>NW_026555337.1:13258751-13665508 GCF_029017545.1 Prosopis cineraria | reverse complement strand
TTTTTAATGTCTATGCTTGACGTTCTTCTTATTATGATGCTTCTTATTGAAAAAAATAGTCTATTGTAAATAAAGCTTTTGCTGTTGATGTTAAAATATTAGCCCATTGAATTCTTATTACCTGATGCATTACCTCTGTCTCCTTGCATTTTTCCCATGTGCCTCCCAACTTGACAAATCATTATTCTCAAAACACTTAATCTTGAAGACCTCAAGGCCTCCAAATAGCTTTGTACCTTTGTATAAAAACTGTTAGACTCTCACTCAATATGTGAATCCCGTCTCTATTCATGGTGGGTGGATATTACATAAAAAAAGTGAGATGACTATTTTAAATTTCATAGCTCAAATTATATATAGAGAGAAGACAAGGCAAGGGGTGGCTTGGTAAGAATTGGGAAAGAGCTTATAATATGTAGATGAACATAATAATAATAATAAAAATCCTAATAATATATAAGTATGCAAAATATTCTCTAAATCTACATAGAATAAATCTTGATAGATAACAAATTTAAACAAAATAAATATTCATAAATAATAGGTTAAAATGCATATAAAACTTTTGACTTTTAAGGTAATTGTATATGACCCTCTTCTCCTTTTAAATGTTTAAAATAACCCTCTAATCTTTAATTTTTTTTTTAAAGTTCCTATTCTTAATTATTTTGTTATGTTATTAATAGAGTTTTCCATGTCAGATTAAAAAAAATCCACATATAAGCTTATGTGGCATTTTTTGTAAGCAAATAATAAATGTATAGAAAGTATATATTTTTAAAATATTTACTATTGTATTAGTTTTATCCGTGTCTTTTTGAATGATTAATCCTTTTCTTATATTAAAGGACAAATTTGTCTTTTATATAATTTTAATCAATAATAGATTTTAAATATTTTTTTATTTAATATGAAAGGCTTTTTTAATTGATAAACAAATAATAAAATTATAGTTTTTGTCTAAAAATATGTTAACAGTGAATAATAAGAACAAAGTCACTTTAAATAAAAAAATGAGAACATCATCATGCGTGTTTTAAAATATAATTTTGCCTCTCCTTAAATTATATGAAAAATTAATAAAAATAATTTTTTTCATGTCATGTATCATATGTATTTCATTCCTCTGACATAAATTTTTTATTAATAACATAATAGAGTAATTAACTATAAGAGAGCTTAAAAAATCAAAAATTAATAGAATTAATTTTAAACATTTAAATGTGGGGAAGTTATATGCCACATCCTCAAATTGGGGGTGGGGTTATGCTTTTTAATCTAAATAATATATCTTAATAGTCACTATATAAAAAGATAAATAACATATAGTTAAATTTGTTTGTACAAACTCATCCGAACCTCATCAAAAACTTGATGTTTATGATTATGATCGTTTTGTTATTATCAGTTCAATATTTGATTATAGTATAATTGTTCTTTTTGTAATAAAGGAAAGGGAAGAAAAATTATTTCTTAAAAAAGAAACACCTAGCACACTCTGTCATTGGGATGGGATGAGGGGCTTATACTAATTGACTTGATGATGGAAAGAGCCCGAGTTGTGACAATATCAAATAATAATGTTCTTATATTTTCAAGTATTTGATGAAGAATTTTAAAGAAATAAATATTATTTTACTTGGCACCCTAAAATGATGGTCATTTTGATATCTTTTTAGCTAACTTGTAATTATAACTACATCCTAATTGTTCATCTTAATTCTTATAATTAGTATCAAAGCCATGTTTCACTTAATATATGTGATAGAAACTTTTTTGTACTCCTTTTACCTTTTCATATTGATTTTAATTTTACAGGACTCTGATACCACTAATTATGCTTACATTTTTTTAAAAAAATTATTTTATATTAGTTATCTTTTATAATTACAATTACACATTTATAAATTATATCTATATATTTATTATTATTATAATTTTTTTAATGTTTGAAAAGAATCTCTTCCTTTCTTATGTATATTTTGATATCTAGCTTTATGCTCTTCTTATCCATGGAGCTTTTGTTTATTAAAAAATAATCTATTTTAAATCAAGTTATTACTATTGATGTTATAAATGTTAGCCCACCAATCCATGGGTGGCTTCCCCTCCTCTTCCCATCCTTTCTCCTATCCTTCTTCCTACATTCTCTACCATTAATATTAATTTCAATGGTTGAGATTTAATATATAACAAAATTAGTATTAAAATATTAAATGATAAAAAATAAAATTTAAATTATTAAAATTTTATTTAAACAGTTTTAGAATTATAGTGATAAAAAAATTCACCAGAACTACAATATATAAAATATATTCATTATAGTTTTGAACTATTAAGTTAAAATTTTAATAGTTTATTAAACACTTATTTATTATTTATTAATATAATAATAATATTATCATATTTATCACTATAGTTTGAACTATTCATGCAAAATTTTAACAATTTAAATTTATTTATTTTTTAGTATTAAATAATAATTTTATATTTATCATTATAGTTCTGAACTGTTTAGATAAATTTTAAAAGTTTAAATTTATTTATTTTTTGTTATTAATATTTTAATAATAATTTATTATATTAAATTCAATCATTGAAATTAAGACCAATGGTAGAGAAAAGAGGAGGAGACAAACTAACTCCCTCAATCCTTTAACAAAACAAGCAAATTAAGCTTAGTAGTCTTACTTTCTGTTAAATAAAAAATAGTCTCATGAAGAAAAGATTACTTTGGTTATATCAAAATGAATGATTCTCGTATCCAAGCTTCTTTGGAAGATTTATACACCTCTACATCTATGATATTTGAAATGCTAACTCTCCAACACATGAGAAATAGAAGCCGTGGCTTAAAGATGACTTTGACAGAGAATTATAAATAAGACCAATAAAATGTGAAGAATTATAAATAAGATCAATAAAATGTGTGGGTGTCACATGCTTTTAGCCATATTACTTGGGCAAATAATAAAAACACTTATAACCTTTAGCTAACAAATTGATCCAATACCCACTCATTTCTTTTTAGGGGAGAAAACTAGAATGGGATACACATGTTGTATTGATCAGCTCTAAAACATTCTAAATGCAATTCCTTTTTTTTAAATAAACAAACCTTTACAATTCCAATACATATAAACCAAATGATTTTTATGGATGGACTATGTCTTAATATACAAATTTATGCATATTACATAAATTAGAATTATCTCCCATGCAAACATGGAGATGAAATATCAATAAATGATAAGAAAAACAATTATATAAAAACATGTCTATAGTCATGATAAGACATTTTCATAAACTCAGAAAAATGAAGATCACATCCCTGCTAGATTAGTCCTATCTTCGTGAAATACCCCAAAGATTCGGAGAAGTTTCAGGCAATTAAAAAAAAGAGCATAAAATAGAGACCCAAAACCCTGTTCTTGGTGAGGGTTTAATTTAGCTACAAGATCGATAACGTTAGAAGTAGAGAAAGAGCAAGAAATGACCTTCAAGCAATGATCGAATTCAAACCATGTTTTTGTTATCCTTTTATGTAGTTCTTTAGATCATTTTATGTAATTGACTAATCAATTAATGGTCAAAGTTAATGAAAAATGAGAGATTGCCTCTATTTTAAATATTTAGGAATGAAAATGCATAAAAAACAAGGGTCTCATATGTTCTTAGGTCTACAGTTTAAATACCACATTATTCAAAAATAAATGCAAGAGGTTACTTTATATGCCTTCATTTTCATTCAAAAATGATGCATTGTCGTATTATGTTGTTTGAAGAATCTTAATTTTAAGTTAAAAATAGAAATTGGCTCAAAAATTTAAAAATAAAATAAAATAATCATTAGCAATTCAGGTATTCAAGCTAGCTTAAAAAGCCACAGTGTTGGGATTGTGTTTGACTATATTGAGTTTTTTAATTTATATGTTTAGTTATTTTTAAGCGTGCCCTAAATATGTTTTGTTTGAATAAATCGAACCTAGCTCAAATTCTCAGCTCTTAGCATCTACTTATGCTTGGTGTTCATAAAAAAAAAAAAAAAATCAATTTGGTGATTACATTGCTCTATGCTTCTCACATAAACAAGGAATAAATCTAACCTATAAAGGAATTTATCTCCTAGCAAAGGGTGTCTACCCCTCTCAACTAAGTTATCATATACACAAAAGTTAACACATCAGTTGAATGAGTAATCAACCTTCCTACCTTTTTTTTTTTTAAGGCTAATTTGACTAATGGGTTGTTGGAAACAGCACCTCTTTATATGATGTTTTGAAGGCTAATTTGACTAAAGCAAGTTTTAGTGATTGATGAATTGTCCCATTAGTAATAATAGAGTAGGTGTTGGTTAAACTGTTTTTTTTTTGGGTAATTTTTTGTTAGGTTGTATCTAGATTTTTTTAAGTGCTTTTTTTGGCTTCGGCAATTAGCTATTAGTGTGTGTGCTTACTTTGTTTGGTGATTAATAAAATGGACTATCTTTTTTGGCAAAAGCCAAAAAACAACGTCCATGCTACTCATGTCAACTTAAATTAATGACATGTATTTTCTACTTACACATAAAAGTTGATAAGTTTATTTTATTATCTACTTACATAGATGCATGTCCAGTGAAAACATCATTGATAATGTTCAACACAAGTTTATTTTTTCATTTACATACAAAGTTGACAAGTTGGCGAAGATCCAATAATAGTTCATAATGTTTCTCACAACGAGACTCGTGGAAATAAGTTCAACAGAACTTACATATAGCAAACTTGAACCATAGAAAAGAGATTTTGGCTTGTAAAAGCTTATTGTATCGCTTGCAAGATGTACATCTAGTTTGAACTAGTCCAACTTTGACATGGATGGTCTAAATTTGTATTAATTGTTTCTTATTTTAAAATCTTGTTCAAGAAAATCTAAACCATCAACATCTTATAAGGACAGTCCAAGCCATACGTACTCAATAGAGTATGTGCAAGAGATTGGTTGTCCATTTTTTAATCAGAGAGATAACTTGCAGCGTAAGTTATCGGTTTTCCGGTGCCTAAAAGGGAAGAGCTTCTTCTAACCCCTTGGGATGAAATAAGGAGGTGGAAGACCCAACTGAGAATTTTGGGAGTGAAAACCCGAAATAGTGCAAAAACATCGTACCAACTCGGATACTTCACATACGGCTCGCCTCGACATGCTCCTGATACGATCAATCTCGCAAATTCTTGGACAGATCCACCACTCACATGCACCTAGAACAATTCATTAGTGAGAACAATATTAAACAAGAAAGAGTCAAAACTAGAAATTGAATTAAGAGAAACAATATTAAATGAAGAAACAACTCACCTCTCTTTCTTCCTTCCACTGCATATCAGCACCGTCCTCCATCATGAACTTGCCACTTGTCATTTCACTTCCAATCCAACCATGTGTTGCTATGGTTACTCCAACCTCATTCTTTAGTTCAAATCTTAGTGTCTCATAGAAGTTCACTAGTGCAGCCTTTGCAGCCTACCATGTAGATAATACACAATCAAAAACCAAATACACTCTCTTCACTGAATAGAAAACAGCTTTCAAAACACACACACACTCTCTCTCTCTCTCTCTCTCTCTAGCGTTTGATTTGGCTCTGATCACTTCAGCAAAATTCCAAGCTAACGTGTACACTTCTCTCTATCCTTGAATTTCACTAATTACGCTCTGGTCTTGTTTTTCCGGCTGTGATTTATATATTCAATTGAGATAAGTGATTTCAACACGATCATGTACATGTCTTGTTGAAAATCTTTTAAGGTCCATAAAACTCTAGACTGTGAGACCTGATTTTATACCTATCAACTGTTGAGTCAATCCCAGTTTCATTCAATTTGGCCTAATGGTACCTTGATAGGCTGACCGATGAACCATAGGTCAACTTTTCAGACTAATTGTTACTGTATTAAGAAAAGCAAAGAATGTTAAGACTTAATTATGAGGTGGATAAGTACTTACAGCATACAAGCTCATCCTTGGCAGAGGTAACCAATTCTCTACCGACGCGTTGATAATCACACGGCCATGGCTCTGATGAAGGTAAGGAAGAGCGACAAACGTTGGGTAAACATTGCCCCAGAAATTGATGTCCTGAGAATAAAAATGTTTAGACCAAATTGTTTCATTAATAATGCCTCTACAATGATTTTTTCCCCTGCAAACTGATGCAAATTGAACTTCTTACCAGAAGAAGCGGGAAAACTGATGTGTCTGTAGCTTCTTCGAAATAGAATGTATGTCCCAAACTCACTGTATTCACAAGATGATCCACTGCGAACAATAAACAAAAACGAGATAGCTCACTATAAAACAAGATCTCAGTCTTAACTAATTCTGATATGTCAGCTAATGCAGAATAGTTCTGAACTTTAAGATTATTTTTTAGAATATGCTCTCAACTTTCAAAACCAGTAAATTTAGTGTACTGTAAATAAAGGTTAGTATGTAACATGCACATACCACGGCCAAAAATACTTATGGTTTCATTGACAAATCTTCTGCATTCATCTTCCTTGACTACATCTGCTGCCATGATTATCACATGGCTTGCACCTAGTAGACTTGCATTCTCGGCGATCCATCGCAGGCGTTGCTCCCGGCGAGCCACTAACACTAAATTTGCCCTCCTCTTTGCATATTCATATGCAATTTGCTGCCATATTCAAAGATATGATATAATCAAGCAAAGTAACAGACAAGTTTAAGATACAATCAATCCAAACACAGGTTCCACCAACTTGATTGATCTTCGAATACAAACTGAAAATGCAAAATCAGATCAAAATTCAGAGTAAATGATGCTTGATTTGCCCTCCTCTTTGTGTATTATACACAATATAATTCAATGTAATTCCATTAATCATTCCACATTGAAACAAACAGAAAATGAAAAATCACATGTGAAAAGAAAATGCATCTCAAACAGCAAAAAGCTACCTCATTTTTCTTTATTTCTCTCTCTTCTCTGCATATTAATAAATGTAATTTGGTTGAACTTCAGACCACATGCAGGGAGGAACAGATGAACTTCAAAAAATTGCATGCTGTTTCTTACTGTGTTTTGCTTCACTGTTTCTGCTTCCTTAGTGGTAAATTACAAAACCAACACAGAAATTGATAACTTCAACTAAAATAATCAGGAAACTCTCACAAGGACTAAATCAAAAAATAAAGGCTCTACTTTACTTGATTCACTCCAAACATGATCATTTTGTACATATGAAACCATTACTGAATTCCAATTGCGTAACTGTGGAAAACTCAATCTGGCTTGGCTTCGAACAACATGAATGAAACAGAGAAGTAGTAAATAAAGAGAAGGATTGAAAGAGAACTTGCCTCTCCAATGCCAGAAGAAGCACCAGTGATGATGACGACCTTATCGTCCATATACTCGCCATTGGAGCTCTGATAAAGCCACTCACAGACATTGAGGAAGCACAGTGCAGGCCATGCGAAGGCCAGCATGAGCAAACTCGCCGGAGGGACCACCAAGTTGAGCACAGAGTTCATCAAGTAGTCCATGGCTAGCTAGCTTCAGATGGTTATACAGACAAGAGAATAATATATGATATGTGGGAGATGGGTTGTAGATGCGCTTCAGAACAAAGAAGAGAGAGGGAGATGAAGAAGAGGAAACAAAGAGAGAGAGAGAGAGAAACACGTGGTGGTGGAGAAGAGTGAGGTGGTGGAGAATGAAAGAGTGCTGTGTTGGATTTTCATGCATGAAAGGTGTCTGGTTTACACTCACACTCATAGCTGCTTCAGTGAAATTGATGCTCCACCAAGCTGACATCTGTATCCTCAAACTGACAATGGACTTGGACATGTGTTCGGTTCGGTTCGGATCAGTGGGTTTGGTGTCGGGTGTCATTTCTGGGGTTTCACTCCATTGTTTGCTGGAGAGGCGCGGCCTAATTTTCAGGTATGTTCCATTCCATAGGGTGCACTTGGAGGGGTAAACACTACGATTTTTTTTCGGTATAACAAATATATTTTAAAATCAATTATATTATATTATTCATAATTTAAAAAGGCATCAACAAATAATTTTATATATACCATAGACGTTTTATTAAAAAAAATGAAGCATACCAATGACCAATTTTAAATCAAAGATTAAAATTAGACACAAATCTAGATGGGAGAATGACAATAATATATTCTTGAAATATATATGAAAATTAAACAACGTGAAATGAGATTATTGTTATTTAGTTTTTCGGGATTTGTTTGATAGTGGATCCATCTGGCTGCTTCATATTTCATATCTAAAAGGTGCTTTTACATTTTAAAAAAGAGGGATGTTGTTCTGGTATAAATTTTTAACTGACTTTCAGAAAATGCATGATGAGGCTCCAAAGTGAATTTGGGAAAGCTTTGAAGTGTGATTTTAAAACATGATCCCCTTAATATTTAATATGACCATACCACCCTGATTTTTATAAAAAAAAAGAAATTGTAGGTATATCTTTGACAGATCACGTTAATAACATTATGGTTCTCAACAATTTTTTTTTGACAAATAAGTTGTAACTAGCAAAAGGTATAGTAAACTGAATAATGCATATTGAACTATTTATATTTTTCTACAATATATCAAACTTTATATTTTTCATCCTTGTTATTTAACATATTAAATTTTATGTAATTTAAACTTTTTATCACATATATTTTTCAAATATTTTTAATATGAAGTATTTGTATGGCAAAAATTAATAATAATAAAAATTAATGCTTTTTTTGACAATTGTATGTTCAATTTAACAAATTGGCACAAATTTTGTTACAACAAATAACTTTTTTTAAATTGACTTTTATCATATGAATTTTTGACTAATGAAAAACCTAATGAACACTTAATTTTTTTGTGGAACGGCATATTTGCCCTTAGCTTCCATTGCCTACACCATTGACGATTGGTGAGATATCAATTGCATCAGTGGTGATCTTTGGGGGATTGGGCGACATCTACATCAAGCGAGGATTTGTCATTTTGCAAGACATTAGAGGTTTCAAAACCAATATGACTAGAATTCGAAATAGTATGCTCGACTGGCAGTGAAAGAAGCTAAGGGCAAATATGTCATTTAAAAAAATTAAAATATCAAAAAAGTCCCTGGGTAGTACATAATAATTATTACATTTTGTGATACTTAATTGTCATTTTAATATTTTGAAGGTATTTTATTGTCATTTATCTATTTATAAAAATAGGCTAATAATTAGAATGCTTTAATTCCAGTAATTCCATGTTTCATACTCTTTTTACAATTATGTGCTTTGAAAATTAGGTTTACTGGTTGGTCTTAGTTAGCTTAATTATAGTATAATTAATTAAATTTTTGAACAATAATTATCAAATAGATAATTATTTAAGTATTAGAAATATAAATTTTAAAATATCATTATTTAATAGCAAAAATATTATAATGATAACTATAAGAATATATCTATCATTATCTCCAACCTTAATTCTCTCAAAAACCAAATCAGATTTTAATTCTAATTTTATTTTTTATAATTCAAGATTATTCAAATTTAAATTTGATTTGCAACCCAATATAATTATATGTCATATCGTCTAGCTTAATTAGCCTTAAATATATGTCACATCAAAATTATTCCATGCAGAAAATTCTACTCATTTTTTTTAGTATATTTTATCTTCTTGAATCTTTAACAAATGATTTTCCTTTCATTTTTCATCCAACATTCTTTATATGAAACTAGCACGGGAAGCCTATACTTTACTATTAAAAAAAAATTAAATATGAAATTATATTATTGCATTGATTTACTTTTATACTTGATAAAAATGATATGGAAATATACTAAATTTGTGCTAAATTAGATGAACATTTGAAATATAATAACCTTCACTACCATATAATTAAATTTTGAAATCATGCTTGTTCATTACTCCCCTCATCATCTAATAAAAATATTCAAAAAATCAAACTGCTTGCCATACTTTTGAGCCTAGACAATCTTTAAAGATGGAGTTTTTTGGGACATGCGCTAAATGATCCCATTGCTAAATATGGAGGAATAAGCTATAGTTGTGCTTTCTCATTGTAGGTTTGTAAGTGGTCAATTTTTTTCTTTTTAGTGAAAATACCTTGTTGTGTAATGTGTAGCATTTCATGTCACTGTCATTGATATATTCCCTTCAATATCCTTTCAATATTTCATTTACTACAACTTGATTTTCCATGTCAAAAGATGGAGGTTTTCTCTTCTTTTTTTGGATTAGACGGAGGTCTTCTTATATCTTATACTCCATTGATTTATTTCAGTGGACTGTAATATTTATATGCAATATGATAAAAAAGAGCAGGTTAATCAATACAAATTAAATAAACTTATATTGAAAGTCCATTACTACCAGTTATAAGAAACAACATACACTTCATGTTAATAACGTAAAATACACATAAGCTATGCTTAGAGAACAATTTTAAATTTACTTGTGAATAGACTTTACATTCGGTTATCATGTTAGGAATATTTCAAGAGCCTTTGCCTCAGGCCATGCACAATCCTCACAGTATGAAAGATGTCCTATACTCCTATTAGCCTTGTGCTATATATAGGAAGAGTGTGTCCAAAGTGTATTCCATCTAACATCCCTTAATAGGAAGAAATTTCTAGCTGTCCTCTTTTCGTCAACTCAAAGCATTTACTATTTACTAATATATTGATATCTGGACTTCTACATTAATGAATTTGTATATTGCTTGTGATATGATGCAGCGATGGTGTTATACTTGTTCAGTTAAAAGTTCTCTACATCATATCTTGCAGAGTGTCATATCTACCTCTTCTCTGCATAAGACAAATGTTGATCCGGAGTTTAAATGAGTTACAACTCTTCTCCTACTTAGTTTGAGATCATTCCACCACATGACTGTTTAAATATTTCTTCTTGCCATAACTTTTTTGCAGTAGTTATATTTGATAATTTCATAATGAATGAAGCCATGTTACAAATGCCTCATTCTTCCTATAACCCTTGTGGCAGAACAATGGTTTTCGAGGAACACTTCATCTGCAAGTAATTTAATCCAGCTCCCAATATTATTTACTAAACAAAAAAATACATATCAGTTATCAATTGCAACTACTGCCAAACCAAAAAAAAAAAACCATCATTCCATATGATTCTTGCAAATTAAACGACCAACATGAGAGATGCATGTCCTTCAAAAAATCAATACTCTCATACTTTGTCTGCAGACTCATGGTGAAGGGCTTACCTTAGGAATCTATAATTACAAATCAAAACATGCCTCGTAGATGAGATTTTCTCTCAACTTCATAGACTACCAATCAAATTAATAAACTACGAAATAAGTGGAGAAAAATTCATCCTACACTTTGTCCTGCATCTATTAAAAGACATCCCTTGATATTTCCATTGTCATGAATGATTGGTAAGGGGTAGCCATTTTTTACTACATAAATCCTAAGCATGGTTTACCAAAAACTCAAAGGGCACATAATGAACTAATAGAATAATGAGAAGACATCAAGCGTAAAGACACATGTTTGGAAATATCAAGAACCCCTGATACATTAAGGGATGGAAAAGTATTGGAAAATAAAAGTAGATGAAGTCATCTGTAACATCCGGAAATTTTAAGACTCGGATTTATAAAGATAAAATAAAATAAAATATCTATAATTAAATTAAAATTTAGAATAATTTGATAGAGGTCCAGAGTTTGAATTTTACTAAGCAAAAGTTTAGTTTTATTTGATTTTTAACTATAGAAAAAATTACCAAAGTTGACCCGGGCTTTTGTGCAATAATAAAAAATGTTGGGCCATTTCTTGTAATTTTCCCCAAACTTTTAGATCAGCTTTTATAAGAGGAAAACCAGACCAGAAACGCAGAAAAGAAAACAAGAAAAGAAAGGAAACACGTGAGAGAGAGAGAGAGAGGAAGAAGAAAGGAGAAAGAGAGGGAGTTAGGCTCGGATCTAGGAGTCTTTGCGACCGTTGCGAGCTCGGCTACACGATAGGTAAACTCCCTACTTCAATCCTCTTCTTTTTCTCTTGATTTTCTTCAATTATTTGGAAGAGGAGATTTTTGGATTTTGATTCCAAAGGCTTTATTCTTGTAAGCTTTTGTTTCTTTGGATTCTAGGGAGCATGTTTTGAGTTTCTATATAGTGATCTAATATTTTGAGTGGATAATTGGATGAAAAGAGGTGTTTTGGGCACAAAATAAATCCTAAAAAATTGGGTTTTTGCTCTTCAATGGTTTAAGCTTATTGATTTAGTTATAATTTTGCTATTTGAGCCCAATAAGATTTAAATTAAGGTTTGGTTTTCATTATAAGGGCTAATGGTGAAAGTTGGTGACACTAAGTGAAAGTTTTTAATTGATTAAAAAATTATATAAATTGAAAATTAGCCTAGTGATGGCTAATAAATGGTTTTGGTGGTTAAGTGATACTATGTGAATGGTTGGTTTAATATATGGACCATTAGGGTGGATTATGACTCATTGACCTAAGTTGTGTGGTATGAGTTATAGTCTTCATTAATGCTATTTGTCATGATAAGTGATGTGGATCACTTATATGTTATAGGAAATTGTTGGTGGAACTTATTGAGAAGTAAGGAACAAGTCGAGCCCTATTTTGTACAAGGAGAACCCTTTTGGTACCAAAAGGTTGAGGTAACAGGAAAATTTATATTTTTTTTATTACTTTGTTTTAGCTATTTTTGAATAAATATTACTAGTTATCATGCATTACATGTTTTAAAAGATTAAATGTGCTTTATAAGGGGTTATGGGTTACTACTTTGATTATAGTACAAATATATTTTCTAATTATTTAATAACAATGTTTTTATGGAAATGAGATTTATAAATATTATACTACTTTAGAGTGTTGAATGGTCAATACTCAGGAAAGGTAGACAAGAGTAAAAGGCATGATCTCGGTGGGAGTTCACCAATGAGAAGGTGTGGATTTTTGATATTCTATGGCACACTGTCAGTACTCAGCGTTGTCTTACGTATTGTGGGCTCAGTGCACTAAAGTGGTTAGTGTATTGAGTGTTCGACACCTCTCAGTGGGGGAGGGAATCCGACATATGAAGTGTGAGGTTGAGTGCCTAGGCCAAGGTAGCCCTCACATGGAGAGTAAGTCGAGCTGGCTCTGGGAGGGAGTTAGCTTTGACTGCTCAGGATTCACGTCGAAGGGGCATAGGAGGTTCGGTGGATTAGATCATGCCTTAGATTATGTTTTGTACCTGTGGAGGTACAAGTAGGTATAAGGTTTACCTGCGAGTTAAAGAGTGCCAGGGGGCATTCTGTTGGTCATGAAAGGCCATACCGGCCTAGGTCATGCATTCATGCATTTTAAATGGCTAAATTATATACTATGTTGAATTTATTATTCATTTATTTGATTATGGCTTACTTTGTAATAATCAATGTAGATTTCACTGTTACTGAGACTGTGGTTGTCTCACCCCTTTCTTTTCAATATTCTAGGTCCAGGCGAAGGATCCAGTGGTGGATGGGGAAAGGAGCAAAGCTAGGGGTTTGCTTGTGATTTGTAAAGAACTGCAACCCCTTTCTTTTGAGCAAATATATTGTAATATATTTAAGATTAGGGTGCCAGTAGGATATGATTGTGTGTGTGTGTGTGTGAATATGTGTGGATTGTGTGCTTGTGTATGAATTTTTGTCTGTTTGCAGACTTGTGGCTAGGAAACTTGGTTATGGTGTGTGGTTTTGATGGATTTACTTAGTAGACCAAGTTTCTATTACAAGCAGATCTTTATTTTGATATATGTGTGATTTTATAAGCAAATGCAAAGTGGTTGCATTGCAAATGGTGTGCTATGGGCAAACATACAGCTTGGATAGAGAGAGTGGGTGCGTGGGCCCCACAAGGAGCTCTGAGCCAAGTGAAAATGTTTAGCATATGTATTTATATAAATACATGGTATTTGGATTGATTTATGACCACTCTTGTATGATTTGTGCATTTTGAGGGTTTAGGGTCCATTTTGGGAAATGGCACCCGGGTGGTCAAATTTTGATGTATGGGGTTTTTCCATCATTTGAATGTTCTATCAGATGTTTTTAATCTTATTTGACGTGTTCAAAGTGTTCCCACAGGTTTGTGACCATTAGGATGAGATTTGGACAATTTTAAAAATGGTTTTTACCAAAAAGCTGTACTTTTGCATCTGGTGTCTAAATCTTAATCCGACCGTTGGATTTCTCTAAAATTTGGGTCACAAGTAAAACCTTTTATAAGCTTCGTGTGGGCTTTGAAATCACGTCGATCGGATATCGGACGGAGAAACGACGCACTTCGAAATTTGGTCTGGAGGTGCTGTCATGACAGCATTAAATTGCTGTCATGACAGCTACAGTATTGATGTTGTAACCTGCATAAAATTCAATCCGTCCGTTGGATCTTTTCAAAATTTAGTATGCTAATAGTACTCTTTAAAAGTGATATGTGAAATTTGGAATCGCTCCGATTGGAGGTCAGATAATGAAATGGTGCACCTCGGAAGTTAGTCCGGAGGTGCTGTCATGACAGCTTTTTAGCTGTCATGACAGCAAAAATAGTCAATATTTTAACATGTTTAATTTTTAATCTGACCGTTGGATCTTTTTGAAATTTGGTACACTTATAGTACCCTTTGAATGTGACGTGTGAGCTTTAAAATCACTTCAATCGGAGGTCGAATGACGGAACGGCACCTCCTGGAAGTTGGCCCAGGAGGGCTGTCATGACAGCAATAAATTACTGTCATGACAGCATCTTTTTATTCCATTTTCGTCTAGCTTGCTTCCGTGCGCTATAGGTAAAACCTATAATTATTTTTAAGGTTTTAAATGATTTATTTCTTAAGTTGGTTAGAGGATCAATTCCTTAACCACACTTAGTTTGTTTGAATTATGTGATTTTTGGATAACACTCGAGACAAGTGTTACATCATCAAACAATGACTGAACATCTAACAAAAATTAACATCCCAAAAATATATTAAAAAAAACTTTCAAAATAAAATAGCAAAGACAAGTTTATATAAAATCTTTATCAAATACATGAACAGATGTGTGGCTACTTCTTTGATAGCAAAAAAAAAAAGGTAAATAAAAGAAGGCCTGCAAATATAAATGAAGGTGAGAAGCATGCATATTAATAGAGGGTCATTGACTGCAATAAACTCTTACACAAAGGGTGGCAATCATCCCAATCACAATAGGAATTAGAGTCGTTACCATGAAACCCAAGCTAATTATACCAGATTGAGATCAGATAAATGAATTTCTGTAGTAAAAATTAATGAAATGAACAAAATTTCCATTCCATGCTCCCAGTGATTCCTGCAATGATGATAAAAGAAATGAACTAATTAAAAAAAATGCTCTCGATCCTCCCCCTACCCCCCAAAATACCCTACAATTCTCAAGTCTCTCATTATCCCTACCCTTGAAGACTATAAACAAATAACGATTTGAATAATAAAGCAATTCTAGTTGATAACCTTTCATTTCAGTAAAAATGTAGAAGGAAAAAAATTATATCCTTAGGAAGGATGAAATATAGTAACCTCATCTAACATTATCAAAGAATGAAAATGAAATTCACAAATTCTACACAAAAATCATAACAAAGTCCCCGCCCTTTTGAGCAAATTGGGGATGATGCTTAATTTCTTTGTGACTTTATCTCCAAGATGACACAAACCATATAGGTAAAGAATAGAGTTGAAATAGGTGATGAATGAAAGGAGAAAAAGAACAATCAAAGGAGAAAAATAAAAACTATAGAGAAGGCACACCTTTGAAACTATAGAAGTGTTATTTTGGGTTAAGAAAAAAGAATCGATATCATCGTCCGTTTTGATTCTCGTTACTGCTTCACTGCCATAATCACCATCCTTGCTGTCGCTTCAATCTCCGTCACCACCATCGTTGCTAGATATCCCTATCGTTACTATATGTAGATTATCAAGAATTAAAAAGGGAAGAGAATAAGAACCTATTCTGCATTAGCTTTAGTATCTCTCAGAAATCATTTCTAGACTGCAAATGCAACAAAACCCTAGCAATGTAACGGGACTCGAAATGGTGAGAGAAGAAATACTCACATACCAGTGACATCAATAGACACTAGCTACAATATAAGTGTGATTTTCAGCAACGACACAATGGAGGTTGAGATTGACTAGCTTGAGGTTCCAGAAATTTCTTTCTTTTCCTTCTTTATCCATCCGCTTGAGTTGGTATTAGGTCAGGAAATATGAGAATCAAAACATTAAAGACTTAGTTGATTCATTAAAAAAAGACTGAAGAAGAAGAAAATTCTATTGAAGAAAATGATAGAGGAGAGAGAAAGAGAACAAAGATTTTGAATAAGACGGATGGAAGAGAATGGATGAATATCACGAGGTGATGAAGCTCTGTATGCATAGAGGCCATATTGTTATTAGATAAGAAAATGACATATTATATTTGCAAGCACACGGCCCATGCAAAGTAATTTTAAGTCATGCGATCCTAATTCAAAATATTTTTTTTCATAATATCATTGTTTAAATGTCTCTTTTTCAACATGTAGTTCAATGTAGGAAAGTAAGCTAAACGCAGCCATACTGTTCATAAGCCATTTAAAACTAAATAGCTTAATGATCAGTAACCTTGTGAGAGGAGCTGGGCCTACCTTAATGGCTTCACTCACTTATTTTTTAAATTATATTGATTTTATAATTTTGACTTTTAATTTTGATAGAGTTTGAATTTTATTTTCATGTGAAGTTCATAATTTATCTATTTATTTTATTCATCATAACTATTTATATGTTATATATTTATGTATAAATTGTTCATATATATTTCAATCATGAAAATGCACATGAAGAGTTTTATATCATATATGTGTGAAGTAAGAGATCATTTTCTTAAACAAGTGGTGGTATCAAAGCTTAATTAGTAATGATAACTTGTGTGAAAATGATAATAAGTTTAAATTAAAAAATAAGTGGTATCAGAACTTATGGCATATGCTTGCATGAAAATAATGATAAAATCCTAAATTAATTTATATTTATATATTTATACATATAAAAATTAACAAAATTAATAAAATTGAAGGGTAAAATCAAAATTTATTATAAAAATAAAAAGAATTAACTTATATGTATTTATACATGCATTCTTTATTAGCTATAATACTCGTTAATTTAAATGAAGTTGTAGATAGGCTAATGATTTGAAGGATATTAAATACACATGTAACTAAGTAAAATCACATAAGTTGTGGCTAGTCTTCCTCTTTGTCTAGAATAAAACAAAATATTTTGACTCCTTCACACAAGTTAGGTTAAAGCATTTTGGAGGATTGGGATGAGCTTAATGATATAAAGAAGGTAAAAATAAGAGAAGGTTGTTATAGGGTTGTATTTGTTTCACAACAAAAAAGGTATTATTAGTTTGATGCTTTCATGAAAACTCATGCTCATGTTTTGAAATTAGTTTATGCACTTCTTGAGATCTATTCGCACATTTCAAAGGGAAATTGTATTTAATTATTAATTTCTTGTGGTAAATACAACTTTAATTTGACTATATTCAAGGCTTCATTGTTCATCAAGTTGCAAAGACCTTTTCATTTAATGGCAGGTTCCTACCTCTACACTCTTCACCTAGCAAGATCAAAGAGTGAATATATCAAGAATTGTCTTCTTTAATGAGGATTAGGTTAGATTTTAACATGGAGTGTATGGAGAGAAAAAGATTTGATAGTTTGGAATTGTGGTTGATGATATTAAACTTTAAAAATGCGAAAGTATAATGTCAAACTTAACATTACCAAAACAATCTACACTCGATCAAATTATCATGGTAATTAAGATATGTCAAATCTTTATTTTGACTACCATGATAAATGATTAAAATTTAAAGATAAAAAACATCCAAGGCTGGGATCCCATTTTAAACTCTTATAAAAAAGTTTGAATTCAAACAACAATAAGATAGTGTTTTAAACATTTAAGAAGCGTGATAGAAAACATATAAAAGGATAATGAAAACATATAGGTAAAATAGATATTTATGCTCAAATTGGTCTGTGCACTATGATTAAAGTGTCATCCGACACAATGAGCTGTGTGTTGTGATAAAGGCACTATGCTTCGTGGCACAATTTGCAATTATTGCTAGCATGACAGCATGTCAAGATGAAATTTCAACTTATGCCATTTCATCATTTGACATTCGATTAGAATGATTTAAATTTTCACACGAAGCTTATTCAACTATCTAGCTAAAACATTGGTTTTATTTTAAAAAGATATCTAATTTAAAAGTTGGATACTCGAATACAAAATGGTTACTTATACAAAAGTAAAATGCTATCAAGAATCCCAAAATTAAATCATTTGCCATTAGTCTCAAACGAGGCTTACTCAATGTATTGATAAACACTTCATTGAATGATTATATAAGCAATATTACATCTCATACAAGATTTAGGTAGTTAAACCCTTAATTTCAATCAAAATGGGGCAATAATGTATTAAGTATAATAAATTATACCCAATGGCCATATCTAATGCATAACCAAGTTAAATCCTATATAATGCACTTGCATTAATATTTTAACCTCAAAAAATTGATACAATTCAAATACATATATCTTGGGCCAAAATACAACTCATAACAATCATCTATCATGCAAGTGCATTAAAACATGCATGTGATAAATCTAGTTGGTAATTAAAAAAAAAAAACACACACACACACGTTCATTCACACATCGACTTAAAAGTTACTTGGGCAATTACAAAGGTAGAACAAGTCTACTCCTTGCCTGGTTCTTCTTCCTTGTCCTTATTCGTGCCTTCACCTGAAAAATAATAACCACAAGGTGAGATAGAGTTCTATTAACCAAATAATATAAACTATCTTAACAAATTAAACTAAACAAGCATAATAAGTAGAATAACATCAAAACATGTGGAATAAAGTATGAATTCATTAAATTAAACCATGCATGATCTTAGATTTCTACTCAAACCTTCGCAATGACCTCCAACTGAATTCATAAACTAACAATATACTAGATCAAGTCTATGTGAACAAACTAGTCCGAGCTTGCCTAATATGAAAGTTAGCCTAGCCAAAGGCATTGTTATCACTTTTGAAATATGGATTCCCTTGTTACGAATGCTCGAGGTGTCATATTGCTCTAGCCCACACTCTTTCAGGTGATAATGGAGTTGTTGGAATGATAACTGATATTAGGGCTACCCATAATGTCAATAATACCATATAGATTTCTATCCACTCCTCCCTATAGTGAACTCCCATTCTTTTACTAATCATATGCTAATAAGTGCATCATTACAACATAACTTACCCATACATTTCACACAAATGCCCATTTATCAATTTAATATCACTCATGATCATAAACAATATAAGTTCATTTCATAAGTAACAAATATGTCTTTCTTTCAAAACATACATGCATCCCACATCAGGTAGGTTCTTAAACATACATACATATATACATTATATATATATATATATATATAATAATAATAATAATAATAACTTCTTTCACAAAACTTATAAACAATCTAGCACGCCAATAAATAGAATATACTATTTGGTTGCCTTAATCCTTTCGTTATGGAAAAAGGGCTACCTTTAGACTTTAAAGCTCTAATAGACTCCTCTAGCTCAAAGAGGTTCTAAGTAATAAGAATCTATATATTAAAATGTGATTCGTTCAGTATCAATACTAACATAAGCCCTTCTTAGTAGAACTAGCTACTCTTACCTACAACTTCTATTGTTGGCATGTTCTAAAACCTTAATCATCTTCCATCAACTCTACTTGGCTACAATTAAGTTAAACATCAACATTAAACAACTCTAGTTACTTTAAAACTCTCATTTTCAAGCTAGGGTTCATCCAATTGTTGAAACGCAACCTCAAAACTCAATAAAATCTTCAATCCTAAGTATAATAGCTTGAATCAATTTTCAATAACTCCATTTGAGTTATTAAGTTCATATCCAAACTTTAGTGTCATAAAACTAATGTCAACACTCCTAAACATCAAAGAGAATGAGTAGGAAAGAAGACGAGGGATATGTAAAGCTTACTTGAAAGTTTAACGGTCTAGCTTAGCTTGAGAGTACCTTAAAATTGTAGCCTTAGCAAAAAAAATCCTCTTTCCCGCGCTCTCTCTTGTGTTTCTTCATATCCTTTCTAATTCTTGCATTTGATCCGCATATTATTAAACCAAATTTTGTCTCTTCTGTCGTAGCGTATGGTACAAAGTTCAAACTCATTTTTGGGCTCTCCCACTTAGGCCTGGTTGGTCCAATTACTATCTTAGCCTGAGCTTGAAGCTACCCAACATTCCAAAAAATCTATTAATAATCGTGAAAACATGATTAATTTAATTAATTCAATATTTTATTAATTTATTTTTAATTAGTATAAAAAATTTTGAATTAATTTTTTTTTAAAATTTTTGGAATGTTATAGAAAAACATGAGAGGTGTCTAGATGATTACCTAGAGAAATGGATGGCTAATCTATCGCATCTTTCTATAGGAAACAAGTCGTTTCTATTACTTATTGTCAAATTTGCCGTTAGATTTACACCCAGGGATTAATGATGTTAGTCACTTCATTTATTTCCAACTAATCAATTTATTAGTCACTTCATTTAAATTAGGAGTGTTTCTAATTAATCAAATTGTAAGCACCCAATCCAACTGAAATAAACTAAATGAACTTTATTTAAAATTAAGGAAAAATTATAAGAATTTGGGTATTATTTTGTCTATCAATAATAAGTTTTGAATAGTATAATTCAATTATTTTTAGTTCCATTTTTAATAACCCATTCTAGTTTGTACCCTTTTTTTATTCCTTAATTTATTTTGAAAAAAAATCACACCTAGATCCACAAAACAGATTAATTATCAAGAGAAAATGACACTTGATATTAAATTTATACTTAAGTTGTAAATGCTCTTTACCCAATTATAAATATATAGAATTTAAGATTTGAGGATATTTTTATACATTTTATAGACTTCTTGACAATTAAATATGTTCTATGGGATCTAAGTATGATTTTCCTTATATTTTCTACCTATTTCATCGAGTTTAAATGATTAAAAAAATACATACAATATTTCAAAAATTTTAAACTATAATTTATCATGCAGGAAGAGATCTAGTTAATTAATTGGTTATTAATTAATTATTAATTTTAGTTAACTATTATTATTTTTCAAAAACCACTTATCGTCCCCTAAATTAAAAATAGCAATACTCTCCTGCTAGAGCTGAGATTCCTGCTAAGTGCTATGCACGTATTCTTCCTTCTCCCTGATCTTCTCTTGCTTCTCTATTCTCTACTATGCCATTGGAATCAATGTCTTCATTCCCTTCGTCGCGCATGCGATTGGAATTTAAACTCGCAGATAACTATTTGTTGGGAAGAGAAATGAAAAGGGAAAAAAGCATACTTGATCAATATGTGGAAGAACTGCATAGAGAGACAGGCTAAGCACCACTCTGTCAAGTCTCTACAATGCTTGGTGTTTCGCAATTCTCGGAGGGGTTGAAACTTCTCTCTCTGTCGTACCAACTACCTTCTCAATTCCAAATCATTTCTCTAATTTCCTCAACTTCTTTTTCGCTGTTTTGTTTTTTTATTTTTTATTTTCTTGTTTGTTTTTCCATTAATGTCCTTCCTCCTTCAATCTCCATCTCTTCTGCGTATTGAAGGAAACAGAGTTGAACTTTAATCTTTTCCTTTCTTTCTTTCGGTTCAGGTTGCTGTTGAAATCACCAAAGGAGGAAAATTTTCTCCCCTAAATGGCCGGCCAGAAATCCTGCATATGAGAACATTTAGGTGTATATACATTGCGACCTGAAATGTTCGGTGCAGGGAATTCTGGTTAAGGTTTTAGCATTCTTCATCTTCTTAAATAAAGAGTTTCCCTTCATTTTTCTTCCAGCCTTCTTCATCTGATGATATTTCATGCTTTTTACGTGATTTTTATTTTCAACTTCCATTTAGCTTGAATTTCATAATTCATTTGGGTATTAAAAAATATAAGTCAATGTGGAGATGCTGCAAGATTCAAATCCGGGGTGCTTTTCACAAAGTGGATTTTGATATCTTATTATGCAATTAGAGCCAGCAGTGTTTGGGTTTCTGATTGATATGATCATGTTTGGCTTCAAAAGAGGGTAGCTAGAAATGCTTTTAAGGCGAATGGGTGAGTGGTTATAGCAATTAGAAGGCGGCGATAGATTTTTAGAAATATATGCCTTCTTGTCAGGAGGGGATTGTAGGTTAACAATATGGGGTGCCTCTGCTCAAAAGACAAGAATGAAGTTGAGGAATATGATAAAGAAGAAGATTTCACCAAGTCTTCATCAGTACAACTAGTTGCTCCTGCACTCTCAACAGCAAAGTTGGGTGCTGCTGCTGACACTGATGGTTCAGTAAATAGGTTGCTTAAGAATATTCACAAACAAATGCAAACAACCACAATGTAGTTGATGCAAAACTGATAAAGGGCCTACATCCGAGATGTGTAACATCAGATGCTAGTCTTGCGGAAGGAAAGGGATCGATGTCTCGAATGCTTAGCATTTCTCGGGATTCAGAAGCAGAACATGTTGCTGCCGGATGGCCATTGTGGTTATCTTCAGTAGCAGGAGATGCCATCAAAGGGTGGGTTCCTCGACGGCTAGACTCTTTCGAGAAGTTAGGCCAAGTTAGTTCTAACATAAACTGCCCTTTTCTCTTTGCTGCAATATACCATTGCATATTTTGTTTGTTGCGCATTGTTGATAACAACAGGTGATTCAGTTTATGTGAAGCTGATTACGTTGGTAATGATTAATAACATTGGTACTGTGCAAACATATCTTGCTGACAATTGTGGAAGAGTTTGCCAATATGAAATTTGTTGCAAGACCCAATATGAAAGTATACTGCAGTCTGCGGCATCTTAGCATTTTATCATTATAATAATTTTTAATGACTATTTAATAGAGGAAAGTAAGCATGCATCTCTTGATGATTCCTTAAGACAGGAACATAACTTTTTTACCTTTGAAATTAAAAAAAAAATGTTATCTTTTTATTTGCTGAAGCTGAATTTTAATTCTTCTTTTATTTAAGCAGTCTTCATAACTTCTATGCGAATCTAGATATGTATGGATGAGTGAAATTGATAACACAAGAGTGGCATCAGTTGTCAACTTATCAGTTTCTTCTTCTTCTAGTTTGTGTTAGTTGCTGCCCCATGCCAGCTGGCTTGTGATTTCTGGATTTACTTACTAGCAGCGTGTTCTTAACATGTTTTATCTTTCAATCTGTCTTACATTCATGTGGATACTATGTGCAGGTTGGCCAAGGTGCCTATAGCAGTGTACACAAGGCTCGTGACCTTCAAACTGGTAAAATCGTGGCATTGAAGAAAGTGCGCTTTTCACCTTCAGATGCTGAAAGTGTTCGGTTTATGGCTAGGGAAATCTATATTTTGCGTCAACTTGACCATCCAAATGTCATGAAGCTTGAGGCTATCGTGACATCAAGGACGTCCAACAGCTTGTATCTTGTCTTTGAGTACATGGAACATGACCTTGCGGGACTAGAAGCATTGCCTGGGACAAAGTTCACTGAACCTCAGGTATATGCCATTCTTAATCAAATATTGTTGTTTCATAGTGATTGGATTTTGATCACAGGAAGCTTTTGCTGCTTATTTAAACAAGTGGAAGGACTAAGACGTATTCTATCTAAAATGTACTAAAAGTTGAAAGAAATTTGAAGGAAACTACATTATGATATAGACTATGAATTTTATAGGAATAATGAATGCATGCCTTGTCTTATCAGACGTAGCTTTTATTTTTTAAGGAGATTCTATTTCTACAATCTTTGAGCAACATTATGTTTATTTTAAAAATAGGTAGATCTACTATTTTACTGGACAGATGTTAGAATTGTGAATTTCAACATATTTATCTGAGTCAGTTTTACATGACAACTGGTAGAAGATTAGAATGTATTCATGATAGTATATAGAAAATTTAGCTAGATAATACATTTTTTTTTTTCATTTCTGTTTGGAGCTTGCAGATAAAATGTTATATGCAGCAATTGCTTTGTGGGCTTGAACACTGCCATAATCACGGCGTGCTACACCGTGACATCAAGGGTTCAAATCTGCTGATTAACAGTGATGGAATTCTTAAGATTGCTGACTTTGGTCTTTCAACTATTTACCAAACTGATGAAAAAGAGCCATTGACTAGCCGTGTTGTGACTCTGTGGTACAGGCCACCTGAGCTTTGCTTGGTGCTACAGATTATGGACCTACAATTGACTTGTGGAGTGCTGGATGCATTCTAGCAGAATTGCTGTACGGGAAGCCTATTATGCCAGGAAGAACAGAGGTATCGTTTCTTTCCATTAATATGAATATTGTATTTGGATACGTTACACCTTTAATTACGAAGATGCAGGCTATCTCAATCCTTGATTTCTAATATTTCTTACTGCAGACAATTGCATACTAACAATTTTATTTATTATCTCCAGGTGGAACAAATGCATAAGATTTTTAAGCTTTGTGGTTCCCCATCTGAAGAGTTCTGGCAGAAAACAAAATTGCCACATGCAACAAGTTTAAACCTCAGCAACAATTACAGACGCCGTGTTTCTGAAACATTTAGAGACTTCTCCTTCTGCCTTGGCTCTTGTTGAAAAGCTCCTTGCAATAGAGCCAGAAGATCGAGGTTCAGCAACTTCTGCTCTTCAAAGTGAGGTATTTCTTAAAAATCGCCTATCACATAATTAAATCACCGGGTTCATCTTTCTTGTAGCTGTATTTATCATTCATTTGGGGAAACCAAAACTGCATCTTAATAAATACTCCCTCCATCCCTTCATATAGTACCCAGTTGCCAAATTCACGGAGACCAAGGAAGTTGTTTATGTCTAATTTTATTTCTTTCCAAATCTACCTCTAATTAAATGTATAATGGTTAAATCATTTTTTAGGGGTTGGGGGGAAAAATCACTGATTAGGGTATATCTAGAAAGATTTTATAATGCATCCTAGAATTACGAAATGTTCTGTAAAAAGGAACAGGGGCTGTAGAAAAACTGGGTATTATAAAAAAGGACGGAGGGAGTAAAATTTTTTCATAATTTGTTTTGATGAACCTCTAATAATGAATTATTGACCATCATCAATTTTATTGGGTTTTTTACCCGAAGTGTATTTGTCTAGGTTCGTTGATATGGGAGTTATAAATTCAATATTTTCAACTGAGCTTATTGTCTGTTGGATATTTATGAATTTTAATTCCAGTTCTTCACATCACCGCCCCTACCTTGTGATCCATCAAGTTTACCGAAAGTTTCCTCCTAGCAAGGAATTTGATGCCAAGCTTAGAGATGAGGAAGCAAGAAGGTATTCAAAATTCTATTTCCTAATTTTCACAGACAAGTGCTATAATCAATTAATAATAGACTTATTGTTATTTTCTCATTCACAATTTACCTATAATTGAAATCTTGACAGACCTTTCTCTTGTTAAGTACTAGTTCTTCATACCCCTTACTCACCAATGTTGTAAAAATCAAATGGGCTGGCTTTCTCCAGAAGATATATTGTCTAGTGGATTCAGTTAAAACGCTTAAAAACTTTGATTTACGAGATTACTTTTTTCACTTGGTTTTTCAGTCTTCTGAAGTTTCAAACTAAATTCGTACTGATATTCCATTTTCCATGCCTTTACTTTCAGAAAAAACACTGAAGCTGTAAAAAGACATGTACCAGCATCTGTTGCACGAGGTGCAAGAGATACAAATGCTCTCCGAAACACCAGAGTACAACGCACCAGGAAATATATCTGTACGTATCTTCATTAAAAAAAAAAAAAAAGCATGGTCACTACTAATTTCTTGCTTCTAGGCTCATGGATACATTAAAATGGCAGGTTAATTCAAATACAAAACGGTCTAGTGACAAATATAACTCCAGTGAGGTGGCTTCCCACTTTAAGTATTGTGCCAACCAGAGGATCTGTACAAAACGGTCATGATCATCCTACTTGGGCAAAGCATGCCGCTGCAACAGGATCGCCATTGAATAAGAGATCAGAATCCAGGGGGAAGAAATGCAGAGTTAAGGACGCAGAGATCTAACGTAAACCAGGCAGCAGCAAGATTTTTTCTAGCTCTCATCTAAACAAGGCAAGGCAGTTCTAGCAGAAAACCTGGAACAGTAGGAAACACTTTGCGTTCTTTATTTCATACCATGTGATAGACATGGTATATTAATTCGTATTTGTATATCACATGTTGTAGCGTCCTTATCAATCATGTTTTATAATATGGTGCTATGGACAATTACAATTAAATAATCTTTTTTGCATGAATTATATCCTAGGGAAAACTACACACCAACTTTCAACTAAGGTCTATTATACAATCACTTGAATTTTAAAATGCGACAAAATCCCTCCTGGGACGTTGGTCTACAATGAAAATGATTGCATCTTCTGCACTTAATCTTATTAGAATTTAGTATCTTTATTTTAGCCCTAGGTTCTTGGAGGTGTTTTATTACATTTTTTAAGTTCATATACAAATTCTGCTATTAGGTCTTACTTTAGGAGATAAAATGTAGTTTCCCTAATATTAATACAATGTGCACACGCGCTCACGTGTGAACTCATTGATTGTCTCCGACGATGAGAATGTTCATCATAGTGTGTTATTATGATGGCTCACCTTGCTCATTCACAATACTTGTTAACTGCACATCACAGACTTGTACACTCCACATGTAGAAGTTGATTCTGTTCTGGCTCACCATGCTCATAGTCAACATGATTAATCTCATATTCCTGAAAAATTAAAGCAGTATTTCTGTGTTCAAGTCTATATTTTTCATCTCTGAGAATTGTGCTGCATTTTCATATAATTTCAGGGTTATGGGCCCAAGAAAATAGGATGCACCACTCTGGACCATTGGTGCCTCCTGGAGGTAACATCGATGACATGCTCCGAGAGCACGAGAGACTAATGCAAGAGGCATTCCGTACTGTCAAGGACAAGAACTACCAAAAAAATTACAAGTAACAAGAAAAACCAAAGTATAGGCCATCCTCAGATATAAACTGTACACTTCTTATGGTGGGCATTTTATTGCTTAACTATCTGTTTCAGTGAGAGTGCAATTTCATATGAAGTAAAAAAGAGACTTTTTGTCAACCATGGCTTACTAAAATGGATGCAAAACTGCATATATATTGAATGTTGATCAGGAAAAAAATTACTGACAAGATGACGTATGGTCATAATGGTTTGTACAGACTTGTTGCTCGCTGTTGATTAAAAAGGTTGTGTAAAATTTCTCTGATTAATTGTATATTTGTGTTGAAGATTAGCTTTGTATAGTTCAAGTAATTTAAAGTCCAAGGCATTTGCAATATCCTCATTTTCTTACTGTCTTAATGCACTAGTTACTTACCGTTCTAACACTGGGAATTAAACAGGTGGATCTATAACTACTAATAAATTTAGTCCACTAATAAGGATTTAATACATAACTTATTAAGGTTATGAGATTAAGGGCAGGTTTGTTTAGATTAAAAAATAAGTGATTTTTAAATAGTTTAGAGATTTTATAAAAAGAGATTTATTTTGTTGAGGTTTTATAGAGCAAAAGTATTTTATATTGGTTACAATAATAAAAAAATAATTAATTAGTTAAGATTTTTAAATTTATAACATCTTCCTTGATTTTTGTTTTAAAAATGATTATTATTCTATTATTCTAAAATTTTATATACATATCCTGCCTTTTAAAACACTTTCTCATTTATTGCTTAAAATAATTAGAAATATGTTTCTTTTCAGATTCTGATTATTTTCAAAAGTTTCAGAAAATATCACAATAATTTTTTTTTTGGAAAATAAGTTGAAATAAATGGATCTAAATCGTGCTATCAATGTAGGAACATTGTTGGTGGCTAATATAAGTAGTTTTTTGGGGGTACATGAAGCTGTTGTAAGCGTTTTTTTGTAAGGAGTTTTTAAGATCTAATTCATCTAAATTTTTTTTGGCCTGAAACATAAAAAAAAAACCAGAACTTAATCAATGCTATCCGTCCATACCTAACTCCACATTCAATTCCTCCATCCCTGTTGGTTTTTCGATAAAAGATGACTAATAGTGACATTAAACCAAATATATTTTTTATTAGTCAACACAAAAAATAAGTATTATGTAATTTGGTCTTGTTTTTTAAGAGCATTTCACTTAAAACAAATTAATAAAATGCAAATTATTGAACCGATATATTATTGAAAACTTTTCTAGGACATATATGGTAGAGGGGCGCGCGCGCACATATATTCGACAAATTAACGCAAAAAATGAATTATATAGAAAGATTTGAGTTTTAAATAAGTATTACAAAAGTGATGAAAGTAATAATAAAAGGTTAATATTTGAAGTAAAATACACCAATAGCCCACTATTTATCTAGTTACAGAGACGTTCGTTTTATTTTTAAAACTAATATCAACTTCCTTTAAATCAAAATTTACATAACACATGTTTTTCCTCTATTTTAAAGATTTCATTTTCATCATCCAAATCCAACCGTTAATTACTGTGAAATCATATTTTGAATTAAAATCCCTCTTTAACAGAAAATGTTATTCAAGAGTCATTTAAGTTTTCAAATGATAATCAGAATATATAAGTAGGAAAAATAATATTAAATATAAGTTAAATTAGTATATAGTTTGTAAGTTTAGGAGTATCTTATATAAACTTATTTATATAGTAATTTTTAAATTTTAAATACAGAAGTTGTCAAAAATAATAATTTTAAACAAACATGAATAAATTCATAAATTAGGAATTTTCTTGGAAAAAAGGGAGCTAGGAATTTAATCTAATGAGAGATAATTTAATTAATATAATTTCCTTTTATTTTTGTAAGTTTAATATTTGTAAAATGTTTATGTAAATATAACCTAATATTCTTTAAAATAGGAGAGAGAATAAATTAGATTATGATAGAAAATTAATAATTTTAAATTTTTTCACAAATTTTAATTAATATAATAAACCATTTTGGAATTTTAAATGGAATATTCCTAATACCATTAAAAAATAGACTAAAAATGTAGGTTCTAAAATAGAAGAGAGGTTTTTGTAATTTTAACAAACTTGAAGGGAGTTCATTATATTTTACTCTTTAATTTTGTTATGTTGTGAAGTCTGATATGCATATTGTATCAGATATGTAAACAATACAATCATGCTAACGGTTTTGTAAGAGTATAAATACTACGCATAATATAAGCTCCATTGCCTTGGCAATGCCACTATGGAGAAGTCAGAACTTTCTCCTTCTCTCTCCACGTCCCCCCCCCCCCCCCCCTTCACATAAATGACTTGATTATTTCATGAAGTGTGGGTCACCCAAATTGATCGAACAGTCAATGTATCAGACATTGGGAAGAGCTTACCTATCATTATTCATTAGCTCTCTTATATACAAAATAACAAAAAGATAAATATACTTCAGTGCACTGTGGAGATCAATCCTAAAGCCTACATTTTTACAGTCAACTCAATACATCAGACATTTTTAACAACAAATTAGATATTCTGTCCCATCCCCCTCAAAAATAGCAAATGGAAAAAAAAATAAATTGTTACATCTACTCTGACCATACCCAAGAAGAATTATTTACATCTTCACTTCAACAACATCACCATCTTTCAGCTCTGTACTGGGCAATACCAACTGGCCATTAACCAAAACCAACTTCCCTTCCATACCAACTCTTTGGAGCAGCATCAGCAGCTGTGCTACCAGCTCTCAGCCTCATAATTTCACCATGAGGCCAACATATGATCACCACTTCCCTAGGGTTAAGAGAACCAGGTGAGTCAACAGACTTTTCATCAAGCTTTTGCCGTGTGATGCTTACTTCAGACCGCAACTGCTCTTCCCAACAAAGCATTGTTCTCAACAATTTCACCTAAAAATGTGAATATAATCATAAACGTTAGGGATTCAAAATGTTATTGGGATCTCTACATTCCTCCTTTCTGTCACTTGGTTCATACAAGGGAAATTAATCCAATTCAACTGAATTGTTAACCGATATCATCACTGTTTGTGTCTGTAGCGGAAGGGGTAGTATGAATCACACAGCGAAATGCGCTTTAAAACTAAGATCTGATTAACACAATCTTTACAAAGATTACCATAAAAAGCATATAATAATTTATAGCAACTATCCCGATCAGCACAACAACGTTTGTTACATGTGAATGGTTTATAACTGACTAATTCAGTTTCTCATACCCATATGTGAAAGTCAACAGCAAAAGGAAGTATGAGTTATTCTCAGGGAGAAAGATATGGAACATAAGAAAAGGTATGATTCTCAGGTAAAGCATTTATGATATTTATTGAGATGTCAAGAACCGAAAGTGAATATACATGAGAAATTTCCGATCAACATAAAGTGCCTGAAAGAGGTAAGTTGAATGGGAGAAAAACCTTGTTGTTGATGCTAGATTCAGCGGGAGTTGATAGAGCCGATTCCAAGTTTGATGTAGATATAATTCTATCAACTGGCCTGCCTTCGAACACAGCTGATACAACAGTCCAATATTCAGATTCCTCTTGCTCTGTAAAATTGATGATCTGGATGAAAGTAGGCAGGAGACGCCCATATTGGTCTTGCTGCAAGTATAAAGCTTTTCAGTACCCTATATAATAGAACTTAAAACAGAGAACCGAAATTCCCAAAAAAAGTAATCATAGTAAATAGTTATACGTCTGTAATTTCATGATACAATCTAACTTCATTTTCAAAAGCACAATGTTATCCCTATTGTATTATTTATCATATGCCTAGGCTGACTGACACGAACTCTATCAATCTGTAAAAGAGCCCCCCTCCGCGTGGACAGGAACAAGTACTGCATGCAATTATCATATCATTTGTATTCAGAAAGATGATTTTAAATTTCAAATTTATGTAATATATTTGAAATTTTAATTTGATCTTATACATATGTTTTTCGGAAAAGTAGGAGGCTTATCAGACTAAAATTCTTACAAAACAAGACAAAGTGATTTCCGAATGATCACACAGCAAAATGTTACAACCAATGGGAGGTTCATTTTGGCATTCTATTTTGATTGGGATTAATTTAATGTTTTCTATGCCATATACTCGAGAAAAGTAGGAAAAAATTAGTTTTTGTGTTTTTGTTATTCTATTTTTTATTAGAATACGATTAGTTTTAGAATATGGCCCCAGGGAATCTGATCAGTTGGTTATTCTCAACTAACTTCCTCAACTAGTTACCTTACCTCTCAACTATTGAGTTCTTCTACACCAATATATCAATTACACCCCACTAGAAAGAAAACATCCCTGTCCATAAGGATTTATTTTCATATTGCTGTGCTGCCATCGCACTAGGAGTTGTATCAAAGGCAAGATCCCCTTTATAATCAGCTTCCTCCCTAATATCTCCCCAGTTCTAGCGTAAAGTGATCTTGATCATCCACTTCTGGCAGTATTGAGCATCGTGGCAGTGCTTGACCAACGTATTTTTCAATAATAACACATGAAATGCCAGGAGAACTCTATAAGTATAAGGTTTTTTCAATTCACATCAACCTTCCAACCTTCTTTGTCATTGTACAAGGGCAAAATAGCAAGCTGCGAGCTTATGGTCAGAGGAAATATAATGAGATTCCTCCTAAATGGATGCATGCAAGATACTGCAAATCTACCTCTTGGTACTCCCCTGTCTGTTCTATTTTTATTAGATTACTGGAACCATTCTATTACGGGCAAGGCGCTGCTTCAACATTTAAGTGGTAATTTCCTGTCAATATGACTTCTTTCTTCCACTTCATTAGAAGAATCACCAGCCAAATGGGTCAAAGGTGGGCGGTGGCAATCCATAGATTGGTTGACAAGGAGACACGCCAATAAATGAGTATTAGGTAGTGTGGCATCAAAATTCAGTAGTTTCAAGAAACCCCTAATCATGCATCTTAGGGAACATTCTAAGTTGACGACTTTAGCTTGACCTTCCATTTGAGAATGATAGGATGAAGAATAGGAAAGCTTGACTCCATGCAGCCTAAAAAGTTTCTTCCAAAATTTCCCAAAAACGAAGCACATATCTGTTACTATTGTATTCTTTGAAAACCATGCAGCTTCACGATACAGTGAATAAGAATACAGTTAGCGTGCAAAAGACAGTGAGTTGTATTGACAAATATGCACGGTATACCACAACCACAATTTCAACAAAAAAGAAACCCAAGTGCATTGCCTCTGCATAAATGATAATTGAACAAAAAAAAAAAAAACAGATAGGAAACTATAAATATTTATAATTAGATTCTTGGCTAAAAATACCTTGTGATACATTCCATCTCGACATAATATATATCTCTCTAGGCAGGTACACCAATCCCCATGTCCAGGTTCACACCACCATTCATCAGACACCTAAGTTGGCCAGCAGTTAGGGAGCAAGTTATGTTGATTTGAAATAAAATACAAAAAAAGATTGTACCAAAATAAAGTTTTAAAAAAAGACATCCTATTTTTCCCTCACATATAGAGTATATTTCACTAGTCCCTCACATAGTTGCCTTTTAAAATTTTTTTTGGCCAAATAAGTAATCTTTTCAATTAAGTCCTTCACTAAAATTACTTTCCCAATTCGGTCTTTCACAAATAAATCCATATATCTAATTTTTAGACTGAGCACCAATGACCTACTTGTGATCTCAAATTCATCAAAGAATGGGGAAAGTTAGTTGTATATGAGGTAAAATTGGTGTTGCATTTTTTAAGAAGAAAATGATGGAAAATCATTTGAGGAGATTTGGATATTGCAAACAAAGCGATAAAAGTACAGTGAGAAGAGTTGAACACATGATCTATAGCTCTACAAAGAGATGTAGAGGGAGATTATAGAAGACACTTAAAAACTATCAAACAAGATCTCTTGGTAAATCATTTGTCTGTAGAGTGGTTGTTGATAGAGTAAATTAGCATTGTACAGTTCATATAACCAACCTCATTTAGTGGCATAAGGCTTGTTTTTGTTGTTTTGACCCATAACCTCTTTATTTTGATCATTATTCAAGGGGAAAAACTATCCATTCCATGTATATCTCCTCCAAAACAAAAAGAAACATATCATAACAGATAGTGAAAGGATATGTTTAAAATTTGAAATTCTAAATTAACTCACTCTGAGACCAAGCAGCATGGCTTGAAAATAATAGGGAGAATGACAGAAAGTCTCAAGGGGACCAATTAATTCAAATTAGGTCTCAAGTTTCAAACTACAAAAATTTGCAAGTTCGGCTCTTAATTTTGCAACTTCGTTATGATAAATTTGCAACTTGTGTTCCAAATTTTAATAGAAAAAACAAATTTGTTTATTCTTTAACCATATTAAATTTGAAAATAAGTTGCAAATTCATCATAACGAAATTGCAAAATATAAGCCAAACTTCCAAATTCTTGGAGTATGGGACTTAGGACCTAAATTGAATTAATTGGTCATCTTGGGATCTATCTGTCATTCTCCCAAAATAATATCTTTATGTTTCTTTACCAAAAAGTGTTGTCCCGTTAGAAGCAACAATATGTAGCTAATGGAGGAATGTTTTTAATGTAGCTACAAAAGACAATCCCAACCAAGCATGTTGCCTGTAGAGTCCCCAGCTAGGTAGAATAGAAGACACATGTCAAGGGAAAAGCTTGGTAGATTTAAATTATGAGACATGTATCAAAACTCAAGGGATAAGAAGCTAGACAGACAACACAATAGGTCCCGCAGAGATAAAAATTATAACAAATCATGAGGCTTCTATTCATCTTTTAGGATGAAATGGTTCTTAGCATGGCAGTGGAGCTTATGACTTGTCAAAAACCCAACCAGTGATATTTGGTGGACAGTGGTGAACTTAACTTTTTGGCAAATCCTTCCAGTGAGTTCGGGGTGTAAGGAGGCAGTAGTGGTTGGAAATGTATGTAAATGTGAAAGTAATGAATGGAAAAGGGATAAGGAAGAACAGCAAGGGGCGACGTACAGAGAAATAGAGGGAAAAGAGAAAAGGGAAGGAAGAGAAATGACCAAGAGATAACTGCTAATAATTTAAAACAAATATAATATTAAATCATAATCCAAAAAAGGATAACTGAGTCAATAACTATTCTACTTAAAATAAAAGAAAGTAGTTATAATACTAATTCCGAACCCTGTCCTAATAAAAATATTATTTCACATGTTTATTGTTAATCTAAAAAAAGAAATCAAACAAAAAGTTGGAAAAAAAATTATAAAAAAAAAAATCTTAGAGTGCTGAATAGATTAGATATAAGTTTCTTCGAAACCCTGAAATTTGGTTTAAGGTATTTTTAAGTTGTAGAAAATCTTTAATTAAATAAATTTTAGACAACTATCATGAGTAGTCAATATTTCAAAGTTAGGAAACACAACCTTTTTGTATAGCTGCGCATAAGCTTCCCATCGCCTAATCTGGGAGATCTTCTTTCTGTTAGCCACTGCTTCTGAAGCTGCACTAACCAAAAAGCTGACAGCAACAAGCAATTCGTTTCCCTCCTTTTCTACTCTAATAAGCAATGGGAGTGCAAGAGAAATCAGTTATTGACAGAATTATATCGAAAGTTCCATCAGAAGCCAAAAAAAAAAAAAGTACCTAATGATCACAGCAGTAGCAAGTGGCTTCCTTCTACTCTGAGGACAGGATGCCCAACCTTTAGTGATTCATAGTTACTAATAAAATGTTATTTGAAAATTATCCTCCATTATATCTTCGGAGAAATAGAGGATGCTTCTATTTCAGATTCATCCATGCTGTTTATACTGGAAAATGATTTCCGGTTTCCTTATATAGCCAATGTGCCGCAAGTCCATGTTCGGCATACTCATGCATCCTCTAGTACACCAAAATAATAACCATAAACTTCAAGAGCCAAGCATGAGAAAGTAACCTCAACAAGTTAAAGAAAAATATTTTGGCACCTGTGTTCGTAGTATTTGTACTTCTAAAGGAGAGTTGTCGGGACCTTGTACTTGACTGCTGTGTGCAGGGACTGCAATCATGAAATGTTAACTTTCAATAATATGAATAATAGGTACATTCATATAGGCATGCATGCGTAGATTAAAGAGCAACAAGATGACTATTTCAATTTTAGGTGAGGAAAATTATTGAAAAATAGAAGTGTAACCTGATAGCCGCTAGGCTTAGGATTGATGATATAATCATCAAATTCACCATCAATGGGAGTCCAAAGCCTGCAACAGGTAGGCCAATATCAATTATAAGGCAATATCTGGTACCGGTAGATTTAATGAAGTAGTATGACTCCTATGAACTATAGGTCCAACCCCCTAATATTACTCCCTTCTTTTAAAACTGAACGGTGGTCATTCACCCAAGTCTAAACCACCTCACTGAAGTTCCAAAATGCAAACCTTAAAAATAGAATGGAGGGATTCCATGTTATATGCTTTAATAAAAACCAGCCACGTCTGAGTACTTAGCAAAATATTGATATCTTTGTCAAGAACGAGATTATGTTATCAACATAGGCTCACAGCAGAAAACTTTCATGTATCTTTAGGTTAATCTGATTGAAAGAAAATTTAAAATCGACCTTCAACCTGTGTACAATTTCAAGAAGATTGTAACAACACTGAACTGCAGGTCCATGCAGAGTTCCATTCTTGTCTCCCACAACTACTCTTAATGCTCGTGCATCATATACTTTATCAATACTAACATCCTTTCGTTTCATCTGCATAATATAAGAACATGACTATGTATGAAATGGATTTATAACATGTAAAAATTATTTAAGATTACTAGTGCAGGCATTGCACAACAGAAAAGAAAAAAACCAGAGTAAGATGCATCAAATTTCATCAATCACTATGAATAGATTAATGAAATAATGAACAACAGGAAATTTTAAAATTTTCATCAGAAAAGTCTGCATAACTATTCACTCTCCATTCATTGCTCTTATTTTGATTTCCATTTTCAATTTTGACAGAGTTTTCTAGCTCTACTCCACTAATACCACACAAATAACTTATGTGAAGTCCTAAAATAACTTATTTATCTATAAAATAATTTATTTATCCCTACACATCAGCAGAGTCTCACAGTGAATTTATATATCTATAAAAATCAAAAAGTTGGACAATACCTCTTGCTTTTGTATGTGTAAAAATCAAGAAATCAACATCGTTAATACCTTGCTATAAATGCTATACAGGCTTTTTAATCGGCTTGATAATGTCACTTCCATCCCTGGAACATAGCTGCAAATATAGAAGGAAACTATCAAGAACAGCAGCAATGATAATAGACCTCATCAAACAAATACTGTTTCACCACCTGCGAACATAAAGCAAGGCAAGCTTATCAGAATGTACAAGCGAAAAACAAAAATGAACCAGGACATACGAAGTTGATATAATAAGTTCCCGTTCAAGTGCTTCCTCACAAATTGCCAATGATGCCAAAGCTAATCCAGCATCCTGAACCACCCTAGGCTTCACACAAGTCTTGAGACTATTGCTTATACTGCTGAGAAAGGTAGCTCTTTTTCTTCTATCTAACAATATATCAAATGGCACAACAGCCTCCAAAAGATCCTGGAAGTAGAGAGAACAATTGATGAAATGACATAAATATCGTCACCCTTTTCCCTGGATATGGTGAAGTGTTGAAGATAGTACAGCAGTTATTACAACAAACTTAATCCTGATATATATATACGCCGAAACATCATAGTTAACTTAATTTTTCCATTATGCACGGGATCAAGTTATGTTAAGTCTATTTTCATCTTAATTGTTTTTAGTTAGTTTGGATAAAATAAGTTTTTAGAGAACTCAAGCCTCTCTTGTCTTCCAAATTGTATTTCAGTATTATTCACTAAAATAAGTTCCAGGAATATCTTACAATATCGAAGCTTACAAAGTGAGAATGCAAAATAGGGGCATGTCATAGCACTTAACACTAGAAAGGGGAGTTAGCCAATGAAATAACCCAATTAGCCTGCCATGAATTGCCATCATATCAAAGGATAAAAGCAGGATTGCATCACTGGTGATGCTGCCCTGCCAAGTTCCAATGTCCCCAAGTAAAAAATCTAGATGTCCAAAATCAACCAATCATCCTTGGTTGATCAACTTGATGACTAAGGCCGTTATAAGGATTATATTTGAAGAACTTAAGTCCAAACTTGAAATACCGAGATTGAGGCTGTTATAAGGATTAAATTCATTTTATTTCCTGTGTTTTTATTTAAGGCTTAATTTATATTTAGTTTAGATAACTCTTTTTAGTCTTTAGGATTATTTGGGTATTCTACTTTGATTAGGATATAATTAATCATAGAAAAAAGGAACCTTAGGTCATAATAGTCTTCAAGTATTTTATTATTAGTTTAGTTTAAGCCTTATCATAATCAATTATTCTGATTTTTTTTTTTTGATCAAATCAATTATTCTGATTTGTGTGGCAAGGTTTGTTCCCCTTCCCTATATGTGTTCAACTGTTTTTATTTAGTAAAGAAAGTTCAAGAGAAGATTAAATCATGAATTTCTACAACATATGTGTAACATTTCTATCTCATTTCACTTTAAGCATTACATTAAACACAGGCATCACCTAGAAAGCAACTATCAAAAGCAAAGAGAGGACAAGGAAAGAAAAAAACCTCATTGTCACCCAAAAACATATAACTAGCTTCAGCACATGAAACTTCTCACCTTCATACTTGAGACATCCCCATTGAACATCAAGGATTCATCAGAAGTAGAGCCATTCTTGTCCAAAGGTAGCAGGCCTCCTTTTGCAGATAACCTTTTCAGGTTTACAGTTCTACTCCTGGGGCTCCACAGGGAAGCCAGTTCTGCTTTCATCTTTCTAAATATCTGAGGCTGATGAAAATATATACAATGCAAAAGAATGGCAATTTCAGTGCTGAGTCTACACAAAATACTGTCTTCTAGTTCTAGTTTTGCTGTGCAAACAAAACTAATCAGCTTATCAAGAAGAAACCTTTTCCTTGTTGGAGAATAAACAGGGCATTACAACCAAGATTTGCACGGAAAAAATACCAGAAGAATTTAGATTCCAAACTTTAATGTCCTGAAGGAAACAAGAACAATAAGACAAAAGAGACTGCAGTTCTCTACTTTCTTCCCCATTCGAGTTTGTAAACCAAAAAATGGAATTTCAAAGACAAGTAGTACTGGCAATAGAAAATTATGGGAAAAGCATGCATAGAAGAAAACTGATATGGCATTGATATGATAGTAAAAACAGAATACTTCTTGCCCAAGTATACTCCTGAAATAGCATTTTTGAGCCATCGCCCAATTTTAATGAAATTAATGGCTTCAAAGATAGAATTCTCATGAGTTAAATTTCTAAGGACTCGCTTGACTTACACTCACCATTGTTAGGCATTCCACCCACACTAGTTTAAGCCATGCTAACTTCATATAACCTAATGCCACAATGCAGTTGTGCCTCTGATGGGAAATGGCATCACCATTTAGTTGACAAGTTAATGTTTTATGATCCAAGCCCCCTTTATTATAAAATCTGAAACAAACTTTCCAACTAAATAGATGAAGGCCTTTTCTTGCAAGTATTCAGACTATTTAGTCGACTGTGCAATATTTTGTACTGCCACATTTTCAACACCGAATCACCGCTACTTAGCAGACAATGAATTTTATCTTTCTTTTCATTCTCCTATCTTCTTTTCTACTCTCATTTCACCAAACAGTTTAACAAACAAGGGGAAGTGCCTATCTGCTTCTCATCTCAAAACTAAGATTTAGTTTCACCATTGCTAATCACCAAGAATTAAAGGTGGCAGGAGAAAAGACAATGAGAAATCCATTTCTGTCATCTATCCAAAAACAATATTGGCATTTCGGACCAGAAGCAGGTTTTGCCAAACACTCAGGAGCATTACTCTTCCCTGATTCAAGGTTTCGACTTATGGAAAAATGTATTTACAAAAAGCTTTGAAAACAAAACAACAGAAAAGAAACTATTGACAGACCTGGAGAACAGCAAAACATAGATCCTCCAATTCCGCTTTCAATGCCCACAAACCCAATCTAGAAGCAAGTGAGCACCAAATAATTAAGGTCTCTTCTGCAACAGCTTGACCTTCTGGAGTGGCAGAGCATAACTGTAAAGGAAATACCATCAACAAGCAATAACCAACACAAAATTGTTAACTTATAATGTTTTCATTGGTTAGTCAAATAAAATAATTGAAGCATTATGTAACTTAGAAATAATGACTGAAATAGCTTCTTCATGAAAAATCCAAACGTGAAAGGAAAAGGTAAAAATATAGAGAACCACCAATAATTACATATGAAGGCTAAAGACTAAAGAAGCTCAGAGTCAGTACATAGTTCTCATATTGTGAAGTCGATCTGCAAGCTTGACCAGCACAACACGTGGATCATCAACCATTCCCAAAAGCATAACTCGTAAATTACTTGCCTATTAGATTAAAAATTAAACACATCAGAAAATTTTATGCAGTTAATTCCCAGTAAAAATATTTTTACTTTCCACATCTTAGATGCATACATAACATTTTGACTTAGTCTCTTCTGCATCAAGTACTCAACAAAATGTGGCATCTTGTTCTATTATGGGAGTTTAATATAACAAAATTGTGCAGATTCATGAATATTAACCAAACCTCAAACCTACATATTGAAGAGATAAAGTCCAAGTTAAAGCCAGAGGGTGTATTACAATTTGCACTCACATACAGATATTGGCAATAATCATGGGTGCACTCACATACAGATATCGGCAATAATCAGGCGCATTTGTCAATTTGTTTTATCTGTTTTCGATTGTTAGTGACAATGATATGTAGGAATATTCTGGACTGATAGAAATTAGAGAGGTATAGGAAATAGGAGAGAGGAACAGTGAAGGTAGGAAGAAGCAGAGAGAAATGAGAGAGATTAAGGAGAAGAGATTGAGAGAATTTGGGGAACGCAAGGAATGCTCTTTTACTGATCACAAAAGATAAGATTACAACTCAAATGCCTCAGTATATACAGGTTTTAAGTCATTCCTTTCCAACGGTTATTTTCTAACTAACCACTGTTCAAATGAAACACATGTAATTGACTCATAAAACTATAACTAACATGTCATAATTACAAATCCATAATAGACAATTGACATCCTACAAAGGCGAGCTAAGTAACTAATTGATGCAGATGTCAAACATATATCCTTTACCTCTTCCTCGCCAAGGGCACCCTGGTTTACATTTACCCTTCGATGCCGGCGTAAGAGCTGGAAAACATAATGTAATTAGAGGGGACCTAATAGATACACAACAAAATTATACACTAAAAATAGTATGAGATCAGCTTTATAGAATTGGAAAAACCAACTAAAAAGCAAGCTACCAGTGAGATAGGGATATTATTGCAAAAAACAGAGGAAACAAGCTGTATAAAAACACTCTCTGGCCATCCAAGATGCTAGAATTCACCCAAAACAAGATGCATGAAAATACACCGTGTGACAATTCACTAGCCATTCTGCCTATTAAAAACCTCCACATGCAGCCTTTTTTAAGGTTTCCCAGCCACCAACTCAGATGCCAAATGATTTGCAGTTCACTCAAGCAAGGTGGAGAACCCCCCCCCCCCAAAATTTATTTATCGGGACAAGAGAATCATTGACTTAAGTACCTATTGAGGCAACCTATGCTACTACATGTAGGACTTAGGCATTTCACACTAACTTGATTCCCATCAAACATCAACTGAAAAAGAATACGATCTTAGCTGTACTTCTTCAGCTTTCTCCAATTAAAATTAATAAAATCTAAAACTTCAAAACATAGTTCCTTCCAAACTAGATGTCTTCAAAAGTTCATTTATTCTCGCCCACTTTTTGCTAAAGTTTGCACATATTTTGGGCGTTCTCCAAATACGTAAGGTACAAAATCAAAGCATAAAGCTCCCATCATCTCCAAGGCCCAACGTCATGTCATGTATGTTGAACTAGATGCCAAACAAGGAATTTTAATATATCTTCCTGCTAGCAATTCACACTATCCATAATGGTTCCTATTACAGCTAATATCATATTACATGCTTCAATACTTGTAAATCATGATTCTAAGGTCTGAACACAAATAATTATAATGTATATAATATATGTTCAATATAACAAAGTCATCCTATGAATTGAGCTCAAACAATTTCATTGAATTTAGTCTAATTTATGTGTGATAGCATCTACTATGCCAGGAATATCAATAAAACCAATTATTTAAGTTTCTTAGGATACTCTTTTGTAGCTTCTAGAATCTATTTCTAAGTTCAGGGTCCCTCTTACTAGCTCGAATCAAAGCATAACTTCATCAACTTTTTTGATAAAAAATAAAGAATGAGAGATTGAGAGTGACACTGAAACGAGAATAAGCAATGGGCTAAATAATACTGAGATGATAAGAGTTCTTTGATGAACTTCTAAACTAGATAATTAAAGGAGAAAAGCTCTTCAGTCCTCTCCCTGTCCAGATGTGACATTCTCCAAACAGACAATAAGCTAAACAAAGGAGCATATCATATATGATACCACATCGTAGAATGAATGCTTCATATAAAAAAATCAGCAACAGTATTTGCACAAACAATTTTGAAACCAAGCACCCAGTTACAGAGACAAACACAAGCCTATGACTACCAAGATCATGCTTGCAGCCGCATGGCAAAGAAAATTACTAAAAATCAGAGGCTTAACTCAAAGAATTGCTCTTACAAGTTACGAATGTCTATCTAAATCCCTCATTTCATTCTCCAAGCAGATGCTTAAAAGATTGAAATTTAAAGATTAGCCGAAGATGAAAGACTAATATGTGCCGCCTCCTCAAACCAAACCATAATAAAAAGGCATTCATGGTCTAAATGATACCTGATTTATATAACTTAACCTAGAAACACCGGCTACCAATCTAACCACATCATCACCGAACTCTTCTTCAATGTCTTGAAGACCTTGGCACGTATCATCAACCACATCATGAAGAATACCAGCCACAACTGTCTCAACAGCCTGAAAAAGAGCAGAGGTCACAAGGAATCTGATTTAAGAAAAACATGTTTTGACCCAAATTTTTCAGTTAAGTAGATACTTCAAAACAGACAAGCAACAAGACAGTAATACTTTGAAAATATTAATAAATTCCAATTCAAGGTAGCACAGATTTAATCAGCTGTTCAGCAATGTTAAGATACCTAGGATACCTAACTGATGTGCATAAGATATGTAAACATATCACAAGCCCGTATATAATCTCACATTATACAAGTTGTACTGCGCACACAATTCAATTTATCCACTGGGACCTTGCTGCTCACACACTGTTAAAACCAGATACTCACAGCACAATGAAATACCCTCTCAGCACACGTAAGTCCATACATATTTTTTCAGTATTTCCTTTGAATCACTAATCTTCTGGATATAATCATCCCTTAAGCTGCTAATAATAATAATAATAAAATAATAATATAACTTAGGAAAAACAGTTGCAGCTTTATCTTCACTTTACATGCTTCTACCATTCCCTACCTCTGCAATTAGGGTAACTTAATCAAAATGAAGTTTAGTACGAGTCTGTTTTGAACATTGAGGAAGTCATTAAAAAAATAATAGATATAAAAGTGAACAAAAAAAATGGTTTTCATCTAGCAAGACAGTCAACATCAAATTAATCAAGAATTAAACATATACACATAATCAATACGTTATTCTTGTTCAATAGCTCAGATGAAAGGCAAACAAGGGTTGAGATAAATCCCAATTAGGAAGGTCTGTACAAGGGAAATGGAAAATGGTGACATTAAGGAAGTAGGCCACTAGGCCAGTGAGTTATGCCTGAATAATGGCTTGGCAAAATATTGGAGCAAAAAATAAAGAAATTTTTCATGGAAATTTCAAGAGTCAGTAAAAATTATAGGATGTAAGTAGATAGCTAGGATAGAGAGGGACAGAGGCAAGTTTTAGGAGCTTTGTGGAAGTATACCCCTTGAAGTGCAAGGAATATTCATTCATTTTGATGCTTTCCTTAAGAAGAAGGCTGTACTTCTGTTGATTTATCAAGAAGAATTTCCAGGTTCCCATCAAGTTTTGACATGAAAAATTAGGGGTGGGGGAGTAAAGTAAAATAAATTCTCAACAAAGAAGAAAATCGAAACTAAGTGCTTATATGTAAATATACTCATTATTTAACTGATATGAATGAGTATTAACCTTTTCAATCTCTTTGCTTTTGTAGTTACATAAAACTCGTGATATGCTAAAGTAGTGTCCTCCAATTTCATTTTTTTCTATATGTAGATGCATCAACCAATCAATTGCAACTAGAACAAGAAACTCCTTGTCCAAGAGAACCTAAACGGATTACATGATACAAATAACAAATTCCGCAAATTTCAGAGATTAAATAACAACTAAGAGAAGTCCGTACCCGTTTACCACTTGATGGGACCAAAGCTGCCAAAATTCTTCCAGTATGAATGCAATGTGTCAAATAAGGGTCTCCTGTTTTCCGCATTTGTCCATGGTGTGCTTTTCTTGCAAAAGCAATAGCCTTCTGCACCTGCCTTCACAGAGAGGGCACGTTAATGATGTAACACAAGAACAAGTTATAAAGCAAGTAGAGGTAATAAACCTTCGCATCATTGAATACAGGATAGCCAGTAATATCAACCCCATCCTGTATAATGGCACCTGCATGTTAATCACCCATGGCTGTTAATATATGGCCATGATGAAATTTGTATAATTACAAGAACCTATTGTTAAGTATCAAATCCAGCACTACAATTTTTCTGTATAAAAATTGTTCACACACTAGTCAGCAGGGGGATGTGGTTAAGTTGAAACAGACCGATATCAATCTTTTTCTTTAATAAAGTGCTTAAACATGTTAGGTCCACTCATGTTGGAAAGGATTCTTTGCAAAAGGAAACAAAGTTATCACATAGAACTTGTAAAGATTCTTCACAATCAACCCTTAGTTCTTTGAGAAGTCTCTTCAGATCTTTCATATAATGGTTAAGCTAAGGTTCTATACTTAGCTTCAACACTGCTTCTTGCATCCATAGCCTGCCTCTTAATTTTCCTTGTAAACAAGTTTTTCTATACATAGGTGCAGTAGCTTGATTCCACCCAATCAGTATCACAAAGTACCTCGGTGCCACAACGTAAACCTTTATAATTCTATGGCCAGCCCCAATATAAATTAAAGTTGCTTTGCTCCCATAATGACTACTTATGAAGAAACTTATATTAGTTCTCAAGTAAGTCAAGTAGATGAGTTTGCTGACTGACAGGCTTCCATTTCAACATCAAAGAAAGGAATTTTCTTGAGAGTTGGCCAACAATTCGTTTGCACCACAGCATCCCATTTTCACAAAGGATTGTACTTCTTTTGGGATATAGAAATTGCCTTAGAGGATCTGGCTGCCTCCACACCGGGAAAATATTAAAGAACTCCAAGGTCTTTGATCTGACACTCCTTGGCTAAGGCACTTTCCAAACTCTGGATTTGTTCAGCATCAACCCCAGTTACAATGATATCATCAACAAACATGATCAAAATAACTGCCTTCCAATCAGCAAACATGGTAAAAACAGTGTGATCATGCTTTCCTTTGAGTTTAACCTTTGATTTTCACAGACACAGTGTCAAACATACGTGGGGCAATTTCTTAAGGCCATAGAGAGATTATTGAACAGCATTTTCAGGGGTTTTATTCTAAGGAACCATGAATAGCATTTCAACTGGGTGATTCCAAGGAGTCATGAATAGTATTTTTCAAAGATTAAAGAAATTTTTCCTTGTATTCTTTTATACCATCTGAGTCCATTCATGCCAAAAAAGCCATGTGGAGCATCTAAGGACAATGTCAGGATAGCATCAATACCATGTCAAGCAAAATAAGTGCTTTTTAAAAAAAAAAACATAAAACAGATACTGCATTTAGGCTACAGCATCAGCTCCAAAGGAGTTGCAATAGATCCTCAGAAAATCGAAGCAATGATGCAGTGGCCCATTCTGACACACTCAAACAACTTAAGTCATTTATTGGCCTACCTAGTTACTATAGAAGGTTTGCCAAGAGGCATGGAGAAATTGCAAGGCCCTTCACACAATTCCTGAAGCAGAGCAACTTTTCATGGACGAGTGAAAACAACCAAAGCATTCCAACTATTAAAAGAAGCATTAACTATAGCTACAATGCTAGACCTCATGGTTGAATCAAATGTTTCCGCACATGGAAAAGGGGCTGCTCTTCTTATGCAGCAAAACCAGCACATAGCTTTCTAAAGCAGAGCCTTATCACCATGCATGCCTCCCTCTCAGCCCACAAAATGCAGCTGCTCGCAATTGTACAGGCGGTGCAGCAATAGCACCTATACGTTGGTGGAAGGAGCTTCAACATGAAGGCAGATTAACAAAGCCTTAAATATTTGTTGGATCAGAAGATAAGACTTCATACCAGCACTTTTAGTTGCAAAACGTACAGGTTGTGATACTAAAGTCCAGTAAAAGAAGGAAAAAGAAATGGCAACTGATTTTCTTTCAGACAACAAGCAGCAAAATTTCTTCAGATGGCAGTTTCCTCAATTTCCACTCACATGAGGCATCAAATCACCCAATTAAACCAGGACAGAACCAACCAATGTGTCCGAATATAGCTGGGATGGGCAAACCATGAGGAGAATCATTCTTTCCCCACAGATAACCCCAATGAACCTTTGAACTGCTTATTATCTAGCTTTTACTCCACCAAATAACTAACTTTTCATTTGACATTAATTCCTTAGCCACATCACAGGTTCCAAGCCACAAGATCAGGTAAAAATAAATCACTAATAGCCTCCAAACTCCTTTAAATCATGATGTGAATATCTATAAGAGTAACCTCATGAAATTTTCCATCCTAAAGTAATGAAAGTCATACTGCATACTGTGGATCCAGCAATGCAGTAAATTTACAATAAAATTACTGCATAGCTTTATCAATTCATTGGAAAACAACATAAGCTTTTCCAATAAGAAATTTATAGTAACGGGCACCAGAACAAAATTAAAAATAAAGTAGGGAATAACAGAACTTGTTATCCTCTGTTTTTGTACTCATTTCTTTCATTGTATTCATCTAGTCAAAATAAATCCTTTAACTGTCAAAGCCTCATGGAAAATATAGAGATCCCAAGAAGTGAAAGAACTATCCAATGCCATATTTTTCTTTTTCCGTTTTCTTGTCTTTTTCTTTTCCTTTTTTTTTTTTTTTTTGCAAGAAAAAATGATGTGGAAAAGCGAGAGAATCCATACATCCTCCCATATAAGAAGACAGAAGTCATAAATTTTGACCATGGGAAAAAAGGAAATTTATGCATGGATCCTTAATTAACCAATTAACCTGATTTAATTAACCAAACATCCTTAATAGATTTCCTAAACACTATTGTTCATGGAGACGCAATGTAGGAGTCAATGCCTATGGTTAGAACAACAACCGTAAGTCCTATCCCACTGTTGGCTATACAGGATCCTGGAAAATGCCTATGGTTAAAAAATTTATGAAAAATGACTAAATTAATTTGTCTAGACAACGATCAGGAAATGGTATAAGAATCTAAAAAATATCCTGATTATCTATACTAGCCCGGAAAGAAAAATGTTTCTTTTTCTTATCCTTTGATTAGGATAAATATGCGTCACGAATTCTGCTTCCAATATCGATTTCCGAACCAAAAAGAAGAAGAAGAAGAAGCAAAATCGGGTCATAAAAAAGGCGATAAAGCGAATAAAGAGAGCAACCAAATCACCTGGCTGTTCCTCCAATTTGGGCCACAAGAAATCAACCTTGGTGGAAAGACAAGCCCCCGAAGCTATTGCCACGGCGGTGACGGCCACCTGAGTGATGGCGGAGGAGACAGCGCCATGGACAGAGCCGGAGCTATTTGCTGCCGCCGCAGCAGCGGCAATCACATTTTCGGGGGTGAGGACGGAGGTCAGGGAGGAAGAAACGGCGAACTTGGGGACGATCTGGTGAAGCACATAGCGGAATCGAGAGGAATTACGGAGACGAAGAGGGTGAAAGGGTTGAAACCTATGGAGAAATGGGGAAGCCGTCTTGTGTACGAGCATGGCGCACCGTTGGCATGGTGAGGGCATGCTGTGATGGTGGCTCTCTGTTGTGGGTGGTTGTGGCAGTTATTTTTCCCGGGAACATAAAAGAATATGCGCGCGTGAGAGAGAGAGAGAGAGGACGTGAACGAGTGGTTGGAATTTGGAAAGCGAAGGATTGTTCAATAGAAATCTGGAATTGTGACTGTGACGAGGCCATATGAGGAGCTTGTGTTTTTTTTTTTTTCCTGTGATTTTTCTGGAAAGTCCATATTCGCATCAACGTTAATTGTTTTTGGAGGATACAGATTTCATATTTATACAATTAGTCTATTCATACAAAAATTTAAATAGCCCAAACAAGATTGTTTTTAATAGAAAAATAGTTGTGACCAATAAAATACAATTTAAGTAAGATGAATAATATTTCATAATAAATTAACAATATTATTCTATTATATTTTGTCACAATAAATTGATGATTTGTTAGTAAAATTTTTATTTTTATTTTAAAATTACATAAATTAAAAATAATTTTCATATTAGAAACTAAATTAAACAATTTTTACAATATAAGTTAAATATCCAGTCTGGAAATAAGATATTCTAAAAACGGTTTGATTTTATATTTTATATTAATTGGTTGAAATTCATATTCATATTGATTTGTTTATGCACATATTTTCTATTTTTCTTTATTTTTTTTTTATTTGTTTTTAAATTTTTGTCAAAAAATTATTATAGCTTTAATTTAGGCCTAGATCACAAAGGAAAATTTATGAAAGGTTGGAGGGAGAGCGTTATTGCCACATCTGCATTTATGGCTGAATTGCTTGCAGGAAGCCTTTATTGCTGCTGAATGACTCGCATAATTAGCAGGTTGTGGTTGAATTGGATTGTTAATTATTATTCAATGCTCTTACTTTAAATTTTGGGAGAACATAGATAAGTTTTAAAATAATTAATTAATTTAAATTATATCTCAATCAATTTTAAAGTGTCAAATTTTAAGAATATGTAAGTTTGGTTCTTAGTTTTATAATTTTATTATGATAAATTTATAATTTATTTTTAAATCTTAGCATGGTTGAAAAAGTAAATAAATTTATTACCTCTTCTAAGAGAAGAAGTCCAAGCCCAATAACTTCACCATCCTTTAAAACTCTAGATCAATATAATTATTTCAAACTCCTCATCAATAAGACCAACTATTTCTTTCTACCTAACACCAATAATATTAAATATGTTTTTCATTATTCATTCAACAAAGTCATTGTTTATTTAAACACTAACTCTGAACTTGTAAAAACTCTTTTTAGTTATGACCTTATCCACTCTCGCATTCTTAATATTTTATTTTTTTTTTCATAATTCATCAGATAATACATTTGCTTTTGCTGCTGAGATATTTGCTCTTGTGTCAACTAAAGTATGATATTTTTTGGATCTATATTTTTTATAATTAAATTTTATCAATATGTAACATAATTTTGTCATATCAATTTTATTTTTTGAATTACTATTATTTGATGATTAATATTTATCATGACTCTTTTTTTTGTATCCTCCATGGTTTTACTTGTTCTAAAAAATCATTCCCTAAAATTATTTTACATTGATCATTATTATTATCTATTACCCAAAATTTTATAGTTATAACATCTCTATTATTTATCCTTATAGATGAAATTGTTCTATTTCCATCATTTGTTACTTCTAAATTATTATTTGTCAGATTTAATTGTATTGTACTTTTTTCTTTTTTGGGGTCTACTAGGGCCATTACTTCTATCCAATTTGCTTCTTGTTTTACTTCTATTAATATGTAATTATCATTTTCTATTGGTGTTATAAGTCTTAATGATTCTAAGTTTGAAGTTATAGGGTTTTCACTTCTTGATCTTAACATTAATCTTTCTTGTCTAGACATTCCTCTTATTGGACCTGCACTAGTAGAGGGTCTTGGTTCAAAACTAAAACTTCTTTTAGTAGGTTGATTTATATTAATATTTAATGTTGGTGTATTAATTCTTAATGCTCTTTGTCCTATGTTATCATTGATTATTAATCTTCTTGTATTGTTTTCATTTTCATAATATCCTATAGTATTATCTAATTCTAATCTTAATTATTCAAGTATTGTTATTCTAGTAAGATCTAATTCAATTTCTTGTAATATAGGCATAAAATGTTTGTCAATTGTTAATTTTTCTTTATTTCTTTTATAAATTTTATGTTCATTTGTAAATACTAATCCTATTATAGCAGTTATACTTATTGTTCCTGATATTTTGATAGCAGTTGGCTGATAGTATTGCAATTGGGCTAATAGTTGTTTAAATAATTCAAATTATGATATCAATATTTTTAAATTGGCTAATAGAACAAGATTTAGAAAATTTAGAAACAAGAATAGGATTAGTGCTGGCAATTAACGAACATATAGGAAGAGAAACTAGAATATATTATTCAACACCAATGAGACAAAGAAATACTAGAAATTTTTAACATTTCTAAGTATTTGCTTTTCAATAATACAAATATTAGAAGAGGTTTCCCCATGAATATCATAAAAACAATCGAACCATAATGACAACAGCTGGCTATGTGTTGTTACAGGGTTTAACCGATATTGATCCGGGTTATAGCAGAACATGAAATGTTCTCAGTCCTCTTTCATATTGAGATTAACAAGCCAGCAGTCTCTCAAGCCTGGCTATAGAGCTTTCACAGAATTACTTCCTTCAGACCAGCTCAGCCATATCTTTTAATCTTCAATACTTGCAAATGAGAAAATAATTAAAATAAATACTTTTTATTGACAGTAATGGCGCAAGGTTACAAGGATGGAGGCAGAGAACTCAGTGCTCAAGAAAGCTCTAAGGTTCTCAGATGTGTGTGTTGCCTCAGAGATTACATGACTTTATATAGAGTTGGCATTTCAACCCTAGTTACATGACTATGATTAATTTTTGATAAAAAATAACCCTAATTATTACAAGAAAATAAAACTACGTTTGACAAAATGAAAAAGTAAGAAAACAATATAGCCTTAAACTTCTTAGACTTTTTAACAAAATGAAAAGTTAAAGGAATTATTATAAGAGACAGTATAAGTTTATACTTTTTTTTAGACTTTTTAATTTTTTCTTCCACCTTCTTTAGTCTTCTTCCATCTTCTTCTTTACTTGTCGGTTGAAAAAGTAAATAAATTTATTTTCTTTATTAAAATTTAAAAAATAAATTATAAATTTATTATAATAAGATTATAAAATTAAGAGTCAAATTTTAAAATTTTAAAATTTTAAATTAATTAAAATTTAATTTAAATTAAGTAATCTGTTAAAACCTATTTATTATTTCCCCTTAACTTTTCATCCACGTAGGCGGTTTGTAGACCTTTTTTTTTTTTTTTTTGAGAAAAAAAAGAATGTTCCCGTTCCCCTCCTACTCAAATCGAATCAAATCAACATAAAAGATCCAAGGTGTCGCGTCATTGTCAGGCCCGGGACTCAGGTACGTGTCGAGTGAGGCACCAAACAAAAGTCCGAAAAGCAAATGACATGAAAAGTGCTCTTGTTGAGAGTCGAACTCAAGACCTCCCGCTTACTAAACGGGTGCTCTAACCAACTGAGCTACAAGAGCTTCATGATGGTCAATTTAATCAACTTAATTATGATAATCAACTTGAGACCAACTATCCTAAATCTAAATAAACAGTTGGGATTTAACATTGGAAGAATCACACTTAATTCTAATATGTTTTGAATTGTTTCTGCAAATTCAAATGTAAATATTTTGTTCATGAAAAGATATATTTATTGTTAATCACATGAACTATATATAATAAACAAATACTCCTTCCGGTCCTATTTATAAGTCATTCCTACCAACCTTATCAATATCAATACAATAAAAGTACAAGAAATAAAAGTAAGTAAAATTTCAAACATATCCCTATATAACAAATTTAAAAAATAATGTCTTATTACCTTTTTTCTTTCATGAAGGATAATTTTGAAAATACTTTTGAAATATTACCTAAACAGACGCACCATAACTTATAAATGAGATCAAATGGACCTTCTAAAATGGGACTTATAAATAGGACCGGAGGGAGTATTAAATTATTCAAGTACGGATGTTATCATATTTTTTATGAATATCACGTTGTAAATACACCTGAAAAACTATATATCTGGGGCATATGTGTTTTTTCATGAAGAAATATATTTACATTTAAAGTTTTTGGGCTTGTAAAAACAATCCAAAATTTTTTGGGCCATAGGTGCAATTATTTCCATTCTGGATGATCGTAGGTGCAATTCTCCCTTTAATATTTTCCTTACAGTTACAAAAGTTTAAGGGAGCATGTTATTATTTCTCATGTACTCTTTCTGCCCGTATGTTTTCTTATGTACATGATGATAACCATGACGACAAGGATAATAATCATAATGATAATCTTCCTAGACTACAAACCATTGAAAATGGAACGCAAATAAGGGTTATTTGTTTTAAAAAAAAAAATCGTTGAAAATAGTGACTAGAAGATTTGGTAATCTGAAAGGCTGACATTGAAATTAAGACCCTCTAATTGATTGATAATGTGTAAAACATTGCCTGAATAACTTAGATAAACTAAAAACTACTCCGTCGTGTTCTTGTAAAAATCTATATCATGTTCTTCAATATATTACCTTTTGCCTAAAACAATAATTTTTTCCCTATCTGCCCTTGTTTGATATTTCTTAATCAACTAAACATCTTGACTAATTAAACAGCTCCCTCGCTGCATTAAGGGTAATTTTGAAATTTTAAAAATATTACCAAATTTTAAATAAATTCATTTATCTGTGCAAAATTGTTAATAAGTCCGTACAATAAGGACCATTTCACTGAGAACTCAAGCAAATAATAAAACGCTCTTAAATGGAAACAACTCAGTTTATAATGTAGAAATTTCAAAATCTACAAATGTCACAATTTCTATACAGGAAAGGAGGAAGGAGATTGCAGCAAATTGAACTATAACAATGCAACCTCCTACCACATCAGTTGAAATATTACCTTGGGGCAACCATAGTCAATGGTCTCTAGCGAAGGAAGAAGAAACCATGTCACTCTCAATGCCTTTTCCATGTTTTGCTCATAACCCAAGATCATAATTTCATGAATTTAATGCTAAAAACTCACAAAATGATTCAGAGGAGTAGGGTAGATCAAAGGGAAGTGAAGAAATGATTCTCCAACTTCTGAAAGATTCTCATCCATACGCTGATAAGAATGTTGATCATATTGGTTATTCATTCATCAGGCTCAAACCTCTATCTATACATTGGATCAAGTCACATAATCTCAGTGCCAGGCAAGGCAAAAGCAACTATATACTTCATTGGCAGCTTCAGATGTAACCCCAAAAAAAATATGATTACAATTCACAACGTTACGATGAAAATGGCCAACACTCCTTGTTCGTTGGTTCAACTAACCGAGAGAGACCGAAATACCTGCATGCAGTTGAAAAGACACAAGGTAATGTGATTGAACGATAAATGAGAAGGTAACATTGACTAGCAGCACATGAGATGCAGTTCAAACCTTGACCATTTAGAAAGATGAGGTTCCTAGTGAAGAGTATCCAGCAGCATTTCTCTCCTTCAGAGTTGCAGCCAACCAGTCCAAGCCCTCATAAAGGCCATCTCCCCTAAGCGCACAAGTTCCTTGTATGTGCCATTTTCTATTCTTGAGTTCAAAGAGACCTAGTCCTTCACATACTTCCATTGGCGTCATTGCTCCTTTCTGAAAATGGAAAATTTTAACATTTAGAAGGTAGCTATGTACATGGGTTGGGGACAGTTTGTTCAAGAAGAGGAACAATCTACCAAGTCAAACTTAGAAGCCATTTGTTTGCTGGGAAGAATGGAAATGGAATGGATAAAATAAAAATAAGAACAAAAATGAACTAAGTTGCCCTCTCCCTCATGGTAAACATGATAAAATTTAATACCACATACCACAAATGTGGAAATCATCACACCCTCTACAAACTTTATGAATCATGATCCCCAACCTTATGAACTAAATTACCTTTCCCCACTCATAATCTTGGTTGATTTGTATTCCCTCCACATTTTGATCACTTTATACTTGTCTTTATTTCTTCAATCCATTCCATTCCCTACCCTTCCAGCAAGGGAGTGACCCCTCAGTTTTACAGGATATGATGACATCCAGCAGACAGTCGACCAGTAGGAATAAAAACAGTTTGCTATGATTAGCAACAGGCATTTGGTAATCAATATTACATTACGTTGCAATGCATTACCATAGGGGGCATAATTGAACCAAATGGGCCCTAAGATAAACTGAGATGGAGAGAATGTAATCCACATATCTTATCAACTTGAACCATGTAATCCCAACTTGTAACATATACATTCATCGTGTCAATGATTCAAGCATACCTTTCGTTTTCAATTGATTCACTTTAACACCTGCTAATGAGATATTATGAAAAATTAAACACGGGAAAATGCTGTTGGAATTGAGATATAATAACCATTTCAGCCTTCTTTTTAAGAATATAATATTATCATTGATGGAAGGTGGAACCATTACTTTATAAATTTCTCCACAAACCATGTCAGAATATAAGCGTCTTGTCTTGTCCACCAGACCAAAACAAACAATCAAGATAAATTTTGTTGATACTATTTTCTTATCGCATACCTAAAGGTGATATGTTTTAAAGTCTAAACACACATAAACCTGCATAATATACCTCACACGAACCCCACACACACACACACACACACACAAAACGTTTCCCACCTTCTTTATGTCAGGAAATATATAAATATATTATACTTTTCCTCATTATGCCAAAGATATTTAAGTCATAAAACTACAAGGGGCATTAAAGAGGTAATCAAGCATGCCAGTATACATTCAGAAATCACTGATTGGATGTGTCATGCATCCTCCAATAATAGTAGGAAAAGGAAAATATGGTTGCCTAAGTATCCCACACAGGTGATTAAAATGTCCTACCACCCTCGATAAGTGAGAGCTACTACTAGTGCAATTCTGCCTCACCAGAAAGTAACCTTAGCGTGCCTACGGTGTGTGGAGGCCACTGTATACAAAACTAAGGCGAACTAATTTCTTGCAGGGACCTTTTTAGTCCTTGAAGTGACATTGATAATCTAATTTACCAAATATTTATATGGTTTCAACTTTCAAGTCTATGCAAAAATTATTGGCCAAAATATCCTGCAAAAGTCAGAGTAGAAGATATCTCTCGTATTACCATTTCTAATCTCACAATTCTATGTGATTATACAGTAGAGTCCTCCTAAAATAATGTAGTTTATCAGCAGCAGCTCCAATTGATTCTTAAAGTTTTTAGTTGCAAGTTGAAAATATACATACAGCTTGCATAAAATCCACCCAAAAGACTCTCATAGAAGTAATAACAGTCTAGAAACTTCTTTAGTTTCTTGTGACTTAAATATTTCAAAGATTTCAATATCATAGAATCCAATCTCAATTGCAATGATGATAACATGCCCAAAATACATTCAATACATGCTAATGTAGTACAACTACCTCTTCAAATCTCTTATTTGGACAACCATGTCAAATTATCAACCCTCTTCAGAGCTTTGGCTCTCATTATTAGATCTTCAGTGACAAAAGTTCTAATTCAGGAAAAAAAAAACAAGTAAAACAAGTAACAAAAACATACCATGTCTTGTTTGTTGGCAAAAACCAAAATGACACTATTGAGCATGAACGGATCACTTATGATAGCCTGCAAATAATTCATGGATCAATTCTAAGCTTGTTACTCAGTTTTAAGGACTAATAAGCATTGAATCTGATTTTACCACCTGAAATTCCTGCTTTGCTTTTCCAATTCTCTCTCGGTCCAGGCTATCAACAACATATATCTGCGTAAATGCACAAGTGAGCATACAGGTTTGAACCTAGCTAAGTTATAAAAAAAAAAAAAGTCCTTTCTAGTAAGTTCCATTGAAATTACAATTGACTGTAGAAAAATCCAAAAAACCATCATAATTCAAAGCACAACTCAACATATCAAAAGGCATAAAAGCATAGGAAATAATTCTTACCAAACCGTCTGTATTGTTAAAATAGTGCCTCCAAAGTGGCCTTAATTTTTCTTGCCCTCCTACATCCCAAACTGTGAATATAACATTCTTATACTGAACTTTCTCCACATTGAAACCTACAAGATCGAAAAAGACCATTAGACTGCAGAAACAACTCTTATTTTATGGAACTGAAGAAACATCTTGTAGGCACCCATTTGACGACCAGCAAGAACATGCTAAAGGGCATCAGAAAGGCCTAATGAAATTAATGATGGGAACATTGTTTGATTGAAGGAAAACAATTTTTTTTTTTAACTATAAAAGGGAAACCCTTGTGAAACCCCACACAACGTGGGTCTCTTCAAATTTTCTTGACAAAATGCCAAAGAATAAGCCACATCAAATCAAACAACAGAAATCATAAACAATAATCCTGTGAAAAAACCAATTGTCACGTGTTTGTCAATAATCAAAATAAAACCTTCCAAGTGATGTAACAAACCATCAACAACAAATGGATTTACGAGACCTTCAGCAGAAGATAGCAATATATCAGCATGTCACACTTCCCACATCCCCCTATTGATAATAGGTAGTCTCCATAACCGTAAAAAATAACAATAAACATGAAAAACTCACAGATCCTTTCAAACAACATTCCCATCAACTCATACATCAAACTGATCCTTCCAAAATCTTATTGAAACCATTATTTCCAATATCTGAATTCACGCATTAATCACAAACGTGCTAACTAGATTGAGATCTTTCACTCTATACCATTGAAAAAATATATCCACATCGTTAACTATTCAACGCACTAAATTGAAACATGATTACATATATATATTCACATTCAAGCATTTCACATACAAACCATGCTACCTAATTTGTCCCCTAATAATTGCAGGAAATGTTCTCTTTTCATCACAATAAAAATATACTTTCAACAAAAGCTGGCTCCAATAACAAAAAGCTCCATACGTCATCAAACAAGGAGAAGAGCAACAATACAACTTTGCTTACCTCTGAATATATAGGCAATCAAAAAATTAAAAAAATGAAGAAAATAGCTAGCAATTTAGAAAATTTAAAAAACTTTGCATAATCTTAACAATTTTCTGCTATTGAGATAGAAATAAAACACTTATCTTAAAGCAAGTTGACCGGATAAAGTCTTGTTTAAAATTCAAAAACTAATCAATAAATATTAGTCAGGATTCGTGAGTTTGTAAAATAACACCCACCAATAGTAGGGACAGTCGATAAAACTTCTCCAATATGCAGCTTGTACAGTATAGTTGTTTTGCCAGCAGCATCAAGACCAAGCATCACAACCTAAGCCAGGGAAATTTACAAGCGTCATAAAAGTTTTTTATCAGTGATTAACAGGAATTCATAACAGTTTTTTGAATCATTAATTAACAAAGTGTTGAAGATAAAGAAAATTTCAAGGGCCATGAGCACTAAGCCAAGAAATAAAGCATTCATGCAGATGGTGTGGAAGGAAGAATGCAAAGGCAGCACTAGTTATAAACATTAACTTGAAACATAAATTACAGAGGAAAAACAAATAACAAAAATGGAAACAAGGATAAGTTAATCCTAAGAAAAATCAGAAACATCCGAAACGTCACAACAATCATTACAATGAATAGCATCATATTTGCAAACTAAGAACTGGCAAACCGGATGAAGTACTGTGCATTAACGCATAGTCCCATAGGGCAAGTACCATGTTCTGAAGGATGAATTTAAAAGCTCAGTCAAAGTGATAAAATTTTGGGCATTAATGCGTAATCTTATTCCAATGTTCGTTTATTTTAGAAAGTACAACCCGATCCCTCAACAAGCACGAGGACTAAAAGCCAAAATAGTTCGATATTGCTATCGATATATTGAAAAAAGGTTTCAACCGTTGCCAAAATCACCCAACTACAGCCCAGAAAACCAGCATATCCTCTGGGATCGGCGAGAATACAGGAAGCAGAAGCAAGACGAAGGTTGAAATTTCTTGTCTTGTTTTCAAAAGCTCAGAAATAAACAAAAATCATCAAAACTTTCACTCCAGATGGTAAGGAAGTTACCTAAAGCAATAACTTTCCAGTTTTCAAAAATAGAAGAGAATTCAAAAACAAATAATAATTATAAATTTATAATACGTAACTTCATACTTCTTAAAAAGCTAATAAAGTAATAATCCAAACAAAGACAAAGAAAACTTCACGCCGATCTTTGTTGTGGAAAAAAGGGCCGGAGGGGGGAGGGGAGACATGTATTATCACAAAAAGAAAAATTCACCCAAATCGTAATTTCAAACTTATGGGTCAAATGGAGATCGTGAAGGGGAAAAAACAACTAAGCAATCCATCACAGAGAAAAAAAGAAAACAGAGAAGTACCCGCATCTCGGAGTTCCCGAAGAAGGCGTCAAAGAGCTTTCGGAAAGCTTGACCCATGGCCGTGACCAAGATTCTGAAACTCTTACTTACAATTTCTATATGCGATCAAATTCTATGGATAATTTAAGAGTTGTATCGTCGGAAACGCGAATCAGTGTGGGCTTACGCCGAGTTAGATTCGGCGATTGTGAACAAACCCCTCTTGAAAAAATATACTGGGACGAGAAAGTGTCAAGCAAGAGGACCAAACAAGTGAGGGTGAGGCAGACTTGGCTTTCGCTTTATTTCCTTCCTTCTACCTTATTGTTGAATAAACCAAAATTCAAAAGTTAAAAGAAAATTAAGAGAAGTAGAATATTTGCATGTAAAATTTATTTCCATTCTAGTACGGGGGAAAAAAGAAAAAAAATGGAAACATAAATAAAATTCTTACCCAAAAAACATAAATGAAATAAAAAATTAGAGGATTGTTTCTAAAAAAATATTTCAAAAAAATTATCAATCTGAATGTTATATAAAAATAAGATGATCAAACATGATGAGTATACTTTTCATTTATTTATTGATGATATTTTTTTAATAATTATTTTTATTTTTCAGAATTCAAATGATATAAAAAATATACAAATTTGGTTTAGGTTTAGGTGCATAAAAATTAAGACTATTTACCCACTAACTAATTATAAGATGTAACACGGGAATAAAAATTTAGATAAAATTGTTCATTTAATCAGTGGTAACGAGATTGAGAATTTGAATTTTATAAATAACCAAAAAAAAAATAACACCTTGAAAAAGCTAATCCCAATTGGGTTTGATCATATTTGAATTTAAATAATGAAATAACTAATAATAAAAGATGTACTAGAAAGAGGAAACCTAGAATGTTATAGTTTAGATTATAAGGATTTTTTTATTCATGAGAATTATCTTTTTAATTTGTTTTGAGATAAATTTTTAGGTAGACCTGGAGCACCACCTCATTTGTTGTTTGATCAATCAAAATATAACACTTTTAATTTGAGATGGCATTATTTTGACATTTAATTAATTGAATTTGATAAGATGCTATATTTTGGTTAGTTAGACTGCAAATGATGTGATGCTATAAGTCTATTTAAGAATTCCTTGTTTCATACACATATTTGCATATTTCTTTTTCTTTTTATCAGGCTTTTTTTATGAATTTAATAGAATTTGAGCATTTTGTGACAACCCTCTCATGTTTCACCTCAACATGAATGCCTATGCATGTTTTTGACCAGCAATTTTTCTTATTAATAATTGTTCCTTACTTCTTTGGTAAAGTTTATTTTATTTTTGCATTTATATTTGAGTGCGTCATAATTCAGAATACATCTCATGCAACATGCAAGTTTCTAGTTTAGGTAATTGTATGATATGAATTTTGTAAAAAATATTTCAGGCAAAAAAAAAATTGAAAATTATTGGTGGGGTTCAGGCGGATCCATCACAATAGGATGAGGAATCAGAATCTTGGAAGATTCTAACACCTTTCTCTATCACCATTTGTCTCAAGCTAATCAAGAATGGCTTTGGCTAGTATTTTTTGTTGGTGCGTGAGATTTGTTATTGTTGTTCATTACTATTTCCAAGGTCTCATCAATCTACTCGTTAAATAATTATTGTTTTGTTTTCGTATGATATATTTAAATACTTAAATATAAATCTAAATATATATACAAAGAAGATAATTGATATTATTTATTACAATAAATTACTCGTCTTAATATCACAGTGAGAAACAATCCTTTGAAACAGTATTATTTTTATTATACTTGATTATATACCTTCAATTTTGTATTTTAAAATTTAAATATATCCTTCCTGCAGAGATCAAGTTACTTGGCTTTGACAATAAAAAAAACTATACATGAAGAGCAATAATTAATAAAGACAGGTATTTTACTTTTTAAAAAAACTACAGATACTCGTGTAATTTATAAGAAAAAGGTGACTGTTTTTATTATTAGTGAAAACATAACTGTAAATTTCTATATTTTTTAATGTTTTAAATTCCTGCACTTTTATTTTTTATTATTTTAAATTTTTTTAAAGTTTTTACACTTTATTTATGAAAGGACTTAAAATAATAAAAAATAAAAATCTAAAAATTTAAAATACAAAAAAAAATACAGGGACCAATAACAAAAAATGAACAGAGTGCAAAAACTTAAAGTTATATCTTCTTTCATTATTAACATTATTGTTTATTTTTCTCCAGGGAATTGATTAAAAAATTTGCATGCATTCGCGCCTCAAAACTGCAACTTCAAGTGAGGTTAGAGTGGTAAAAACACCACAATAAACGTTGTTTGTATACCACAATAAAAGTTGGTTGTATTTTATTTAATTAGTTAATTATTTGGGGCGAATAAAGTTGGTTGTATTTGGTAGTATACTAACAAGTACATAAAGTTCACAATGGAGAGTGATATGACTAAATATTTTCACTGTCCTTATCTTACAAAGGCAAACAGCTTTCAACAGAGACCAATGGCTGTGTCCAAAGACCCGTGACACTAAGCTATGTGCTATCAGGACACTGCAACATTTCAAGCAGGAAGCTTCAGCGTCTCATTGTTTTTCCAGCTGAATAAAAGCAACCCAATTGTCAGTGGAATAATCTCCAAATGCTTGTACGATGGATGAATATCTAAATTAAATTTAAAAAAAAAATTTCCCATTTCTTTTTTTAAAGTTTACATAGACCTCTCTTAAAAAACAAAATGTAAATTATTGGCATTTTTCAGTTTTGCTGAAATTATACATATGGCCTCTGAATTTTGTTCAAATTACCCAAAGCTCCCTTTTGTTTTCAGGCAAAATTGGTGTATATCTTTGAAAAGAGATTTATGTAATTTCAACAAAATCTGCAGTTTCCTATTTGTTTTGATCGTTTATATAGGTTTTGAAAATTATAAAAGTTTGCATTGATTCTACAAATAGAGATGATATCTATGTAATTTCACCAAAACTCAGTGTCGGTGCTTCATGCATCTTTTACTTTGTTGTTCAACATGAAGGTATAAAAATTGTCAGTTTAGTGGTTGCTATTCCGGCCATCAAATTTATGTTTTGGGAAACAACAGACAAGGGAGGCAAGCGATCTACCTCTTCATATAGTAGTAGAAAAAGTCTGCATAAAGAGCAGTCTGAACTAGGCCTGAGATCCAAGCTGCATTTGGCGTTCAAAAAACTTCATCAGTGAAGGCAAACAAAACATCTTCAAAACTAAACAGTAAAAATTTAATCATGCTTACGTATCCATCGGACTTTGTGAATCTCGGTGAAGTAGCGGTAAATCCAATTGAGGATGTATAGGGCCCGGTATGTGCTGCAAGAACATCAACCAGATAAAGCTATCACATTCAGTTATTTCAGAAAAAAGGAGATGAAGAAAGAAAAATAGGTCTTATTGTAAACATTGCATTTTAAGATTTTCATTCAAGTTAAGCCAAAAAATGTTCATGCTGTAAGAAGACAGATTTATGAATACAAAAAAATAAAAGTGGCTTTTTTGATGAAATAGCTCAATAGGCCAATAAAAACTCCAAAAATGCGTAATTGTAATAGGCTACTGGCAAAATTCTTGCACGGACAGTGAGAGAGAGAGATAGTTGCCCAGAAAAATTTCATTAGAATGATCAATCAAAGTAACATGACCGTATGGTGGCTGAGTTCTCCACAATTCACAGTCACACTATTATTATCTTCACAATGCTTACGCTCTTAATCAGCTCTTATATACGGTCAAGATGCCCAGGATAACAGATTAACAGTCACTAACAGCGCTTAACCATACTAGCTTCCTAACAACTACTAACAACCCAACTAATCCTTTCCTATTATCATATATATAAAAACGCATGGCATTTGAATAAATGTGCGTGAATTTACAGTTTCTTGGTATAGATCGACGGAATTATTTCAACAGTCTATCCACATAAGTTGTAGGGCTACCAGTTCAGGGAAAATATGCTAGGATACATGAATATGCTAATATATTAAACAATATGTATAGGGTATAGGCATAATGAGGATATTCCATGTTGTAAAGTACAAGACATCTGAATTAGGAAACCAAGCCAAAAACACCTTAATTGAAGCTATAGGATCAGTATTTCAAGATGTCAACGCCCTCTTGTATCTCAAACTCAAACAATACTCATGTACATCCTGTAACTCATCATTGTGATTAAATTCATTTCATTGAGAAGCATTCAAGTGCATTCAGTGCCTTTGTTTCACTCAATAACGTGATTTCATCCATGTGAAATTGAGAAAGTATTTTTTTACACTCAAAATTAAAGCATTAAAACAATGATATTTTATTAAAGGCATGCAGCATGAATGATCTAAACTATCATTTAAATTAGAACACTATAACCATCAGGAGCTCAACTTCATAACAGCATTAAAATCTGAACCCCTTGTACGTGGACTGTCACCAGAAAGGTATAGTTACTTTATTACCTAGGTTAGGTACTAAGATACGCAGCTTTGCTTACATATATAATGGAGATTCACCACTAAAAAGCTTTCATAATTATGCTATATCGTGTAGAATCTAGAATTTCAGCCAAGAGAACCCAAAAGAAGTAAGAAGGCAACACATACCCAAGAAGGAATACATATTTCCCAGTGAGATTGTCAATATTGCTTGACCTTTGCAGTAATCCTAATTGTGGAAGAATAGCCACTGCTTCAAGATATATAGAAAATGTCCACAACACCTACCCAAGGAAAAACCAGTTTCCATTGGAAATTAAACCGAAACAGAGAAAAATATACAAATACCCGGGGGGGGGAATCTCAGAGCAATTTGAAGAAAATAGATAGATAGGATATCTAGTGCCACATTTCAGCTTGTGAGAAATTAATAAAAGTTAAATCATATGTTTGTTGCCTCTGGCACAATATTTTGATTCTTTTAAAGAGGAACTTGAGGGGTTAGCTAGAAATGAGGTAGAAGATGGTTTAAGTTTTACTGGACATTATGATGGAATATACATATTAACCTTAGGTTTCATTGTCACATAAAGCCATAGAAAAGGTCATTTCAACCAAAAAAATTATATGGAAAAACAATGATAAAGAAACTAAAAGAACCTTTGAAAAAGTTGAGCCATAACTTTTAAACATGGTCATTAATAAGCACGGACACTATAATAAACATTGGCCCAACACCAAATAAAAACCTTTTTTTCAATGTATAGGACTTGTTAAAATTAGCTAATCTCGAGCATTGCAACCTCGGTCAATTTCATTTGGTTGCTTTATTATGACTTTGAAGCACCAGGTCATGGATAATTCATGATAAAACTTCAGGATCTACATATACTTCATTATAAATTCCTAGCTTGGTTTTGTGACATTAGTTTAATTTCATAACAGAAAAACAACAATGTAACAGAAACTTCTAACCTCCACTACAGTAAACTCGTGGGGGATCAAAATGGCCAGCAAGAAGCACACCAAAACAAGAATATAATGCCTGAAAGTATCTTGATCCTTGTTGTATGTCTGCTTCACAACTTTATGGTATCTCATGTACCAGACTATGCCAATCGAACTTCCAATGAAAACTAGCTTCATCACAATGTTGTAGAAGGAATAGAAATTTGTGAACAAGTCGAGATATCGAGTAATGAAAACAATAACATAGAGTTCCTGAGTCTTGAGTGAAATCCCTGGAAAAAGTAATTGCAATAGTAAAATTTAGGCAAGGAGTCATTACATTTGAAAAGAGCACAGACCATTCAAATGTTACTGTTGTAATATGGCTCACAATAAATTTAAACCTTAACTAAGAGAAAGACATCAAATGCATCAATCTAATTGATTTGAGTGAGCAAAGTCGTACTCACTTAATAATATGCTATGAAAATCAAACAGATACATAACTCTCATTTTTATTATATACTAGTTCAAAGGTACTTATCATCTAAAATAGGAGGAAAATATCATTTCAGGAGCACAAGCAAACAATTTTTCATAAATGCATGAGCAGAAAAGTCCACAAAGTTTATTTTAACAGTATCTGATAAGAATACCAAATTGTAATTTTCTGTTGCTTAACATCCTCAAAATTTACAGAGCAAATGTTTTACAGAACAATAGATAAAAAGAAAAACACAGGACACGAGAGAACTTGTATTATAGTTGTTTAAATAGAACATGGAGATTCCACTTTTGAGGGAAGAGAAGACAATTTAAAAAAAAAAACAAATTATAATTAGTTCCATAGTGTATACATCCAAATTTCAAAGCCTCGAAAATGTAATTTAAGGTATGCAGAACATTATAATCAAGAGGACTTTAACAGTACATAAGGCATGAGTTTCAAGGATGGATCTCTATCAACAAACTTTTGTAGATGTACTGCGCAATGACATTGAAACTAAACAATCAATCATAAGAACGAACTAATAGCAAAAGAAATAGCTGTCAGAGCTAGCCTGTCATACTTCAAAAAATTTAAATAATTACAGATACGAAGCGGCGTGTTCACCATTTTCTTCAATTACTGAAGATCAAAAGATCACTTAATTTTAGATTTATCAGTATCCACATAGCGAGCCATAAATTTATTACTCAATTTCAACCTAAAATCGAGAAAAAAAGTTTAATAATTGGACTCAGAATGTCTTAAAAAAGCGACAGCCTCCCATTGGAAAACGAGAAGGAACTAGCCATGCCAGCTTCTAAAACAGAACAAGTGACTCAACTGCATTTTATTTCTATTTGTGCAGTAACCCACGTAGAAGCAATAGAAGACGACGACTAATTATAAAGTTTAAAGATAAAAAGGGAAAACAAGAGTCTGAGTAGTTTAAAGGAGGAGAGAGACCTGCACAGGACTTAGTGGTTCGAATCTTGAGGAGAAGAACCACTATGCTAAGAAGGTGAGAGAAATCCCCAGCCAACCTGAACAAGTTCATCCTTGATTCACAAAAAAACTGCTCTAGTCCAGAAAAAACTGCTCGAGTCAAGGTCGCGACTTTATGTAATTATGTTAACTCAGATTACCGCCTAGCGTTCCCTCCCTCCCTCCCTCTCTCTCTCTCTCTCTCTCTCTCTCTCTGTGACTCTATTTTCGCGCCTTTGGGCCGTTCGCATTGACTTGACACAAGACTATGGGAAGCCAATTGCACGCTAAGAACAAATAACAGAACTAAACCAAAAATCCAACGCTTCAAGCCAATGGGTCACTATCAGGCAGCTCTCCAAGTATCTGCACATTGAAAGATCCATGGGCGACCTTGTACAGTGAGTTGCATAACCATGGTCCATGAGCGCGTTGTCTTTGTTAGAGAATATTGGGTGTTTATTGCTTAACTGTTAATGTTAATCTTCTTTTAATCCTAACCATTAATTAAATTAATTTTTAATTTTTAATTAATTTATATAAATCAAGAAGGTTAGTTAAAGTAAATTTATGTTTTTAAAATCAGACTACCTTTTCAAGTATATCTTTAATTAAGTGTAATAAATTCTAACCTATCCCAATCTTTCTAATCTCTAAATTCGCTTTGGATCATAATTACCTTATCCACAAGCACTATTTAAAACATACTGAAAAAAAACTCAAAAATCTGAAAGCAATCTTTCTTTTTGGGACAAAAAAATATGAAAGCAATTAAAATAACTGAGATAGAAATTGAGGAAAGATTAATTATTTATTTTTACACTTTTTTTCTTTTCATATAAAAGTTGTTGATTCAAAAATGTTAATTTTTATTTTTACAAAAACTATAACTATGATTAATATATTAATTTATTATCGAAACAAAAATATAAAAAAAATTACAAAAATTTTCAGATGACAACCAAAAAAAAGGTGGGGGGGGGGGGAGATAATAGGGCCAACATGTCAATAAAATTTTTTATTCCCAAAGCGTGCCAAGCGTTAACTCGTGTAACATTACCATTTAGATTGAGATATACTGAAATTGGAAAGCTAAAGTTACACTTTTACTATCATAATTTTCTATATTAAAAATACAATATAATTTTGATTTACAAATAAGTAATTTTTAGTTCAATTGTTTCTTTTTATATACATACAACAAAGGTAACAACTACATGAAAGATTTTAAAATATAAAGCACACACGTCTAATTCTCAAATGCCAAGAATTTAGATGTTAGATACAGTGAGTCCCAGATGCATGAGGCGACTTCACTAATAAACCTTTAAAGGAAACGATTATTCCTCCTAAAGTTGACCTTCCCTATATAACACACGGTTCAAACTTACAAAAACTTTTCACCACCAATCCATAACAGATTGATTTTCATTCAATACATTGATGACCTACATAGAATATCCGGATGTTTAGCCAATTGACTTCAGGCTTTAGAAGTTGAACCAGAAAAATTTGATGTAGGATACATGTTCCCAGGGGAAAAAATAGGAAAGGAAAGAAAAAACACTAATAACACAACCCATATATTAAATGCAGCAAGTGTACATCATTGCCCTAAAAATTGATCGTTCAAAAAGAAAAAGAAATACAAAAATATCAAAACACAAGGGTTTTCTGCACAAACCGCCAGAGGTTAGGAGGTCAGATCTAAGAGGAGAAATGAATAAGTAGGAATTGAGTCGTGCAATCAGTCCATTTTGTGAATTCTATTGGAAAGAAGCCTTTCACCAATTCCCTTACAGAGGACTCAATATTACCTTCCTAAATTAGCCACTAAAATAATCTACACTCGCCCAATAAACAAAGGCAGTATCGCCCGCCAACCAAACCTCTGCAATCAGCAACTTTTTTTGCCAAACCAAATCCCGAAGCGAAATATCATGGGAGGAAGGGTAAACCTAAACTTTGGGAGGAAAATGGTGCACTTCTGTTTCAAAGACTCTACAACTTCGATTGAGGCACCTGCGAGAACAAAGTCATGTCAATTCCATTGCTGTAACCTGATTTATGAGTCCACCATTTCATCTTGCAACTCGTTCGGGGCAATGAGTCCCGGAATAGACAGCATCCTTTGTCGGTCTCTTTCTCTCTGAGCCGCAGCCTCTTCTGCATAGAGATCCTTGTTATCCTGAATCAACCAAGTTTGTCGAGATCAGATATGACAAGATGTGCCATGGAGCCAAAAATATAATCATCATAATGTTGCGCTTCATTTTAGAGTGGCAATCATGTGCACACAAAAATAAGCACAAAAAAAAAAAACGAGAACATGCGTAATGTTCAGCAGTTATAAATGTCAAAACTCAGTGTTGCAATAAACATCAAACACGCACACACCATGATGACCACAAAACTGCCAGACATCCAGTTCCACAATAATTGAAGACTTTAACTAGCAAGATGCAATGTCAAAAATTCTAGATGCACACCACACATCCGAACTTAACTCATTCCTGGTCAAAGGAAAGCCTCAGTATAGCATAATACAATGAATTAAATATTACATGAAGAAAATCTCGTACAAGAAAATACTACCTGAGCTGAAAACTCTTTCGATTGTACAAGAAAATCTCGTATGTGATTTTTGAATGTAGAGAGATCATTGGTAGACTCAAAAAGTCCATTGACAAATTGTGTAACCTGAAAATTACTTAAATTGAATTCATCTGCTCTGACCAGCTAGAAATTAATAAGTATTTATTTTTCACTTTACCTCCGATGAAGTCATGTTGGGAAATGAAGTGCTCAGAAGTTTTATGGTGCACTCACGTACAAATGCTGCATTACTTGGATAAGGATATGGATTTGTAGCGACATCCCAGATTGGCTCAGTTAAGACACCACTTTCCAGCTGAAGAAATTCAAACTCTTCCATCAATATATTCCATGATTAAGTAAACAGGACAAGGATGAATCATAACTACGATACTATACCAGACAGAACAGATGCTGTAGAACTAAAACATGTAATTTGAACCCAGGCTTGTGGAATGTGTCTGTCAAAACAGCAAATATCTCTTGCTCAATTGTCAAAAAGTACGTCCTGTAAAACTGATTACAGAACTCAGATGCCTGTTTGATTCCCAAAAAAGAAAAGAAGGGGTAAGAGAGCTGGCAACACATGATATGAAATATTAAATAATATACACAAACCATACCTGAAACTTCTTCAGCATCTCCAACAACAAGTTAAGCCCAGTTTCAGCAATATTCCTTTCAGTATGCCGAAATGCCCATATAATTGAATCCATGATAAGTTTTAGTTGCTGCCAGTGATCACAAACAACATCAGTCACATACTACAGAGGCAGCAAATTTCAGTGTCCTAGTGTCATATTAAGTCTAACTAATTGACATGCCGTTTGTTTTGGGAAGGAAGAGAGGATACAAGAAACAACACCTGACTTGATAAACAGATCAATGCAGGAAAACAATAGGTAGCTATGGCACGGAGTAAAGAGAAGAACTTGAGCCTATGCTCCGGGTAATCTTCAAAATTTTTTGTAATCATCTGTAGGCGCACATCAAGAAGGCATGTAATACAGAATTAATAGATCAAAACAAATCAATCAATCTATTCTCGCATATATCACCATCTAATGCTAGTCTAGTTCTTGTACACCATAGCTAAATAGCCCACAGTTTTACCTCCAGTGTGCACTGGAAAACAGCTTCAAATATGCGAGGTATGTCTTCAACCATTGCAGCTTTATATCTGCAAGTACGAGAAAGACATGGGGGAAAATGTCAATCTATCCCTTTCCAATTTTGGGCTAGGCTAACATAAAAGCCCAAAAAGATGACACAACTATACATGAAAACTTGAAATGCCAAAGCACCATACTTCAATCATATAAAAGCATAGGAGGTACATAAAAAAAAACAGAATTATCAATAAAACAAAAGGAGAGAAGAATACTTGTTCACAATTGTAGCAAAAAGTGACAAAACTTCTGATTCCCTAGCATCTGGCACATTCCTAGAGTAATCTCCCAAAACAGGATCCAACATTGGGGGAACAAATTGTTTCCCAATTTGTGGTTGATCTTCAGCTTTGTCCAAGAATGTATCGATCAACTTAAGTGTCTCCCTCTTCACCGAACTGCACCAAATGCCATTATATGTAAAAATATTCCAAGTGTTACATGGTCTGAGCAAGATAAAAATATTCTCAATCAATCTCACCGTAAGAGTTTTACGTATGATGTTTTAGATGCAAAAGGGCCTCCTTCTGAAATGCTTGTTGATATAAGCTCACTGTACATTCTGCAGCAGAAATCAAATAACATTAGTAATTACCAGCAAAGAAGAAACAAGTCAAACAGATTATAAGGGCTTGTTTGGTATTGTTTTCATTTTTGTTTTTAAAAACTATTCTGTAAATCAATTTTTAAAAAACGGCCAATAATGGTTTACAATAGTCAATTGTAGTGTTTTAAAAATTAAAAAAGAAAACGAAAACAGCTCTAAGCTGTTTCCATTTTTTCAAAAAACAAAAAAACAAAAAAATGAGAACAATTTTGAAAGCGTCTAAATCCAAAACACATACCCAAACAAGATTTTTTTATTTTTAAAAACAGAAAACAAACATACATGTACGCATTGCTATGATAGATCATTTCAATATATCCATGTATTACATAAACATACCTGTACACATTCAGCATGTCCAAAAAGATCAACGTAATTTGGGGCAGAAAATATGTTCCTAAAGAAGATGCAACACTTGTGTTTGTCTGCAGAGTGATTCGAGTGACAATTTACTTATCCCAAGGTAATAATCAAGATGAAGACCTAAGAATATTATATATCACATTGCAAATCAACACATAGTGGAAACCAAAACATAAAAAGAGATTAATACTAGCAAAGGGGCTCAATAGATGACTCCAACTGTCAAACAGTGAGATGATGGGATGAACCTTCTGCTACTGTTGCTAGTCTTAACAGTTCCTTATCCATAAACTACCAATGAAATACCCGGTATTGACTAAAAAAAATAAAGTACATGGCATGACAAATTTGCTAGAGACAACAAAATAGTTTGATGCCCCAGGAGGCCAAAAAAACATATATAATTGCAACTACAATTGGAAATAAACCAATCAAAATTCAATAAAATTTTACTTCGTTTGGCGTAACTATACATGACCAATTTTAAGTATCCATACATTACCGAAGTTAGAAGTCAAGCAAGCCCACGTCTGTTTTATTTGGCTACTTGTCGTTAAATGAATAACATGCCAAGAAAAATTTCATTCCCAAGTCAAATAAAACTTGAGCTTCAGCAGAGTACAGATCAAACAACCAAATAATATAAAAGTTTGCAACTAGTACATACCATATAAAAAATGTGATCGTATAAATCCACAGATAAATTAGATCATGCAATGATTCTATATATCATTGATTGATTAGAAAGATGTACCTGTAATATATTAAGCACAGTCCGGATCACCTCCTGATCCTTCAGAAAATCAACATTTTGATGCGCCTGCCCAATTATTTCAAGCCATTTCTGCCAGAAACAGCATGATGAAAAAAACACTCATGCAATATAACACGAGCCCACAGATGCAGCAAGGGGAAAAGTGAGGACAGACAAGATTTTTCAAGCAAAAAAAGAACCTGATTTGGAAGTTCCATCAATCGTTGAAGATATTCATCTCTTTTCTGGGCATCAGATTCTGCTTGAATCATGTGGCCAACCTACAACAAGAAGCACCGTTAATAAATACAACAAGGACAATCTTAATGTATTCAAGATCTCACAAATCCAAAAGGCATACCGATTCATAAAATGTGTGAATCTGATGGGGTTCAAGATCCGCAATGGTTGTTGGAAGGCCTGAGAGAAGTTCAGATACAAATGGCTCAGATTCACCAACCTGAAAATACAATGATGGTGAATATTCTGGCATTATGCACAAGGAAACTTCACTTATGCTTTCCATTTTCTTAGGGAGAAGCTATCTAAAGCCCATATTACCTGGGTGATTACAAATTTACGTTTACACTTCTGAACAATTTTCAAAAAAGTGTCACACGCCATATCCTGAAAGAAATGAAGCATAGAGGTACTGTCAAAGTGAATCAAATTCAGCAGCATGTATACTTAAATGTCACTAGTAAGAAAATGAAACCATAAAAATGTATCACATCATATATAAAAGTTACTAGGTTAAACGGGCTGCTTCTTTACAGCATATTTTATAATATTTATAATTTACAATTCGTTACTCCCTCTGATCCTCAAGGTAGGAGCTAGATAACTAAATCACATTTATTAATGAAATTAGTTAAGTTAAAAAAAAAAAGTGTGTGCTGATTTCTGTAAAATATCCCTCCTTTTAATCATCTACATTAGAAACCACACTATTTATTGCACATACTAATGCATGCAATCAATCAGGGTAGTTTGGGAGAAAAAATAATAAATATAAGAGATAAAGGAGATTGAAGTCCTACGTTTAAGACCAAAGCAAAGTCCTAAATAAATTCCTGCATTTAGGATTGGAGGGAGTATTTTGTTTTACAAGACTACATTTATAAAACCATGTATATTTCCAATTATTGTCCATATAAAACATATAGAAGAGTGGCACTGTTACAAGCCACAGAACATAAACAAAAGATGGCGGCAGCCAAAATGTGAGAAAAAATTTATAGACCCCAGTAACTATTATTACTAGTACTAATATAATTAATCAAGTACATAACCATACTCTTTTTGCAGAAAAAAAGAAGGGAAAAAGGAAAAAGAAAGTAAAAGGGCAAAAAGGTGAAGAAAGTGAGCTTTTTTTCCATTGTCTCAATCCATTGACTAAATGGTTTCTAACTTCTATTAATTATACATTTAACTCCATATTCTTTCAACTAATTCCCAAAAAATAAGAAAAGAAATTATTGAAGACAAGCATAAACTTATTAAAACATACTCCCTCCATTAAAAAATTAATGCATTTTTTGAGGAGTTGAATGTTCAAAAATATAAAGCATTTTTAGTCTTTTGAGGTGTAATCATTATCTTATTCCTAAAAGTGCCCCTGCTGATGAATGACTTTATATTTATTGTAGGATGTTTAATAGGGATAAATATGAAAAAATAGAATTAATTTGAAAGTAAGTAACTACTTTATTGGGGGGTAAGAGTCGGTTAAAAATGCCTTACATTTTTTAATAGAGAGAGTACAATTTTTTGAAAATGTAAACTGCAGAACATAAATAAGAGATGGCATACATATTAAACTTATTAAAGACAGGCATAAGCTTTATTTTTACATGCATGTGTTCTCGTGGGGTTTCAGCATGAAAGAAATTAATCAAATTCATTGCTTCTATGAAAGCCATGAGGGTGAATAAATAACCTGAACTCCGGGATGTGTCTCATGCATAAACTCAAACAACTTATTAACAACAGTTTTTAGAAACTTCCAGTGGGCTCTTAAAAAGCGTGGATACTGCCCAACAACATACCTGCCAACAGAAGCAATTATAGAGAAATAGTGAAAATTGTAATATTCAATTTCAAGAAAATCAAAGCAAAATCCCAAAAATCAAAGGTCCGAATAAACAAGACTTACATGATATTACTAGCAATAACCGCTTTGTTATCTTTTCCCTTAGTAATCTCGCAAAGATTTAACAAATCCCGGATGACCATAACCAAAAATCTGTTTTCCTGCCAAAGATCCAAAAATACAGACCATAAGCAATAGACATAACACCAGTACAAAGAGAACGCTGTTAAAAAAATTACAAAATATATCTATGAAAACTTTAATCTTCTAGGTAATTGATTTTTCAGATGCATCAATTCTTTTCAATAAAAAAAAGAGTGCAATATAAATCATCACATAAATCATAAAAGTCAGAAAGTTAGCTGTTGGATGACTCAATCTACAAAAAAAAGTAAGAAAAAGTGAATCAACCATAAATGAAGTCAAGAAAAATAAGTGGAAGAAATAATAGGGACAGTATGAGTTAAGTCTGGAAGTTTGTAAAGCAAGAGATGAGGGATAAAGAATGGGACATCATGGAGGGAAAGGCCCGCATTGATATATGGCACTATTTTCACATGAAACGCTGGATGACATGTTGCCTGTGCCAGTATCTACCAACTACCATCAAACTTTTGGGATTTATGAGTTTATATAAGGAGGGTTATTTTGTAACAAGTCTATTGGGTTATCATGTAAATTTTAACCCTGAAACAAGAAGCAGTACCTGATCTTCCATCATAGAGCCAGATATGGACCCTATTGCCCAGCAGAGCGTGTTCAAATTATTCCATGTCCAATCCTCACCACTTAACTGTTTACTTAATTTCTTCAGCATCTGCATATTACCCAACAAAGAAGGACAATCTCACATCAAGATTCCATGCAGGCTAAGGAGTGCAGCAATTTCATTAAGCATTAAACTATTTGATACACTTATTTTAACATTTAAGAAGCTAACATAGGTACAAAAAAGCATATTCTGATGTTACCATTAAATAAAATGTCAAACAATTTGAAAATTGAAAATAGAAAACAATAGTAAAGTGTTTCTATCATAACTCTATCAAAAACTACAAGGAACAAACTACAAAATTTTATGCATTCCTAACTGCTGAGCCTGTTCAATTTTAGAATCACATACCTGCTTTTCAGTGTCCTCATGATCAAGATGTGACAAGTAGATAAGAGTCTCTCTCATGCTCTGTTTGATCAAATTATGATTAATAACCAGGAAAAAAATGGAAGTTTTTCAAAATTTAATATCATCTTGTGTATCTAAAAGATGTAAACTTCGAAAATCTAAGTTTTATCTTTTTGTGCGTGTTTCTGTCTCAATACGTATATATACCTACATACTAATGTATACATATAATATATACACATAGCAGCAATTCTAGCAGAACAAAGTGTCATTAGATACCTTATATTGAACAAGAACATCATTGTCCTTCATTGTTTCACGAACAATATTTCCATTTTCATCTTCAACTATAAGAACCTCTTCAGGCTTAGCCATACGACAGATCATAAGCATTCTCAACTTTGACATTGGGCCAGCATAAAGCTGCCTGCGCTGAAGAACTTGTGAACCATGACCATCAACCATACCAGGTAGCATCATTGGAACCTGCTAGATCCATTGAAATTCATCAATAAGCACCACTTCCATGTAAAGTGGGCAGGATGAAATTGAATATACCGATCACACGAGATTATTTTGATTTACTACAAAAAATGACAGTAAACCAAACAATTGAGATTGGAATAATACTAAATGTTCTTAACTTTGGAGTATAACTAATTTTCAATATATAGTTCAGTGTTAAGACAGAACAATATAATCAAACACTGACTTGGACTGGGCCTAGGCCATTAGTTCTGACACTTATTATACACTAACAGACAATATAGTAATGAGGACAAGGACAAGAGAAAACTAGTTGCAAGAGATTTGCAATAAGTTTCAGGAATCAATTGAGGTTATCAACAAGAGAGAGACACCTGAAGACCCATTAAGTTTGCAGCAGCCACAGCAGGATTTTCCAAATTGCGGTGTGCCTCAAACAGCTCCAATACCAAAATGTTCCAATAGTCCAGACAAACCTGTTATTTTAGCAAAACAAAGACAGGACAAGTAATCCACACAAATAAGGCAAATGATAGAGATTAGAGGGAGGGAGGGAGGTGTGCACGCAAATAAGTGAATATTCGAAACAGAAGTGTAAACAAATTTAAGGCAAATGTAAACCTGAAAATACCTTAAAAACCTCTGTGTCATCCACATATGAAATGTTGATAAGATATTCAAGACCCAATAGCAAAGAAGATACATTCTCTTGTGAAGTTTCCAGAATTCTAATGTGAGACTGCATATAGAAAGGGCACCAGAACTAACATCAATAGAGAACTGAATCCCCGATAAGCAAACCAAAAATAAAAAAAAAACGATAAGACCAGTGAAAACAAGATGGAACAGTCACTGGGGAACAGAGGCTGTTTTAGAAACTGGTATGCAAGAAAAATTAGGTCAATTCTTAAATATGTCCCATGCATGACGTGGATGATATAATTTATTATAGTGTTTCATTCCTGAAGTGATACATACCACTGTCATGAAAAAAATAGTAGTGTCCAGAAAAATAAACAAGAAATGCATCCTCATCAAATCACGAAAACCAAGAAAAATAAAACCCTTGCCTTGTAAAAAGAAGTGAAGAACAGCGCCAGGTTCTGTATAAATGCCTAAAATTGAAATAAATAAGCCAAGGTCTCAGGCAGATAATACACGAGATATCAAGCAAATCACAAATTTCCCCCCTCAGCCAATTACAGACACTCACTTGTTCCTCACTGGAACCATGTGCATAAGCCTCGGGTATATTTGTAGTAGGAGGGAGTATGCTCTGCTTTAAAAAAAATAGAAGAGTCATCTTATAATCAGCCACAAAATTGTGCATAAAGCCGAACAAATAGGGCAAAACAAAAGAAGATAAACTGAAGCAGAGACATGAGATAAAGTTAAAACATAGCACATGACATGGTAATGAAACCCATCCAACAAACCTGCAATTGAGCCATGAATATATTATACATCTTAACATACTGCGCATCATAATAGTTCCCAAATTGAAGGGCTGCCACCTGTAACTAAAGAAAAAAGTGAGTGACGTTTTTTAAAAATTGGGAGAAAACAAAAGTACTCAGATGATACAACATATACCTCTGTTAGGCATTGCAATGTCAGGTTCCGATATGCTGGAATTGGAAAAAACTTGAGGAGTGTCTCAAGCTGTAAAGTAGACAAATACCAATAAGATTACAAATTTCATTCCTTCAAAGGTTTTTGATTAAGGAGAAGACTGCACCAACCAGGGGTGATTCAAATATGTATCCCAAGGGAATCCAAGATAGGAAGGCATGTAATGTAGATAGTGTTGCGCGAATGAGTTCAGTCCGCTGGGATGCAGATAAGACATACAAGCATAACTCGTGGATGAGATGAAAATCACTGTAAACAGCCAAGTAAATTTCTCAGTCAATGCAAATCCACTGATTGAATAGATAACCTAGAAAGTATGACCAGTTTTGTTCAGGAATACAAAGCTGTCAACAGTTACCTATTCAATGATTGTTTAAGCTCTTTTATCTTCTGCTGAGTCATCTCTCCTCTTGAAAAATCGAAAACCTCCTCACTCAGAAGCTGACAGAACATGCTATGTCATGTATTGATTTAAGGAATCAAATTTGAGGTATAAAAGTACAACAGACTCACTTTCAATATCGCCATACAATTCTCACAAATTGTTTCACTAGTTTTAGCTGCTAAAACAAGGTCAGGAATAAAGTTTTGCCATCTTGCTGGCCACTCATGCTTCAATATCTGCATAAGATACACCAACCATTATGTACAGCACATAATCATCAATAGATACAATATATGCCACCAGGAGCACAACTGAGAGTTCCATTAAAAAAAAGTTTGTCAACCCATACTAATAAGAATGGGCAAACCAACAACCTACCTAACAAGTTAAAAGGTAGATTGAAAAAAAATCTATTTTTAAACATGACAAATTAGCATAGTAAACATAAGGCATCACAAGAAAAGTAAAGAAGACGAAGAAGGTTAGAGACTCAGAGCATCTAAAATTTATGAAGGTGAGGAAAGCATACAATATACTCATTGAATGACCAATAAAAAAGAAAACCGCAGAAGTAATGAACATCAAAGTAATATTATGGAGCTGCAGTATTTTACCTGAACTAATATAATGTTAAGCTTGTTGACATACAACCTTTCCACTCGAAACGAAGCCTCATCACTGGAAAGCTACATGAACAAATATATATACATACATCAATACTGTGAGCAGGCACCAAGAAAACTATTGTTGAGAAAAGATTGACTTTCTATAAGTATGGCTGATACCTTTACAATAACATCAGAAATAAAATTCTTCATTCCATCTCGCTGCTCAACAGGTAAAGCATTCCATCTGTATTTAATCACACCTTCTAGAACCTGTAAGCAGGACAACAGAGAAATGACACATCATTTTTTTTGAAAACACAGGGGGGAAAAAAAGTTATAGGTAAGATTCTCAAACAAACCATAATTTAACAGCTAACAATTCATGCTTTTAAAGACACTGCAACAACAGCCAAATGGGCTCAATCATTTAAAGGTCCACCATCATAGTTAAAGGCTCATGGCCCTATCTCAAGGTAAATTTGATCCAGGAACAGGAAGGTTCAACCCATGGCATGCTTGACCAGCTCTGTTGACCAAGGCATAACTTTTGGGGGTCAATGGACTAAAGTCCAGATAATACTGACACACAAAATTTTTGGGCCAAACCTGAGCCAAGTTAGGCAGAATCGCGCAATCCATTTACCTATCCACTCTTTAACCTCTACATTTAGCATTTTGTCCACCCTATTCATTTATCGACCCCAGATTTCCAGTAAAATTAAAAATATATGTTAAAATTGGACTCCTAAGAGCAAAAAACCTCATTTCTAAAAGTGCACTCAATTTAATGTAAACTCCACTTTTTGGCCATTTTTTGATTGAAATTCTCTTTATTTATCTGTATTGGCAAATCCATTATTTCCTTGAATAACCGCAAAAATGTCTCCACACAACACCAGACATGAACTTGATTGGACCGAACCCATGCATTTGGGCAATCGCCATCCCATAACAAAAGGCAGCAGCTACATCAGAATTGGCATTAGGCTCATTCTGAACACCAAAATCAGCCTGGCTCATAGACAAAGATAAATTACTAGACCATTGATGCCATAAGCTTCCTTAAAATTAAAGATGCATGTTAAGAGACTAGAAAAAATATGGATTATACACAAGCATTTTGTGCAAGTCTTCAAATAATTCCACTCAAACTGCTTGTACTTCAGTCAAATCTCAAATTACAACTGCTATACCTAATCAAAAGCCCACTAGAATAAGACTTCTCAAGCATATGACGCATTACTGATATGATCAACCTATCACACATATCCTCATCTTGATCCAAACTACAAGCCAAACAAAGCAGGGCACGTTGCTTTTTTTAATCAAATCAGGGTAAGTCGCAACAACTAAAAATTCCATAGTGCCACATATCATGCGTCTATCATGATCAATAAAACACAAACACTTGAAAAATAAAAAAGGGAGATGTGTGTTTAGATTTTTTGTCTTGTGCCCACATCAAAATCAATGCTTCCTAGAGCATTTTGCATTGGCTAATGTTTGTAATTTGCATATTTGGGCAATGACCCTACCAAAAACAATAGGCATTGGTTACATGAAGATGGGCCATGGGATCATGGCGAATACCTATACTACTTTTCTCTTGGTAGTGGACTCTGCCTTTATGTGCCAGACATACAAAAGAAATTGGCATAAGAATTCGTCCCACATAGCATAAAAATTTGTACAGATCAAACCTGAAAAAACACTGACCTGCAAGGCAAAGAACTTGGTATTCAGATTTTGAGTGTTTTGTAAAATATGCATGACTTGCAGCCAAGTGTCCGGATTATTTTGCAGGTCACGCAAAATCTGGTCGGCAGCATTTCTCTGCAATGAAGACAAAGAATTGCTATAAATTGCAAGGTTGAACATTAAGGGGGGAACTCGCTTACTAGCTGGAAATAGAATTAGAAACAGCCTCTGAAATATCCACTGGCTATTTTGCCATGCACCCATATTGATGATAACGATACAAGCAAATAAATAAATAAATAGACCGATAAAAATAAACATTCATTTTAACGAGGTTGAGTAAAGCATGTCACATTGACAAGACAGAACACGAAATTTGATATTTGAAATTGCTCAAAGCTCGTATCGAATTGATTTTGTTCATTCAAGCACTTCAACATATATCAAAGCAGTTGTAGAAGGCCAGGCACACTACATATCAGTTAAATATGCTAAAATAACAGTATGTTCGACCATTCATTTGATCTTTCGATTCAATCGTGTAAAAAGGGGGGAAAGAAAGTTTACGAGGATTCTGCTGATGACCAGCTTACAAAGAATTAAATGATAATGGCAAGCCAAAACTCCATTTTACAGATTTTTTTCACTAAACAAATAAAAGAGCCTCACACTAAATCTAAAAAGGGACGCTATCTCCTCGAAGACATAAACACAAAAGCGAAACCTTACGAGAATTAAACCCTAAAACCGTAAGTCTCGCGTCATTCCACCGCCCCACACATTCTCGAGTACCAAAACAGTAATGAGCGACTAGAACCCTCTAGACCAAAACCTAAAGTTCCAGTAAACACTCAGTGACACTAGAGACATTCAACCAGCACCCAATTGGCCCCCCAACCCCCACCATTTTCCCGCGCTCCCCGAAAAACCAATACGAATGATGTTGAAGTACAGGAGGGACCATGCCCTGACCTCTTCCTTAGATCCGGTGCCATAGAAGGCGGCGACAGTGGCGTCAAGCAAAGCCACATCAATCGGCTGGCTCAAATCTCTGAGCCTCTCGGCAGCCATAGTGAAGAATTAACACGGTGGGCTGTGATAAACCCTAGAAGGTGTACGGCCACCACCAACAACACCACCAAGCAACAAGCCAAAACCCTAGAAGGAGCGTAAGGTTATAGAGAAAGAAGGAGGTGGAAGAGAGAGAGCGAGAGAAATTCCGGAGAGATTTCGGATGAGGGAGAAAAGGGAGGGAGGGAGGGTTTAGACTTTATATAGTGAGAGAAAAAAGACAGCTTGAATTTGAAGCAGAGTTGGGGAAGAGAGAGAGTGTGCGTGGGTGGGGGTACGTATGACTTTGGGGATTTGTTTGCCGTCTTCACAGCTCATTTGGCACCCGCAAGCACAACAGAACAGAAGCATGGCCTCGCTACATGTAATGCTATTGTTCTGGTAAAAATCTTGGTGATGAGAATGAGTACACAAACTTTAGTGTTTAATCAATGATTATTGGGTAAGATGAAATGCAATTGACATTTTTCATGCAAATAGAAAATATATTAAGAGAATTTTATCATTTATTTAAATACTATCTGACTAAATTTGAATCGATATTAAATTTATAAATGAAAATTGATGACAATAATATTTATAAAGATATAAATAATGTGACTTCTAATTACAAATTTCATGCTATATGTTTGAAATTTAGTTAACCGGTAATGGTAACCATCAAATAACACCAAAAAAAGTAAATGATTTGAAGAATTGTGTTAATATTAAGATAAATGTACAAATTTAGTCAGAAATTATTTTTGAAAGTCACTGTGCATCCCATATTATGAGGCTATGCCAAAAATCATCATGATGAGTATAATAAAAAATCTTATGCTAGTTTTTACCGAAAAAACAAAAAATCATAATGCTAATAGGAGAGTAGGATTCAATTGTTTTTCCTTGGCAAAATTGTTATTGGATTATATTATATATTATTATATTCTTCTTTGATTAGAATAATAAGCTTGAGAATTTTATGTACATGAGTTAAATATATTTTGGAACCCTAGGTTGTAAATTTGGGGAATGAAAAGGATCCTTGGTGGTCAAATTACTGAAATTAGTTAGTTCCATGTTTTGTTCTCTTTCTTAACAATGACAATATTCTTAATAAGGACAACTATCTTCTAGAAAAATCGCTTTGCAAGCAATGCGAATGATTATGGGTAAAAGTATAGTCTAATTCATAGCAAATTAAGGTTTTGGTTATTAATATATTCAAAATTGAGGTGTTTACTAGTTATAGCTCTTTCAAACAAATGAAAACACACACAATATTTTTTAAATAAAAATTTAAATTCAAATAGTGCAAATCAAAATAATTATATTAGAAGAATTTTCCCTTATTTAAAAGTTGGCTGACTCAAATTAAGAATTTCTTTTATATGAAGACCAAGTTCATTAAAAATAAAATAATTATACAAAAAGCACAAAATGACTACATATCAAAAACAATTTTGAGTTAGAGGAAACACACAAACCACACAGCGAAAAACAAAAATAAAAACAAACTTAACAAATCTAAGTTTGAGTTTATACTAGAGCCAACTCAAGCCTTACCCTACATGATGAGGATGCTTGAAAGGAAACAACATAAAAAGAATTGAAAAGAGGCATCAACGTTTTTTTTAATATAAGCCCACAATAAAGATTGTGCAAGAAGTCTAAAATAAATTCATGTTTGAAGCCATAAGGCTTCTACAATCCATGGGCGAGCTATCAAATATGGTAATATCAAAATTTTTGCTCAAAGCTTTGTAGGCTAGAAGATTGGCTCGTCTATTAGCTTTTATGTAAAAGTTATCAAAGGTAATCTCCCAGTCTTTCATAATAAGATTTTTGATATTCCTGATAATTGTTGAGAGAGGGTGGCATCTCCATAGAATCTGAGCAAACATTAACTCTTAGAATATCAGCATTCTAGCAAGGTTTAGTCATTCTAATATCCCTGTGAATTTAGTTGCTGTGTTGGGTTGATAACTAAAATTTTTGAAAAAGCCCTTAATCTAGTTATCCTTATCATTTCTGATAAAGCTTCCACAACTAGCTACACCATTAAAGTTGACCAGACCATCAACATTAAGTCTAACCCTCCCAAGATTTGGTAGATTCCATCTAACTTCATGTCTGGTGTCGATTTTATTCGAAATTTCAAGTTTGGATTGAAACTTTAGGTTGTTGATAATTTGTTTAGAGCAAAAGAAGGCAATGTTGTTATCCAAGATAATATCTTCATAATAGACTTTCTTGCATTTAGTTTTCCATATGTTTTAGTAGGTATGGACAAAAAGTTTCTGTTAAGGCAATTTTCTTGTAAATAGGCTTTCTACTTCATTTTTAGTATTTCAAATTATCCAATCCACAAAAGAGGCATCAACGTTGAACTCAACCTTCTTAAACTATGTGTCTTTGAGAACATGTAATTTCTTGTGGGGCTTTTGAGAGTGTTGTCCAACTTTAAATGATAAAATAGCTACTTAAATTGAGATTAATTAGTAATGCCTAATTCTAGATCATCTAATAAAATAATTCATTGTGTCTTGAATCTTTATTCTTATTTAAAAACTAACAAAAGTACTATTTACATCTTTTTTTAGTTGAATTATTATTTTGGATTATTTAGTCCATATTAGAAGTAGAATTATCAATATCAAACATATATATATATATATATATATATTCTATAATTTTATGAGATGAAATTACCGCTAAATTTTCATATTTTGAGCAATGCATAGCTTCAATATTGTTAAAGTGGCCATTCAACTTGTCCAATCATCTTGTAATTAAATCACATGTAAAAATTTATATTGAACTCTACTTGAGTAGTAACTTATATGTGAAGTCACAAGTTTCCTAACAAATTGGCGGGATTAATATGCTGCTAAATAATGGCTACCATTAAAAGCTTTTATACTCTCCAAGTATCCTTTTTATAATTATTTTCTTATTTCAAGTGTTACCAACTATCATGTCAATAACATTTACAAATGATGGGAATGACACTAAAATTATGGTAAAATTCTTGTTTAGCTAATAAATATAGTTGTTAATAAATAAAAGGGGAATAGCATTTAAGGATAAAAAATTGAAGGGTAAATGAGCATAAATTGATCCTCAAACTAGATGTCCAAAACCATCTATATAATAACACCATTATTGCCCCGATTACATAACTAAAAATTCACCTTAATAAAAATAAGTATTATCCAAATAATAAACAAGTATTATCTAAATAATAAACATGGGATCTCAAGTTTTGAAAATTAAACATTTAAAGCAATAATAGTTTAAACCAGAGAATAACTATTGCAAAAGCATAAAATGCAATATTATATTAAGACATTTAAAAATAATTTGAAAACACCAAAAACCTAAAGATTGAGTCATCTGCCACAACAAACTTCTCACTACATCATGCACCCTGACACAAGTGCCATGTGACTCAACACATTGCAAAGAATCAGATAGCATAATACTGACAATTAACAAATTCAGGGGTCAATTTCTAGCATATCTCAAATCTCCATTTGATGTCCAATTAAGACAATCTAAGTGTTCACAAAAAGCTTTTTTTTATAAGTTAACTATTATCACTAGTTCTACACTAGTTCAAATTAGAACCCCAAATACATTAAATTACATTTTCACACTTATCAATCAGAAGGTGTCCCAAACCCGACCAATCTGCCAAAAGCTTAACCCGATACTTAGATCATATTTAATGGACTCGAGACAACTACAATGCACCACAACAATCATATTACACATATAACTCAAATTCAACCCTCAACTCCTTAATTACAAAAAGGCAGAGGGAGATTCTCAACATTGCAAATATCAAAATAACCATTCACTTGCATCAATACAATCAAAACTATACTTGCATTGGTATTTTAGCTATGATGAAATCACTCAATCAAACAACAATGACTATAAGGCTTAAAATACAACCAACCTAATAATGCATGCTAATGGTGCATGTACAACCAAAACAAATTTCTAGTTGGCAATATCATTAAAAATTACACAAATATAAAAGCAAATAAAAGAGGCATACAAAAAGAAAAAAAGTCCTTATGCCTCAAGCGCTTTCCCTCTATTTTGCCCCAAGATAATGCTTAAAAAATATTAAGAAAAGAGGTGAATATAGTCACTCAGTAACTAAGATACATTTAATCTATATAATTGTAGCTCAATTAATTATAACATGCAAGTGTGCAAACAACATGTAATCATGTCATAATCACATATACTCATATCTCAATTTATCACAAACTATCATTGTCACAACTTAACAACCGTGTGACAAATAATAATGATATACATTATCAACACCTCCCTTGTAACCTCTCGATACCTCCAATTGAAACCATGAGTTATTAAATCAAATAAGGCTCTGTCCATATGAATGGACTATCTAGGCTCACTAATAGTGAGGAGCAACCCAACCAAAGGTCACTACACTCATTTTCAGACCACAGTTTTCCCTATTCTCGAATTCTTAAGGTATCATTATTCCTAAGTGAGACTCCTCGTAGAACAAATAAAGACAATCTAAGTCTAAGCCCCCAAACAAACAGTGGGAGTAACTCTCAACAAATCATGAGACAAGGATAAGCCTTCAATTATCAAAATGTGGCTATACCACATAGGCTTACGCTACTTTCCTTATAGCAAACTATTACTAACCATGATCATGCAACAACATGCTTACTCACACAACAAGCATGCTAACTCTTATTTACTCAACCCAAAGCATGATATCATTTTCCTTAACCCGACTGTCTATACCATAAATATGCCAAATCATCATAATCATTTCATATTATCGTGCTTTCTACATAATCACATTTGCACATCGCAAAAATCAACAATGATTATTCTCTTCCATATGAATTTCCATAAGACCGTATAATACTCAAGATTCACATATTTATTTGCATACAATTCATTTGATTACATTACAAAATTCAACTTCAAGTCATACTTGCATTCAAGATATCATATTCAAATTATGAAAACTCTTATAATCAATTAAACAAACAAATGTATCAATTAAATTTTCTTTAGTTACCTCAAATTTTTCTTTAGTTACCTCAAATTTTTAAGAGAGATCAAAGGTTTACCCCTCAAAAAATTCACCTTCAAGGCCAATCTCAAGCCAAAATGATACACAAGATGATTAGTCTACAATGAATTATGCCAATCACTATTAATATCATCGTAACCACACTTCTAATACATCCAATGCTTTAAACACCCAAAATTCCTAGCCCTTGAGCTTAATACCAACCATTAGGCTTATTAGTTTTAATTAGTCCCATCTAACTTCATTAAACTCTTAATCCACCATTAATGGCACCTAACTACTTCATCCACCAACATTAATGGCATCTTAGGACATAAATTCATCCATTAATAAGAGCCCACTCTGATGAACTCACAAAAACCATTAATACTAGATTTGATAATTCAAACAACTTTCATTAATTCTATATAAGTTAATGGGTTATGACTCATGTCCCTATAAGTTCGAAAATCACCCCCCAAACAAATCCTAACTCAAAAACTCCTAAGAGAAGAAGAGGGAAGAAAAAGAGGAGCTTAAGAAACTTACCCCAAGTATTTGGTAGCTCTAAAATGCTCTTTAATCTCGAAATCAGTGTGTGCCTTAGTAGGGCAAAATGATGCTCTCTATTTCTCCTCGAAAATCACCCCCCAAAAAATTCCTAACTCAAAAACTCTTAAGAGAAGAAGAGGAAGAAAAAGAGGAGCTTAAGAACTTACCCCAAGTATTGGTAGCTCTAAAATGCTCTTTAATCTCCAAATCAGGTGTGCCTTAGTAGGGCAAAATGATGCTCTCTATTTCTCCATCTCCATCTCTTATTTCTCTACATTTTTCAACTATTTGAAAAGCAATTTTATAATTTTAACTGCCACTGATTGTCCCCATATAAAAGCATATCCATTCACAATCGAAGCCACTTACCCTAATTTGTCATCATTATCCTTTAAACAGACCGATTATCTCCAGTGCAAAAACTCAACTAGAACGGTTGTGATCTGTGAGCATACCCTACTTCTAATAATGCTAAACCGCAACGGGTCATATCTTCCGAAGGAACAATTGTGGACTATTGTGAATAGAGAGTATCACCTCTCTTAGAAATGTCCATCCGTGCACGATGATCCCCTTTTATATTACAACTGCAGGTAGTTGTGGACAGAAAACCCTACTTCCTCCCCTCAAATCACTTTGAACACCAAATCTTGCTCCAAATTGCTCCTAACTAATTCCTTCTTTTGCTTAACACTTCTATTTAAATTTTAATATGTTATCGTCTAAGATCCTAAACTCATCTTTATGAAATATTCCCCTTCAATGTTTAAAAATGGTGCAATTTGATTCTTGACATTAACAAAGGTTAACTTTGACCATTAGTTGTCCAAAAAATAATAGAAAAGAATCTCAAAAATTATAAAAAAAATGACCACAAAATTACAATAAATAATTCAAAAAATAGACCAATTAACCTTGCTGTCATTTTTTTTATCATTTTCTATTTTTGATATTTTTGATATTATTTTCTGATAATTAACGATCAAAATTTACTTTTGTTAACAAAAGATGCTAGTTGCTTGTTTTCCAAAATTGGAAAGGAAATTGCACAAATATTATTTTATGGTCTCAGATGCTTCTGGACCTATATTTTAGGAGCTAATTTGCTCATCTATAAAAATTAAATTATTCTTATTTAGGATACAAAAGTTGAAAATCTAAAATAAAAAAGAATGTCCTTTAACAATTTGACTCAAAATATTTTTTTGTTTTTTTGACTCAAATAATACTTTTTTGGATTTATGACTCAATAACAAACATTAGTATGCCTGTATATTTGAATGACCAATCTCACTGTAAATTAATGATTATAAGGTTGCAAATAAAAAAAAATGAGAATATCAAAGTACTAGAAATCAAATATCATTGAAAAGTTAAGTTGTTGCTTTTCTTGTAAATAGACAAATTTATTAGTTATGAAGCTGCAAATCAATAAGTATGAGTGTTAAACTATCATGGGTTTATAAGAAAAATGTACCCTGAAGTATTGTGTAAAAAGCATTCTGAACCTGAACTCTTAATGTACAAATGGATCCTAAATTTTTAAATTTATCGCAAATTAAACCCTACTGTTAACTTTTTGTTAATGTCGTTGTTGTTTCCATGGGTGATAGAACACATTTGTTACCCACTTTATTTGTCAATTAGGATCATTTTATTAATAATTTATCACCTTCAAGTGCACACATTGCATTAGATTTGGAACTTTGCCTAAGTTTTAGGTCAGTGCACACCAGGGGCATTTTGGTTCAAAAATGAACTTTTGAAAAAATGTACAAGAAAAATTGACAAAGTGCATTTTATGTCCAGTTGATGAATGGTGAAATTATATTTTTAAAATTCATTTAGTTTGAGAGTAATTAAATAAAAAAGTCAAACACTTTCTTAAGTGTCTTAGTTTGTCCTAGTTTTTGGTTGCCTTTGTGTGGAACTTTTTATATAATTTTATGCAGCCTGAAACTTGGTTAATTTAATAATTTTCCTTCTAATATGAATTTAATTCTGGACATGAATTAGATTTTATTATATCATATGCTATTTAATTGAATTATGTGATTTATGTGACATAGGTGGCATATGGCTTGTGCATCAATTGGGCAATTGAGGTCAATACTTGAGGTCAATGGCTGATGGTTTGCATGTGAATTATGATTATTTTGAGGGGTTAAATCAGCTAAAATGATGTGGGTGACACCGGGAAAATTAGGCACACATTGGAATCATCTAAAACCAATAGAAAGTTGCCACCTTGCAAGTGTGGACAAGGCTCCCATTTACATTTTATTTCTTTTTCCTTATTTTTAATTAGCTTCAGCTGTGGGAGACACCAAGGAGCACGCCATTTTAAGCCCCAAATGGGATCCAACACCATATCTCATTCATCTTCCACATTCTCTCTCTCTTGTTCATAGTGTTCTTCATTTTCTCTCTTTGTTCTTTATTTTCCAGCACCCTAACCTCCATTTTCAGCCACCAAACCTCACAAAAACTCATACATTCTTCTCCTCTCTTCATTTCATTCCATCCCTTCCATTTTCACAAGGATTGAAGCTCTTTCTCTTCATTCAAGAGTTATGGAGTTTGGCTTCAAAGCAATCACTAGGGTTCTTGAAGATGAAGATTGGCTAAGTTTCTTTATGGAATCCTAGAGAGATGAAGAGGAGGATGAGTCTTGAGCTCAAAATTGGCTAAGTTCTTTTATTTCTATCCTCTTCTCTTTTTACTAGATGGTTAGATTCCTTAATCTAGGTTTAATCATCTTAGCTTATAAATTTTAATTTGAATTTGATGTTGATGTAAAGAGAGAGGATTGTTTCATTTAATTTCTTCCCTTGGACAGCCATGACTGAATTTTGCCACTCTTTTGTTTGGCACATAATCTTGTGTTTTTCAATTAGTGAATATCTTGTGGTTAATATTGCATAATCTTGTAGTGTTAATCTTTGTGTTGTTGAGTAGCTTGACATAATCTTGTGGTTGCTCAATTTATGTGTTTCACCATGGCTGTTGAGAGAGGATTTTGAGTGAATCACTTGGCTATATCTCCACCAATTGGTTAATTGAACTAGGGACTTTAATCTAAGACTTAGGGAGGTTAGCTAATTAGGTTAATTGGCTTAGGATAATCTTCTTAAGTCATGACAGCTTTAGTCAAGACGAAAGGGAAGCTAAAGTTAGCCTAATCATGAGAAGATAATAAGTCTAAAATCAACTAATCTCTAGGGTTCCATTATTGTGAAAAGGGAAGTTCATTTCACTCACTTTCACTAGCATTTTAAATACTTGCACATTAGGTAATTAGTTTAGATAATTAGCCAGGTAACTAAATTCCTACAAAATTTGGTTGATTTATTTCACTAGATAACTTTTTAGATTTAAAAAAAACCATTCTTTGGGAGATGACCTAAGGTGATCCTATATTGCATTAGGGTTAGCTTTAGTGTAATTTTGAGGATAAGCGACTAATTTCCTATCAATGGGCCTTAATCAAATACTAATGTGTCATTTATTAATTAGTATCATAAACTCTAAACTATCATGTAAATAGTGTCCTGGACTCTAAACTTTAAAATCTCAAATAAATTACCTCACTATTTATGTATAAAACGTTAATTATTATGTAAGTTAGTTTCAGCATGGTTCGCCACAATGAATGTATCGTTGGCCATGGTAAACGACTCATAATTTTGTTATTTTTTTACTCTTTTTTTGCAATATTTTTCAAACAATTAGTATCTCATGCTTCCGTATACTTTATAACTATGATTTAGTCTTATTTTAAATAATGTTTATTTATTTAATGGTAAAAACTTGGGATTTCATTGGAAAGAAGTTTAAATATTAGAGAATTTTAATTAACCAGTTAATTTGAGTTTTAAATTTGTTGATGAATCGTCGACTTTCGCATCCATCGTCTGTAAAATCCTATGACATTTAAACTTCTTTTCAAATAGGGTCCCAAGTATTTACCATTAAATAAATAAAAATTATTTAAAATAAGACTAAATCGGAGTAATAGAGTATATGAAAGCATGAGATACCAATCATTTGAAAAACATTACAAAAAAGGGGTAAAAATGTCATTTTACAAAATTATGGGTTATTCGTCACGACAAATGATGCATTCATCGTGGTGAACCATGCTGAGGCTAATTCGGTCTATATAACAGTTAAAGTTCTATAGATAAACAATGAGGATAATTTGCTTGAAATTTCAAAGTTCAGGATCCAGGGCACAACTCGTGAAATAGTTTAGGATCTATGACGCTAATTAATAAATGATACATAGCAAAGGACTGTCACGCTAGCATTTAATTAAAGACCACGGTGAATAGTAATGGCATTAATAAAAAGATAATGATAGAATTTAATTTACTATGAATTTAAAAGTTTAGGGTTCATTTTACACATTTTTAAAAGTTCAGGATCCAGAGGCTTTTCATGTAACACTTCAGGGTCTATTTTACTCATTAACCTAACTATTATTTATTAGAAGTAATGGGAACTATTCCATTTCTTTCATAAATAAATAAATTTCACTTGCAATTAACAATTACAAAATTACAAATAAAGGAATGTGAATATCAAATCTTGAGAAGTCGTGATACATAAACAAGTTAATTTTCATTTTCTTTTATGAATAGAAAAATCTCACTTGCAAATTAATGGTAAGAGGTTACAGATCAAAAAATAAGAATATCAAACCATTGAAAAGATATGTGGCCCTTCTTTTAGGGCTGTTTGAATTTTAGTTGGGCATAATTGATTATGTTATAATGCAATTTATTTAGATATTATTTTTTAAAATTGATTTTAGCTGTATAAATTATTATTAAAATTAAATTATTGATAAAGTTGTATTTAATATTATTAAATTTGTTAAACTTTACTTAGAAGTAAAATATATTATTTTACAGTAAAATTGAATCAATAAGTAACCTCCTAAAACCTTATTAAAATATGATTCTGACCCAATAATCAATTATAATTGATTTTGATTTATTTGGCTGTTTAGGTAATTTTTATGTATAATTGATTGTTTGGCCCAAAAATGGATTATGCACTCAATAATCCATTAATATTTTCAAATCTTTTAGTCCTAATATTGAAGTAATTCAATTTTTTGTTCCTCGAATGCTATACCCCATAAATAAATTCTTATAATTTGACGTTGCGAATCTTCGTAGTCCATCTTCGTTTTAAAGTTTGTTTAATTAAATTCATAAGTTTGATGAACATGTAAAAATAAATAAAATGATTACTAAGCGTGATTTCACCAAAAAAAATTGAAAAACGTGAAAATTTTATTGGGAACATACTAGATTATTTAAGGAAAGGGAAAGATGTGGACACTTTCTAGTCAAATAAGCTAGTTCCAAACTTTTGTTATCTCTCTTAATAAGGGCAATTTTCTTATTCCACAAAGCTTGCTTTGCAAGCTGTGACAAAATAAAAAAAAATTGCAAAGCTTGGTTTGCAAGTAGTGCATATGAATGATTTTGCCCAAAAATAGTCGCAAAAGCATGAGTAAAATGAGTATGTAATTTATATTAAGTTAAGGATTTTAGCCTTTTTAACTAATGAGAATTGAGGTCTAGCGAAAGGAAGTAGTCTCTCATAATATGACGAATCAATGTTTGAATTTCCATTAAAAAAAGGTGCCTGGATTTAGTGTTTGATAATATCTCAAACAGAATTATCTCTGATAAAATGATGCCTATAGGACAAAGAAAAAAAAAGATGTGAGTCTTATTGAATTTAATCATTTAATTTGTTCCAAGATGAAAGAATAAATTAGCCCTTAAATTAGAGGTTCATGAGCATTTAGAATTCTAAAATCATTTTTTGTGTAATGTTTTCCTTCAATTTTTAAAGATAATAGAATTTAATTTTTATTAACTTTAACCATTAATTGACAAAAAATGACTTTAAAAATCACAAAAAAAGACAAAAGATTACAATAAAAGACCCAAAATTATAGATAATGATTTAAAAAAAATTACCAAGCGGGACTGAGAAAATTAGCACCTTGAAGATAAGGATTAAGGGAGATTTAATTTTGTATTGTGCAATTTGGAATTTAGAATATACTTATATTTGATCATTTAGGGCTTGGATTTGTATTATTTAAGTTTAAACTTAGGCTGAAAGGAATTCTTGCATAGACCAAGAGTACCACTTCGTCTATGATATTTTCAATAAAATTGCACCAATTAAATTAGATATGATCTTATATGTCATTATTTTTAATAATTTTTTTCAAATAAAATGTATTTTTAATTTTTTGCATTCCCTTCCCCTCCCCCAATTATCATAAATGATGAAAAAAATCAAATGTAAGAAATTAAAGTAATTTTAAATGACATGAATGAGAGATAACGTTTAAAATTTAATAAATTTGACATAACATGCTTTTATTGAATAGTATACAAATAACGTAGTGCACTAGATCAATGCAATATTTTTTATTTAAAAATGATAATAAAATCTTTATAAATTACATAAATGATAATTTAGTCTCTCAAAATACCATAATATCATTAAAGTCCCTAAGAACTTCTTTGTTAATAACTTTTTTAGGAAAAAGGATCATTTTACCCTTAATAAAAATAATATGACCTTATCAAAATTTTTATTTAAGGAATTATAACTTTTATTTTGTAAATCATAAGAGTTGAATAAAAAATCACAACTTGTCAATTATAATTTTTGCTATTAAAAAACAAGCTCCAATAACAACTTTTGTTTAAAGAATAACAATGTTTGTTCTGTGAATCGCAAGAGTTGAACAAAAAATCACAATTTATCAAATGTAATTTCTGTTATTGGAAAACAAGTTTTCAAAATAACATACTTTATTCACAACTTTTATTTAAATAATTACAACTTTTTTTAAAGAATCACAAAATTAAATAAGAAATTACAATTTGTCAGTAAAGGTAAAATGATCTTTATCCTAAAAAGTTATTGACAAAGAAGTCTTTAAAGACTTCATTAGTATTATACCATTTTAAGAGACTGAATTATTATTTACATAATTCAAAATAATTTTATTATCATTTTTTATAATTTTTATAAAATTAAAAAGAAAGAAATCAAGCGAGCAACATATCATGGTGCCATGTTCATGTAATGCTTGCATATGGTGGAGTTTGTTTCTCTGTTGAATGAGTTATTTTTTATGGGGAGAGTAAGAAGTAGGCTACGCCAATAATAAAAAATATCTTCCCTAGAGTACCAAGAGCAATGAATGGGTATTTCCCAACTAAATTGTTAAGAGCTTCTATAACTTACACCACTTTAATTTATTGAATAAATTAATGTATGACAATGTCAAACTTAAATTTAGAGAGTTGGTTCAGGCTTCATGAATGGAAGAAATTAGGAGGACATGGCTTTTAGGCTTGGGTCTTTGTGGCCCAAATCCACAAGGGCAATGGTCATTGCCCGGTAAAATAGAGTTGATTTATATTTCTAACTCAATTGAAATGAAATGATGATTTTATATTTTGACATATTTGTTTTGTTTGTATTTCGGTGGGCTGTGACCCATTCTCGCATGAATTAGGGCTCATTTCGTTAATGGAATTAATTACAGGAAGTAGAATTGTCGTTTGGTATCATCATGACATTCTTATATGAAAATACCAAAATGCCTCCTCCAAAAGCCCACTCTCTCTCACTTAAGACTCCATCAGAAAATCCATTCTTTTCCATGGAAACATCAATAAGCCAACACTATATCAATGGAAAGCAAAAAAGAGAATCAAAACTGAAAATCAATCAAATCCCTAAGCAACAAAAATTGAACATTATATGAAGTTCGATAAGGCATCCACGTCTTTGTTCTTTGCTCTTTAAGCACTCTAAAAACATTGCATTTGTGTCTTCGTTCTCTTCCAGCACTGTCTCCACCATCCATGGCTCCCGCAATCCCAAAAGTCCATAGTGAGTGGTGGTAGTTGTCAAATCTAAAACGTTTTGAAGATATTATATTTAACCATAATTATGAATATTCTAAAAAAACATAATCAAGAACCAATCAATATGCTACTAACTCCATGTTGGACCCCTAATGTTTAAAACGTGGGAACGAGAAAAGTGGCCAAAATGAATAATTTGCTTCTTGAAATTAGTAGGAGAAAAGATCATGGCATAAATTATAAGCTCGTTTAAAAATAAAAAAGAGACTAGCTTCTTCCTTTAAAATTATCATTCATTGCTTAACACGACTTTTAAACCTAACATCTTGGGGTTTTTTTTAAAGTTTCCTACATGATTATAGTTTGCATTTATATTTTTAGAAAATTAATTATTTAATTTTTATAATTTTAATTTAATTATAATTTAATTTTTAAATTTTGACTCACCATAACGTGATCCTTATAACTCTGACACGCACGGTTTCTAAAATTATAAGAATTAAATTGTAATAAGTTGAAGTTAGAAAATTGAGCTTGAAGAGGTGTAGTAATTTCTCAGCTATATTCACTTTTTCACTTAACATTGGAGTGCATGATCTAGAGTAACCTCCTGTAGACTTGAGTAAGCTTTTACAAGGCAACTCTCTTGACATAGGGCATATGTGCCTTTGTAACATTTAATATTTGTTAGTTCTTTTTGTTTAAACTCAAAAAAGTCAAATGATTGAGTTATATATAAATTAAAATTATAAAAATTAAATTATAATAAGTGAAAATTAAAAGAATGAATTACAACTAAATTAAAATTAAAGAAATCAAATAACTTTCTCTTTCTTGTACTTTTAACAATTGCATATAACCATATATGACTGTGGCATATTTTTCTATTTACTCACAATGATCTTTGAAATTCCAAGCACGCTTACAAAATCTCTCTCTCTCTCTCTCTCTCACACTTATATCACAGTGAATAATTTTCCCCAACCACTAAAACAAAATGGTGATTTAGTCAAAAGACCGATATACACAGATGATGAAAAAACCATTGGCGAAACCGTGGGTTAGATGAGAAAAATCGTGAACCTTCAACTATTCAGTTAAATGCACTGCGCACAAAACAAATGGTTGAGATTAAAGTCATCGAACGGTCATTCTTAGCTCTTCAAAACACACTGTTTTATTTATTAGTAGGGCGGGTGACATGGCACAATCCTGTGCACAAAAGTGGACGGCGAATATTGCATCTAATAGGAAGAGAGGACCTTTGTTCAACGGAGTCAACGCTGGCACATCCTAAAGCCATGGAATGTGGATGCAGATTCCCTGTTCCGGCAAACAGAAGCGGGGATACTCCTTTTCAATATCAGCCGTTGGATTGATCAGCTGTCACTATAATGTTATGTCACTTAAAGCAAAGACACGTCCCCTTCCCTTCTCACGGGAAAGCAGGCAAGAGCCTCTGCTTTTATGGCGGGGACATTATTCCACCACAAATATTCCTTCATTCACGCGATTTATTTTTAATTTTTAATTTTTATTATTTATATCTATTATCTGTTAATTATTCTTCAAAGTGGCCATCGTGGCTGCAGATTCGGCCATGTCATCAGGGCACATTTTCTAATTTCCTGTGGGTCTAATCTAATTTTATTATATGGAATTTGAAAAATGTGTTATTTTGTTCATAACTTTAATGTTATTTACTCGTATATTGTTTTATAATTACAACCTTAAAATAAATAAGTTTTGTTGTGAAAAAATATTTTATTAAATTAATTTTTTTGACAAACTTGAAATTTTGTTCTTTTATAAGCCAGGTTGAATTTTTCAGCAGACTCCTCCTGATAATAAAAATAATTCATTTTAAGGTTATGATTTCAAACATTTTATTAAAATATATTTTTTAAAAAATTATTTTTAAGCTTAATTTTTAACATTTTAAATTAAAATATTTTTAAGTTATACTCCCTCCATTCAAAAATGTAAGGCATTTTTTGAGGAGTTAGATGTTAAAAAATATAGGACATTTTTAGTCTTTTGAGGTGTAATCATTGGCTCCTTTCCAAAAGTGTCCCTACTCATAATGACTTTATATAGAAAAATGGGGTTAGTTGAAAAGTAGATAACTACTTTATTAAAGAATGAAATTCGATTAAAAATATTTTATATTTTTAAAGGGAGAGAGTATAAGTTAAGGTAGTAAATAATTTGTAAACCTTAAATATAGCTTAATTATAATTATTACATGAATTAAAACGTTACATTACAGTGCTACTAAATATTGATTTTGAGTATGCACATCATCACTTTTCTGTTAACTTTTTAACAGGGTTGGATACTGGGATGTTTTCCTGTTCCTTGCTTGTAAAACTCTTTTGAATTAAGAATCTTTTGACAACAGACATCCATACTTTAGATTTGATCTAGAAGATCCAAATTTTAAGACGTATATTTTGTTTTATATTTTAAAACTTTTTATTAAATTATAAAAGATGCAAAATACCCAGTAAAAATAATTTCTTAACTTCAATAATTAAATGATTAACCCGGTTCTAATAATAAACTCTAAATGGTTATTTACAAAATAATTTAGTGTTAAACAGCAAAATTATGGAACCTGCAGGAAGCTGAGAAAATCATGGGTCCTCCGATATTTGGAATGCGTTTTGTCTTATGAAATTTTGTCGTCGTTGTTGTTGTCAATGTCTGATGACAAGGTTGGTGAAGTTGTTCTTTATCTTATTTGACGCCTCAATTATGCTTCCGCTGACCATATTGTCAAATTATCAATGATCATGTTATGAAAATGAGGAATGACTATTAAGTCTCTCGAAAGATGAGTTTAATTGAAGAGAAAATTATAAATAAGTCCTATATAAAAAAATCATTTACTAGTAAATTTTATGAATTTGTAAAAAAAAGAATTAGATCCCATGAAACTTGATTATAATTAATTTTCCATGAAAAATGATATAAACACCCTTGGACTTTCTTCCCTTTGATCAACATTGACAAACCATTGGTGGTTGTTGACTGATAGTCTCAATCGATCACTAGTTAGTATTGACTGATCAAAAATATTTTTCTTTTATTATTTACACTTTAATATTTGCAAGTCAAATATCACATATTTATAGGTAAATCCTCAAGATATACAAGTAAATGTTTTTATATTTATATGTCAAACTCTTACAATATTTATAAGTTAATATTTACAAGTCAACTTTGCTGATTTAACAATCAAATTTCACATATTTACAAGTTAAACATCTAGTAAATTTGCAAACTTTAATACGTAAATATTAAAGTATGAATATTATAAGAGATTGACTTGTAAATGTAAAAGGTTTTATTTATAAATCTTGAATGTTTGCTTGTCAATATGTGATGCTTGACCTACAAACATTAAAGTATTAATATTTAATAAAAATATTTTTAAAAAAAATTAATTTTGATTGGCTAACACTAGTTTTGATCGGTCAATGATTGCTGACCTTCGATCAACGGCCACTTATAGTCGATCAACATCAACTAGTGCTTGTCAATGAAGTGTTTGCATAATAAATTAATTACAACTAAGTCCTATAATACCTAAATGTATTTTCACAAATTCATGAAACTTATTTGTAAATAAATTTCTTATATAGGGTTTATTTATAATTTTTTTTAATTGTTTTACCTATCCTAACTATCCTTTTCCCACATGCAATACTCACATACTCACCACGCAGCATGCAAGAGAGAATAAACCCTAAGAGCTAGATGCAAATAGCAAGGGTAGAGAGATTACATAAATCAATTTATCTTAATTCAGTCCAAGCACTTAGTATACATATGGTTTTTAAAACACATGTGAGATTTTTTTATTGAATACCACGGGTTTAATCATGCATTTGTGAGCCACTATAATCTTTCACTTTAAAATAGTGAGCACTTTACACTCACCGAGAGAAATCTCTCTTTGAACTTGCTCCAAGAGAATTCTTCTCTTAATTCTCTCGAAGATAGTGAATGAGTGTTTCCTAATAAATTGTCTCACAAGTGATAATGGGAATAAATGAAACATTCTCAAATAAACTCTCTTAAGTAGATATGGCAATTAAAGCTTGTAAGTTGATGATAGAGAGCTTTATTGAAAACTTATGTAAAATGATGATAGAAATAATGAAGCATTCTCAAATAAACTCTCCTAACTAGATATGACAATTAAAGCTTGTAAGTTGATGATAAAGAGCTTTTTTGAAAACTTATGCAAAATGATGATAGAAATCAATTAAGGCATCATAAATTCATTACCCACTCATTTTAAATGAGGTGTTATATATGGTATGAAAATAATTATAGTCATTAGGGATTTCAATTAGCTATTTGGAGCCATTGCATTGCATGTGTCTAAGAGTAGAAATTGTAAAAAGGCACATTTTACGTGAAACTCATTGAATGCGTGTTAGAAAACTAAAATTTATGTGTTTTAAGTTCTCCCTAGTGATTATAAGTAACACAGAAAGGCTTTAGGAAGGCTCAAGCCAAAATATGTATAGAGGCTTCCTAAACCTTGCAAGGACAATTCAAGTAAAAGCAAAATTTGAGTATAACACTAGATCTCACGAGGGTCGTAATAGAATTCACAATGATGAGAATGTTCAAGAACTCAAGTTGTAACAAGATACTCAATACTTATGAGGATGAGAACTTCAACTTTTTAAGGATAAGAAGTTCATAACTTTAGTCAGCATTGATACTCTAAAACTCATGTGAGTCACTACTGGATCTCACATGTTTTGAGTGCTTAAAACCAATTTATCTTTAAGCATACCAAAACTCATGTGGGCACAAAACATGACCTTGCAAGTTAGAGCACTTCAAAAGTTATTTCTTTTCTAAAGCTCTAAATCTTGCATGTTTCTAATTGAAATTTACATGGTTGAGCATTACAAAACCAAATGTGTTTTTTAACTTTAAAACTTGTGAGGGAGCGAGTTCCTGAAAACTTGCAAGTATAAGTTGCAACACTTAAAAGAACAATACAAGGCATTTACATATAACTCGTATAGGCAAACTATTCTCTTAGCGAGGATAAGGTTAAAACCATGAAATGCAAAAGATATTTTTCCAAGTTCCAAGATCATGAGCATATATGTGTGAGCTTACCACTTATCTCTCAAAATGTTTTATCGGGATATGCATATGTAAGCTTTCAAATTTAATCAGCTTTTAACATAAAGAACCAAGAGAGTATAATATAAATCTATTTAACTAATCTTCTATTTTTTTACACATTTGCTTTCTTGAGTGGGTTTTGACATAATTGATTTTATAATCTACACAAACAAAACCTTTTTTTAAATTTTGTTATCATCAAAATAAAGTATTCAACAAATTTAAATCCTAAAAATTATTGAAATATGTGTTACAAATATCAATTTAGATAACCATATATATAAGAATTTTGATTGCAAATTAGGCACTTAAATTTCATAGGGTCACCTTATTGATTCACAACTCACATATTCACACTAGTTTAAATTGATATTTACAACAAACCTTTTAAATTTTTTTTAGAATCTAATTATCATTAAATTTATCTTTTTGAATCTAAGTGTGGTCCCACCTAATAAAAAAGGAATGATGAGTAGTAGACACTTTAGGGACTAATAGTTTTGATTTTTTTTTGGTGAGTATAAGGAGTATGCTTTGCTGATAGTGAAGAATATTTTTCTTGAGATAATGAGAGTAACATATAGACCTCTTTAAACTAAATTGCTATATATACATGGGTTGGAGTTTGAACCCTAACAACTTGTCTAGCTGAACTTGATGGTTAGGATGTTGACCTATTCGGCATTTAAACCATAAGAAATAACAAAGTGATCGGTTTAATAGGCAAGATATAATTCGAGCGAATTGAATTAGGCCATACTAGATTCGGAAAAAGAGGGTATATTTATTTAGCAAATATTGGTATTGGGTCAAGTTGAGAAATTAGCAGAGCTTCATGGGCGTGTCGCGTGGGTCGGGCCAACTCATTTTGGGGCACCGTATGGCTCAACTTGATTAGCAAATCTCTCTCTATACATATATTTGGCAATTGGCATAGATTTGGAAACATATACACTATCAAATTTGAAAAAAATGTTTAAAATTAGAAAAAAGTTAGTCACATTCGTTTGTGTCAATATTTCTTTAAATATATAAATGCATGAATGCATGTGGAATATCATATTCAAACAAATGGATCTAATTATGCCGCATCAAAGTTAAAATTAGAAATAATAATAACAAAGGACATGACAACCGCTCACAATTTATTGCCCTTAAAAGCTTCAAGAGTTGTCAAGTACAAATTAAAAGTTCAACATTACATGAAGCATTTCTCTTTACAATCACGATTGGTGTAGGTGCAAGTTGCAACACATGAAAGATTATTAATGACTAACCAAAAAAAATTGCAAAACAAGCAACACCCCCTTACATATTTTTAAAGTCCTTATTATAAATTTGTCTTTTATCTTAAAGAGAAAATTTTCATTTGATAAACAACTGAGATTCCTCCACACAAGAAATATTCTCTCACTAACCTTGCACTGTTTCTCTTTACGACATAACTTTAAATCCCTACAATTTGCTCGAGTTTTACTATAGATTTTTGAACTTTTTTTTCTATGTTTCAAATCCTTATATTTTTTTCTTGATATTTTAGGTTCTTCTGTGAGTGATGATGTTATAGAAATCTAGAACACTAAAAAAAAATATAAGAATATGGAATACCCAAAAAAATATAAAATTTATGACAAAACTTGAGCAAAATGTAAAATTTTAAACTTATATTTTTCTTAAAAAAAAATTCTATTGATCATTTTGTTAGCAATGATTCCTATATCATCCATAAATGATCTGGGCAATGATTCTCTCTAGGTTCTACTCCGATAACCATAAAAAATACAACATAAATGTTAATTCTTAGAGAATGGCATGGACACAATATGACTGCATATTTTGATTAATGTTGAGTACACTAATAATTAGTGTGTTAGTAGTTATTACTAATGGTTATCTACCTTTTGTTAAAAAAAAATTGACATGCTAGTATATTTATATATTAATATTAAAGATCTCAACAACTTCTATTTCTAGCTTGCTTGCAGAAACATACTTGAATTCACAGTTGAAGAAGTATTGCAAGATTGATTCCACAAGTTTGATACATCCCATATTTGCTCAGGGAAATTTTCTGATGTATTTTTTATGGAAGGGGTGGCAAAGAACCTTTCTTAATTTGTGACTCATGCTATCTTCATTGATTAAAAGGTTCATGAAACATGAAATGTAACAATTATTACAACCAACAGTCTTCAATATTTGGGGGGAAAATTTAAATATGTAAAACTAAAATGGGTCCAACATTTTTTAAAAGGGACACTCAAAAAGAAATAGAGAATAGACAACAACATAAATCACACAATAGTCTAGTCTTGATGCTTTGTCATGTATGATGTTGTCTTTGCATAAACACGACCTTGATCTTATTTAATAACACCACAACATCTGTCATATTGCTATGCATTTCTAAACAATCAGTGCAGTGTAACATCCTGATTTTTATATAATAAAGAAATTGTGGAATTTAGGTTTTGAAAAAAAAATGATAATAATAGAAATTTATATTATTTGAGATTATTTAGAAATAATATTATGGTTAGGTATTTAATTATGAATTTAAAAATTTAAATTTAAAACCACATAAGTAATATTTAGTTAAGATATAATACATAAATAATTTTTGTGTGTGTGTGTTAAAAAAAACAGAGAGAGAAGGTAGAAGGAACAAAAAAAAGGGGGGTGGAAGGTTGTTGTTTTTAAGTCTCACATTGGTTAGATGAGGGAAGAGAAGAGGTGCCTTCATGTATAAAAAGGAGGGGGTGTGCATTAGGAAGCATGAGAGGCTAAGATGCAATTTAGAGAAAATTGCAACTTATAGCCCAAAGGTTTGAATAATTAAATTCAGACCTATAATTTTATTTAATATAATTTTGGGACCCACAATCCCATTTTTATATTATTTTTCTCTCTTTCTCTCATGTTGCTCGGCGTCTTCTTGCAAGGGGGGATTATTTTCTTTTTTTTCAGGTATGTTCTAACTTTCCTGTTTAGATTAGCATTTAAAAAATTTATTTAATTACAAAATTAATTTTATAGTTATTTTCTAAATAATATTAGCTTTTTAGTGATATGATTATTTTGTAGGATAGAGTAAATATTCTGATTAGGATTTTTTTATAGGATAGTTAATCTGATGATATGATGGATTAAAAATATAGGTTAAAACTCTTAGGGATATAATAAATATTATAGAATATTTTTTTGAGGTTAAAACTCATGTTTAAGAATTTTTGAGTTAAAATCTAGATCTATATGGTTGAATTTATGTGGAATCTGAGATGTAGAGATAAACCTCTGATTATTAAATATTTATTTAAGTATGAATAGGTATTTTTGAGGTTATAGAAAGGTGATTTGAGGCTTCAGGATAATTCTAAAATTTTTAATTTATTTTTAGACGAATTTTTAGAATATAGAAGGATGAAATTGTGATACGAGAAGTGATTTAAGGATAAAAAAAATAGTTTATTAGGGTACGAGAATTTTAGAAAAAGAATTTGGGAAGTTAAATGAGGCATAAATCTTAAATTAGTATTAATATGGATTATAGATCTAAGACTTTTTAATTCTTTAAATTAGAGTTATTTATTTTAATGTAAAATTAATATATAGTATTGTGAAATAATTATATAGATTATATTGACAAAGATAGTGGTGAAAAAGGAGTTGTGAAGGGAAACTTGTTATTCAAGATACAAGGTAACCATTATTAATGTGTTGTGATGAGTGTGTTTGTGAATGGTTATGTGTTGTTTTGTTGTTTGGAAAAATTATGAATTATTGAAAATAAATACTGTATATACTTGTTTGAAATTATTGCCAAGTGGGTTAAAAATTTATTTTTGTTTATCATGATGAGATATTATTTTTCGGATATGTTCCTGTTTGGATATTTAAATGATGCATGACTTGTCAGGGTATTTTAATGTATGGTGTTAATGGAAATTTCTGTTCGGTTAATTATTACCATGTGGTAAGCCCTCATTGGACCCAATGAGTGGCGTGTCGCTTGGTCCAACTCACCTTTGACCGGGTGATTTGGCGTCCGAGCATGGTGAAAGGAGGATATAAGGTGCAGTTATGCAATTAAATACTTGTTCGGTTTGTTTGAAAATATTGTTCGGTTAAATATTTTGTGTGCCCACTTAGCAATCGCATGATTAGTTACAATCACATGCATCATTACATATTAATTTTTTGGTTACTGGGACTTTTAAGTCTCATTCCCTGTGGTTAATATTTTTACAGGAGCGAATCCGGCCGAGAAAGTACCAGAGGTGTAATTATGGTGTATGAGACACCATCTTTTACGTTGCCTCTTATTTTGGATTATACAATGTATCTTGTGCCAACTTAGGACATATCTTGTTTGTGGAGCATGTAAACTCTAATCCTTTTTATTAAATGCATTTATATGTCCAAGAGGATTATGTCTGTCCCTTTTGATTCATGACCTAATTTGAATCACATGCTATGAGGATCATGTCTGTCCCTCATGGTTCTAATTGCTTTTTGAGATATTTTAAGACCTGTGGTATATTGTCTTGGATGTATCATGGTAGAAATTTTTCTACCATGATAAGGGTATGATAAGGGTTCAATGAAAAAAAAAAAGAAAAAAAATGATTTGTTGAATTAATAATTTGCGAAAAATTGGTCTGTAAGTTTTGAGGGTGTTACATGCAGCAATTCAAGGCCAATTCGAAAATAGAGGATGTTGACGCCAATATACTATCAATGTACTGTTCATATCCTTGTAATAAGTTGGAATCTGTTACTTGCTTTATAGCATGTGGCATTGACTTATCAACCCAACTCTTCAAGCTCAATCCTGAGATAAACATATTTTCTATTGGCTTTTTTCTTGTAAATACTTCCATTAATATAATTCCATTACTATATACATTTGCTTTTGTTCAAACAACTCCACTGGATCTATATTCTACATATAATTAAATTCAAGCAACTAAAGAAATTAAAAATGTTCTTGCTTATTAATATACCGCACTTTTTAGTCAATTAGAGTAAATAAATAACCAATAAAATAAATGATGTTGTTCTTTCTATAGCTTATTTGGTCTTTTGGATTTCTTGTTATATCATCTGAAATAAATTTATATTCAGATAACTCTTGAAATGCATACTAGATTCCACCCATATCGACATAAACAATTTTCAGCACCCTTGGATATAACATATTGGCAAATTATGAAGGATAAATGAGCAAATTAAATTATTTCCTAAATTTTTGGTCAAGCAACACCATAGACCTTTAACTCGTTTATTGTGTAAGTTATTCCCTTAACTTTTGAGAACAATGCGATCTAGCTATTGTTATTAACAAATGTTAACTTTAACTATTAGTTGATTAGAAAATAATAAAAAGGACCTAAAAAATTATAGAAAAGGACCAAGAAATTAAAAAAATAAAACAAAATTTTATGGTTATTTTTTATAATTTTTGAGGTCATTTTTTGTCCAACTAATAGTTAAAATTAACCTTTGTTAACAGCAAGGGTTAAATTGTACTATTTTTAAAAGTTGAGAGAATAATTTGTACAATAAACAAGTTTAAGGTCTATAATGCTACTAGACCTAAAATTCAGGAGGTAATTTGCTCATTTACCCAATTATGAAACCTAGAGCAACTTGCATTTTTCACATTTCTCCCTTAGGTTTCAATGTGTGTGTGTGTGTGTGTGTGTGTTTTCGGATTCAATTTTGGATTTAATTTGAAGCATATATTTGCTTCTAGTGGATAGGTTGGAGGTTCTTGAAATTTGTGAGTAGGAAAGGCTCAAGGAAGGCTTGGATGAAGATTCGTAACTCTATCCTAAGTTTTTTTTTATCTTTCTCCATTTTTCTAGTTTGTCATGAACTTCTTGTTTATGAAGATTAAATCGGGAATATCTAATGTTTTGGAAAATAAAAAAATGTTGCACCGCTCATAATTGCTATTAATTAATTTCTTATATATGGACTAATTTTATATGAAATTGCTAATTTAAATAATGAGTGATGATATATGTAAGATTTCATGAGCATCAACTATTAATATTGCTCCAACGTAAGTGATTGTTTTTAAAAGCAAAATTTAACAAAAGTATAACACAAGCTAGACTTCTTTTAATATTAATGCACATGCAAGTTTTGGATATTTAAATTTAAGAGGAAAATAATAAGTTTTAGAATATTACCTGGTGCGATATAACCAATTGTAGACATTGTCTCTGTGTGTATCTTTGATTGCTCGTCATCTAATAATTTGAAAATTCCAAAGTCACTTACATGGGCAACCTTATCATCATCCAACAAAATATTACCTGGCTTCAAATCACAGTGAACCACTGGTGCTAACAAGTCATAATGGGGATATTCTAAAGCAGATGCTACATTTATCATTATATTCAACCTTTGTATAAAATCTAAACATAAGTCATGAGAATGTAACCATTTTTTGAGGCTCCCATTGGGCATGAACTCCATTACCAAAGATTTGAAATCAGCATTGGAACAATTACTTATGATCTTCACCAAATTGCGATGGCGAACATTACACATTATGTCGCATTCTACTTCAAAGTTCCTTGTCATCACTTTCGAATCAAAATTGAATACTTTAATTGCAACTATCATCCCACTCAAAAGTTTTCCCTTGAACACAAAACCATAGCTACCCCTTCCAAGTAAGTTACTTTCATCAAATCCATTAGTTGCTTCTAGAATTTTAAAATAAGAAATCCTTTTGGGTACTCCTAAATTTGATAAATCTCTATCAACTTGATCCCTTGAATTTGGATGTTTATATTGAAAAAGAATAACGCATGAAACAACCAAAATAATTGGTAAAACAAGGGGTAATATACATTTAAATAAAATTGATTTTGTTATCGATTTGTTTCTTGTTCCTGTTATGCATGGTGGAACTTGTAGTTGTGGCTTGCCGCAAAGAGCTTTATTCATGATGAAGGATTTAGCTGTCATACTTTTGAAAACTCCACCACTTGGAATCTCTCCTTCTAATTTGTTATAAGAGAGATTGACAAACTTAAGATAAGTAAGTGATTCTAGAGATTTAGGGATCTCATCAGACAAACTATTTTGGGAAAGGTCCAAACTTATTAAGCTTAGCAATTACCCAAATGATTTCGGAATATTCCCTTGCAAATTGTTGAGTGCTAAGGAGAGAGTTTGTAAATTTTGCAACTCACCCATATTTGTTGGAATGATACCTGAAATGTGATTTTTTGACAAATCCAATGAGATAAGAGCTTGTAGGTGTTCAATGTTGAATGAAAGATTTCCAACTAAAGTATTGGAAGACATATTTATGTTCAAAATATCTTTCAAATTTCAAAAAGAAGAGGGTATCTCTGAAGACAACTTATTAAAGTCTAAGTGAAGTTCTCGCAAAGAAGTAATATTTCCCAAGCAAGGTGGCATTGCTCTAAAGAACTTGTTTCTGCTTAGATATAAATAGGAAAGTCTTCCAATTTTACAAAGCTCATCAATCATCAAGCCATGTAGCTTGTTGCATTCAAGATTCAAGTATTGAAGGGCTTGTAAGCTACTAATTGTTGTTAGAAGTGATCCATTCAAAAGATTTTGAGCCAAAGATAGTTTAAATAAATTAGTTAGATTTCCAACTTCTGATGGTATGTCACCATTAACATTGCAAGAATCTATCCTCAAATCTTGTAGAGAATAGGACAAGTTTCCAATGGACTTGGGAAGTTTTAAATGTAATGGATTTAATGAGAGATCCAAAGTTATCAATTGCCTACAATTTGACAATGAGCTAAGAAAGCTGGTTTCAGAAGTGGTAGCATCTATAATGGTTGAGTTGTTTTGAGCTATTCGAAGGGTTTGCAAGTATCTTAAATCCCCAAGTGTGCTTGGTAAAATCCCTCAAAATTTGTTATTCTCCAATGCTATAATGGTTAGCTTAGAAGCATTGGATATAGTACTTGGGATTCTTCCAGAAAGTTCATTACCCCATAAAAACAACTCAAGTAGATTAGAAAGACCACTTCCGAAATTTGATGGAAGACTGCCTGATAGAGAATTGTTTTCGATAGACAAGATATTCAAAGTTGACATATTAAAAATTTCCCATGGAATAGATCCCCACAATTTGTTCTGTCTCAAATACAATATCTCAAGCTTACAAAGATTGCCTATCTCCTTAGGTACTAAACCTGGAAGGAAAGCATTAATTTTAATTTGTTTCAGATTATGATACATATATTAATTTAATTTAAATTTCAATGAAGTTAGTTATCAATACCGAAAATAAGGAAAATTAAAACAATGTCTGAGCTAAGTAAACTAGATGTACTTATGAAATGCTAAGCTAGCTTCAATGCTAATATTAATGTTGTCGCAATTCCCGTTCGATGTTGTTTCTGGGCCATTAATTGCCAAGCCTATGTCAAAACCATTATGTAAATCAAATCATGAATTTTAATTGCCCCTAGGTTTTAAAGCTCAAAGAAATAACTGAGATATAAGCAAATTAAAAAGCATATATAGTTACGTTGAGGAATTTGCTCGTATATAAATAAAACACATCAATATGAAGAATCAAATTTTAGAATATTACAAATCAATTTTAATTTAGACGAAGTAACATTATTTTTTTTAAAAATCTAATCTGGCCTATTGAATTTTTACTTTTTCTTATAAAACTAAAAGAATTCTTAAGTGCTTAATGGTTTTGGCTATTTAAAAACATAAAAGTGAAGTTAATTAAAACACTTTTTTTTTATACGTAGATGGTGGTACACACCTGTCAACAAGTTCTCCTCTAAGTATAACCCTTGAATCACAGTCAAATTTCCAACGTCTCTTGGTATGTCACCAGAAAGGCTATTAGAACTTAGGTCTAACCAGTTTAGATTTGTGAGATCGCCAATTTCTTTGGAAATATTTCCTGAAATGTGGCGATAAGAAAACCATGCACAATGCTATGAGCGGCAATGCATCAAAGCGATATTAAGAGAAAAATGAATAGCATTTAATAAATTCTAATGCATACATTTTAAGTTATTCTGATCCAGATATAACATATACTCACTCCATCCCAAATTATAAGATACTTTTAAACAAAGTATTAAATATCAATAAACTTCATTAAATATACTTAATTAATAATCTTATTTTTTCAAAACAAAAATTTAAAAATTTAAAAATACTCTTTATTTAATAACCTTAAATCTACACTTAATTAGTATTCAATAGAAAGAGAAAGGGTAATATTGAAATAAGTTTATTTAATAAAACTATAATCTTCTTTAAAAAATTCATGGACATAAAGAGACAGATTTTGTAATTTTGAATGCATGACATACATATAAAAGTGGACGCAAGTAACTCTGAAAAATCAGGAAGATTGCGAGAACCAAAGCATGCCACTTTTCTGGCTAAAACAAAAAAAAAAAAAAGAGCATGCCACTTTATTTTTTGAAATGCATCATGCAATTTCAGCTAAAATAGGCTTATCTTGAATTTATGCGTGTCATGAGAAGAGTAGATAGTGATCGCATTTAATAATATATCATAATAAAGTTTAACAAATTTAACAATAAAAAATGTTGTTTACAGTGATACTAAGAAATTAATTAAAAACATGTGAAAAGGCAAAAGATGATAAAAGCACATCACAATTTGATGAAGTACCTTGTAAGTTATTGTGATCAAGATATAACTCCTGAAGAATTGTCAAATTTCCAATGTCTCTTGGTATGTGACCAGAGAGTAAATTATAACTTAGAGATATCAAATTGACATTGGTCAGATGACAAATTCCATTGGAAATGTCTCCTAAATTGTGGCAGCCAAAAAGAATATATATTGATGAGTGCTGATGTATCAGAAATCAAATTAAAAGAAAAATATTAATAAGCAGCACTTGTGATTTTCTGAATGCATAATTTTTATGTTTTGCGATCAAAATATATAACTAGAAGAAGAGATATAGTTCTTGAACGTCAACGATGTTTCCTATGCCCCTTGCTATGTATCCAATTCTATTAATTATATGATGATGATAACAACGTAACTCAAGGTCCGTGCAATTAGTGTTTGCAATATAATTGGAAGTCAAACTGTTAGATATAGTGCAGTTAATTTATTTGACTCTGTGAGGGACCAAAATTTAATTAGGGGCTTGTATCGGGTTATGCCAATAATATAGTATTCATCATTTTGTTCATTTTTCTTCCTATAATTTGTCATTCTATTTTAAATATCTAAGTTCAAATTTATAAGTCATTTCATATATATATATATATATATATATATTATTAAATTCAATTCTATCAAAACTTTTCACATCGAGTCAAGTCGGGTTTGTTTATGCTTATTAACATTCTAATAACCTCCTTCTTAAGTGTGAATTCATATTATTGACATCACAAACAAGCTTTCCTATCTGAAACGCTATAAACATGGATGATATTTTATTCATTCCTCATTGCTTGTTGCAAGTTGCAACCAAATCAAATTCGAACCAAATTCTTGTGTAATTTGTAATGCTTTAATAGTTTAGGCAACATGCACTAGGCTAGCTAGACATCAGTTAGCTACATCATTCAGCTCTCCTTAAGTCAATACATGAATGATTTATGATTCCTTTCGAATAGCTACTTGATTAAACCATATATATAAGCTTGTGTATCTAAGTTGCCTGTGTAAATATATACACTAAAGAGTATGTTACTTATTTGATAAAAAAAAAGAGTAAGTTACTTGACAAATAGGCTAAAGTATATATTTCAACATATAATTTTATATAAAGTTTTAGTTTAATCCTTTAATTTTATAAAATATATTTTTAGTTCTCTAATACTGTTAGTTTAAAATAGTTAGTTTTGGTACTAATCATTGTTATTATTTAAATGTTCAATGTAGGAATTTTTTGCTAATAAAACTAATGGTGTAAGGATTAAATGACTAAAAATACACTTTATAATTAAAATTAAGAGATCAAAGTAAAACCTTGTACAAAGTTAAGGATCAAATGTGCACTTTAGCCTAACAAATATTATATTATTAGTTATTAAATTGAAGATATAACTTAGAGAAAATATATGCATCCAAAAACAAAATATCACAAATCAGACCAGCAGTCACTGAACAAATTATGGTATTGCTTCATATATAGCTCCTTACATAGCTGAACCATAGTTAGATTATTCATGACCGAATTGATACTTTTTAAATATATATATATATATATATAAATTATATTAAATAATAAATACTAAAAATAAAAAAGAGAATATACGAAAAGAATTAAATTTCAAATAAAGCAACCATTAATACAATTAAAAAATTATATAAGAAATACTTACATCACACATACCAGCTTCAAGGGATTTTCGAGTCAAGAGAAAAATTAGACAATGATCTTCAACTGAGGATAATTTATAATTTATAAATAAAATATATAGTGCGTAGTTGACCTGGAAACGTATATATTATCATCTAAACGCATAATTCTAACTTCGAACATCACCAATTTCTTCATGAATATAACACGTCTACTTTAATCTGATAATAAGAAACCCAAACGGAAAGGAAAAAACAAAGAAAAAACAGAACATTGTAAATTTGTTTTTGATGATGTAGAAAAATCATTTAAAAAGAACAAAAACTAATAATTATGATTTGATATAAAACTATACCTTGTAAATTATTATCATCGAGAACTAACTCTTGAAGGGCTGTCAAATTTTTAATGCTTCTTGGGATGTGGCCAGACAACTTATTCGAGTCTAAGTATATGAGATTTAGATTTGTAAGATCACAAATTGCTCTCGAAATATCTCCTACAACACATGACAACCAAGAAGAAAAAGTGGCATTATTATGAAAGGTGATGTGTGAAATTAAAGAAATCATATTAAAAAAAATTGGTAGCATGTTTAATTTTATGAAGCTATTAAGAAAAAAAATATAGAAATCAACTAAAAATTTTCACTTGAGATAAATCTTTTGAAAAATTCTAAGGATTCATTTTCACTGCACATTTTTTGACAAATCATTGTACAATTGTTCTTTCTTAGATTTTTCTCTCTCTCTCGGAAAACTGATTCTCCCAAAAAACGAAAAACAAAAAGCTATTTAAGACACGTGATCATAGCCAGTGTTAGTAAAACGAACAATAACTATTTGAATTACATAAGCATTTAACAACTTAAGTAATAACTGCCAAAAGACTAGGGTAAAATAAGCACCTGACCGTGCCAGTGACGGATCCAGAGCATCACTCATGGGGGGCCAAAATGAAAAATATTCATGGAAGTTGTGGGGCGGGATTAAATTTTTCATCTTTTTTTGTAAAAAGTATTAAAATTTATCAAAAAATTTTCCACATGGGGGGCAAGCAGGATCCGTCCCTGGACCGTACTTCAAACACATTTCTAATAGGAGAAAATCTGTGAGCAATTAAAAATTTATAGCACTCAAAAGATTGTGAAGCTATAACAGGATTTGAAATAATTTTTATTAGTTTGTTCACTTTTCTAAAATTATTTTTACAAACATATCCTCCAGGGCATGCCTATTAAAGTATTATCAGATAAAGTAACTAGTTCAAGAAAAGATGATTTCGATAAATTGAATGGACTTATAGGGTCAAGATGATAACCAAGCAAAGACCTTGTGTGTGTGTGTGTGTGTGTGTGTTACCCAAAGAAATATCCAATAACATATACCTCTATACTTGCAATTTACTCTTTTTTTTTTAATTTGGTCTATAATTTTAAGAATGAGAAATTAAAATGAATGTTGAAGGCGGGCGGTAAATGGCTTGAGAAAGGCATAAAAAGAAAACAAAATCTTGAAAGTAAATAATCAATTTAGATATAAACATGACTGGAATCCAACCAATATAAGTGACGTTGGTGCATCATAAGCAATATTAAAACGAGTATTTTGAGACTCTAACCGGATTGTTGGACTTTAATTGGAGACACAGTGGCTCATTTAGAGTGTTCAAACTTCAAAACATTTTATGAGCTGAACCCAATTGAACCGTTTTGAACTGGCTTTCGGAATTGGACACGTCAAAACTCACCGTCAAAATCTCTGTCATCGTCCTTCTCTTTGGCCCTTGCGAATTCATCATTTTACTTTTGCAACTACAAGTCCATCAACTTTGATGCATTCATTTTGATCTCAGACAAAGGTTAGGAGAATGAAGGTGTAAAAATGAGGATGAAAGGGGAATAGTGTTCGAAACGAAGAAAGAGGAAGGAAGACAGAGAAAGAAGAAAGAGGAAAGCAGAAGGAGGATGTGGTTTGTGATTTGCAGGTAAAATATGCTTTAGTCCTCTAATTTTATATAATATTTTAATTTAGTCTTTTAATTTTATAAATTATTTTTTTAGTCCTTTAACCCTAATATTGTTAGTTTCAAATGATTATTTTTTGTATATATCAATACTTGAGAATGTTTTACCAATATTTAAAAGTTCAATGTAAAAATTTATTGAAATAAAACTAATAGTACTAAGATTAAATAATTAAAAAATATTTTATAAAGTTGTGAAATCAAAATGAAATCTTGTATATAGTTAAAAGACTAAATATATATATTTTAACTTGATTTTTAAGAGTGATGTGAAATGAATCCCGGTTTGGAAAAAAATTTTTAGTTGACTTGAAAATAATTAAAAAAATGTGTAAGAAACTTAGAAGGAAAATGGGATAGATTGATATTGATAATATTTTATATTTTATATTTTTTATAATATTTTTATATGGTATTTCAATTAAACGTATGTTTTTAGTGTATTAATTTAATTTCAGTGGTTTGTGAATTACTGAGTTATGAGATATATTATTTTGTGATCTTGTTGACTCATCATGAAATTAGACTATTTAATTTTACTTTTAATTTTTATTTGATATTTCTTTCTTATACACACACATATGTATATATCATGTATGTGTGAAAATATATATATATATATATATATTTATAGATGTATATAATATTTTTTTATTTAATTATTATATTACTAGTTTGATTGTCGATTAATTAGTTGAACCATAACAAGATCTGATGACCTCTTCAATTCGACATCTAGCCTGACTTTTAAAATATTGATTATAACGATAAGAAGCACTTGTAATTGAGAAAGTTACCTTTAAGTCATCGCAACAAAGATCTAACACATGAAGCATAGATATAGTCAAGTTTTCAATGCTACTTGCTATATATGGCCAGCCAGTTAATTATTCCTTTCATTCTAAATTATAAAATATTTTTAAACAAAATCACATATGTTAATAAAGTTCATTTAATATTCTATTTGTGAAAGAATATTAAAGAGGGAGAATATATAAGAAAAGGCAATATAAAAAAATATCATTAATAAAATCTTATTTTTGTCCAAATATCTTATATTTTGAGATGCTAAATTTTTTCAATAAATGTCTTAAAATTTAGGATAGAGGAAGTAACAAATAAGCATATGTTGTTTATCTTTGTAAGATCACCAATTAATTTTTTGGGGAATCTTTAACGAATAACACTGTAACTCACAAATTGCTATTAGTTCTACATATTTGAAAAATCATATTAAATTAAATAAAAAAACTAGCACTTATAACTTCCTAAAAAAGCTTTTTTTTTAAAGTATTATTCAAGACATACCTGCTAACAAGTTCTGAGACAAACTGATTTGCTTGAGTGAGGATAAGTTGAAAATGGTTGGAAGTACTATCCCTGAAATGTTATTTCTTCAAAAGTCAAAAATCTTCAAATGTTGAAGACTTCCAATCTCAATCGGAATTGATCCCTCGATAAAATTATGACTGAAATCCAAAGTCTCTAAGTTGGACAAATTTGATATGCTTGGATGAATTTTTCCATTGAGCCCATTAGAGCTCAAATTGAGAATTTTCAATCTATGTAATTGAAGCAACTCTCCTGGCAACTTGCCATAAAAGTTATTATTATGAAGGTCAAGTTTAACAAGAAAGGACAACTTTTTAATTTGTGAGGGTAAAGTTCCCTTAAGATCCATTTCACCAAGACTCAAAATCTTTACTCTCTCATGATGGGCATCACATGTAACCCCAACCCATTTGCAAATAGAAGAAGAGTTGGACCAATTAGCCAAATAATTGTAAGGATCTCTCACAGAATGCTTGAAAGCAAGAAGTGCCAATTTATCAGTAGTAGAATTGGTGTGAGATGAAGTGGGAGAAACTTTGAGGCAGAGCAATGAGAACAAGAAGAAGGAGAAATGAAAACAGACGTTTGTCATGTTTGATAGTTAAGGCTTCTTGGGATGAAGAGGGCAAGAGGTTGGATATATATCCTTTTGAAATTGATAAAATATAATTCTCCAACAAAAAATGATGGCATAAATAACAAGTGGTGATAACAACCCCGTGAAAGTTAACCTTATGAAATATATTTATATTTCAGAAAATGTATACGTGGACAGTGTGGCCTATTCACATTCTTGACATAAATTTAATTCATATAAAATACGTAGGAAAATTAATCCACACGATTTTATAGTCCCTCTAATTTATTTTTGTTAGAATTGAGCTCTTATAATTTGATTTATTAGATCTCTTACTAACTGAAAGTTAAAATTCTTGAACCTTTTCTTTTTAAAAAAATAAAATTAAGAATTTTTATATTTTTATTTAAAAATTATATAATTTTAGAATTAATTATTGTAATTTTATAACTCAATATATCTAATTAAATTTTTTATTTTAAATAGTTTTTATACATATCTAATTTTTTTACAAAATTTAATAAATATATAAACATTACATTAAATCGATTTTTGTGGCAAAAGTATTAAATCAAATGTTCTACAAATTTCAAAAGTGTTTCTATTTTGGGAAAAATATTCATTCATTAATAAATTTAATTTACAGAGATTAATATATCGTATGAATTAAATTATAAGAGTTTGATTAAAATAAAATAAATTACAGGAATCTAATTTAAAATTAAATAAAACTATAAAAATCAACATATTAAGTTTTATATGCAGCAATAAAAGGAATTTTGGTTGGGTTTGATTAATTTAAGAAAGCAGCTTTGAGTATTAGGTGCTCACGAATTGATTTCAATAACACTGCGCCAAGTTAATTAAAACTAATAACTAATAATGAAGAGGACTTTATCAGGTAGTTATTTGATATATTTGGAATTGCAGTGGCAAAAGGAGGGGGATTAATAGGGGCCATGGCTCTCAATTTTTTTAAATTTTTTTGTTATATAGGTGTCACATGTTTTTGACCTTTTTAAAATTTATGTAAATTTTGTAATATATATGTTTTTTTAATTCTAGCTCCCTAAACGTGCATTCCACTGAAGTTTATAAGGCTGACTTGCTATAGGGTTAGGATATCTTTTGGATTGGAGGGCCTTGACTTAACTACCTTCTCAAGCCCAATACACCAAATTCGATTCAAACAATTACATTTTTACTCCTATGATCCAATTTATATGATAAACAAAAAAAGATTGATTTTGATCATATAAATTTTATAAAGCATTTCATTATTTTCTATGATTATTTTTATCTTTATTCTCTTAATAAATGTTAGAAAAAATAATTTTTTATGTTTATTAACAGATATAGGAAAAATTAATTAAATTTTAAGACAGATTTAATAAAATTTATTTTTTTTTTATTTTAACACAACATGTTAAAAGTGGTATATAAATAAAATTAGGGGCAGGAGTTGAAAATTTAAATTGAAGGTATGAGCGATTCAATTTCTAAACATAAAATACATTATATTTATATCAAGCCATTTCTTTCCACGCCATGGACTTTCTTGTTGACATGACTGCTGGGAAAATTATAGAGACAAAATAGAAAGATTAAATTGCGAATTGCTACCCTGTTCAAGGCCAAAAAGAAAAAGAAGAAAAAGAATGGCAAAATGACAATGAAGTCTCAAAAAATCAATTTTATTTAAAGTAAGTCCTAAGACGTTCTGAAAGGCCAGTTAAGTCCCATACTATTTTTCACAAATCAGACTTACGAAGGAAATGATGAAAATGCCCCTATGATTAAATATAATATAAACACTCATCAGTTCCAGCATTTCCCTTCCGATTTGTTTCTTTCCCGCCATTAATGAGAGCTGCATGTAAGTGGTGGGGCTGCACATTGAAGAATACCATTTCTAAAACAGAGTTGTGCTTGGAAGAGGTAGAGTTGCCTTAATTACTAACTCAAGAAAGCTCAAGGAGTTGTGCTGGTGCATTTAGACAGGTATGTCTTTTTTTTTTCAAATTCCTGCATCTGAACAAAAAAGTTTACTCCATTAAGCTTGATTTCTTGCAAAATGGCTCTTGTAAGGTAAAAGATGGAACGGTTTATTGCAACTGAACATGAAAGATTTTTTTTTTATTTCATGTTTCTAAGAAGATTCGACATTTGGCAACTGAAAGTGTAAGAATTTATCATCGAGTGTCCATATCTTAAGATGGAACACTGTCACTGTTTCACTGATGCAAAAATCACTTATGTCAAAGGTAACTTATTTCTAAGTGATATATTATTACATTTTATTTTTTTTATTGTAGGTTGATATTATTGGGAACGATGGAAAGTAGTTGTTTTAAGAAAATTTTTTGTTATTTTTATTTTGGTGGAAATATTGTAAAAGATATGCATGGGACAATGCATTATGATGGGGGGAGTTGTAATGGAAGAATGATTAGAGAAGGAATGTCTCTTGAAGGACTTGTTAGATTGATTTCATCATGTTTGAATTGTGATTTAAATGGAATAGAGTTGAAGTACACAGTAAAATTTGATTAATGTTCTTTTAGACTTTAAAGATGATGAAGGGATAAATCAATTAATGAAATTGAATGATAATTTTGCTCATGTGTACATCATTGGGAAGATACAGCAAAGTACAAAGGCAACAAAAGATTCAATTGATGGGTAAGTTTTTTTAATAGTTGCATGATTAATATTATGCTAATTTGAATATGAATGGTAGTAATAAACATGATTTGAATGGAAATGTAAAGCAAGATGTTCAGTTGGAAATTCATATGCTACACAAGATCTTGAAGTTCTACCATGTGCAATACAAAGTATCCCAACACCAATGCCTGAGCTAAATGCAACAAGGTAGAAGGATTTACTAGTAGGACCTGGGTAGATTTTTACGAGTGCTGATGATTGTAGACAAGCAATCTATAAGTATAGTATTGTACTATGCATGTTATTTTCGTAGCTCATAGGAGAAAATATACAATGGCACTATGTATTATGTTGAGACCCATGAGATGTCAAAGCCAAATGTATTGACAGTATCTAAGCTCATAAGCCAAACCTTTTTGCTGCCTCCTAGAACATCTCGGTCAGTTGGCAGACCTTGTCGTGTGAGGATTGAGTCTCAATATCAGCAGAAGAAGGTTTATCATTGTTCTCATTGTCATGAAGCAGGTCATACACGGAAGAGGTGTAGAAATTCAAATCCAAGTTGATGTTATTGTAAATGGGTTACCACATGAACTTAGATTTGGGTGATATATATATGGATAGTTTTAGATCAAGTTAGATTCGGTTAACATATATAGGTTTTTATACATATATATTGGTAGTATTAGGAAATTTTTTTGGTACATAGCAACCCCTCTTTTATAAATCCAAGTTCATGCTTTTGTGCATGTGGACAATTGATATGTGTAGATGCATTAGATGAATTAATACATGTAACTTATATATACAGTTCATATCTTCTATAATCATTAAAAATGTGTTGTCTTAAAATTTTGAACAGAGGTTGCAAATTATTTGTAAGGCAGTTGCAAAATTTGGTATGTTAATTGCAAATTACTGGAGTCATGTCCTAAAATAATTTGGTAGCTTTGCAAGTTTAAGAATTCAAAAGTTATTCCACCCAAAATTTCGAGAATGAGTTGCAAATTATTCGTAAGGAAGCTACAAAATTTAGTATGTTAGTTGCAAATTACTGGAGCCATGTTCTAAAATAATTTGGTAGCTTTATAAGTTCAAGAATTCAAAAGTTATTCCACTCAAAATTTTGAGAAGGAGTTGCAAATTATTCGTAATAAAGTTGCAAAATTTGGTATGTCAGTTGCAAATTACTGGAGCGTTATCTTAAAATAATTTGATAACTTTATAAGTTCAAGAATTCAAAAGTTATTCCACCTAAAATTTTGAGAAGGAGTTGCAAATTATTTGTAATGAAGTTGCAAAATTTGGTGTATCAGTTGCAAATTACTGGAGCCTTATTCTAAAATAATTTGGTAACTTTGCAATTTTAAGAATTCAATAGTTCTTCCACCCAAAATTTTGAGAAGGAGTTGCAAATTATTTATAAGAAAGTTGTAAAATCTGGTGTATCAATTGCAAATTATTGGAGCATTGTCCTACATTAATAACTTTAAGAATTCAATAGTTCTTCTACCCAAAATTTTGAAAAGAACTTGCAAATTATTCATAAGAAAGTTGCAAAATCTGGTGTCTGAATTACAAATTACTGGAGCGCTGTCATAGAATAATAACTTTCTTAAGAATTCAATGGTTCTTCCACCTAAAATTTTGACAAGCAGTGGCAAATTTGTCTCGAGATAGTTGCAAAACTGGGTACCTAAGTTGCTTGACAACTTGATTGATTGGGTATAATGTATAGCTTGAACATTACAAATACATTTCAATATTAGAAGTTGGGAATAAAATTGTGAAAACAAATTACAAAGTTACAAAGTTGCAAACTTGATTAATTGGGTACAATGTATAACTTCGAACTTAAAATCCATTTGAGCGTGTCCTCACTTGTATAAACTACATAGTCCCCTTTCAGCTAAGACACTCAGGGAAAAAATTTGAAGAAGAAGCAATTTCTGCATAATCGAAATGGTGAATGTTGATGAGGATCAGATTCTTCAGCTAGGCAAATGCATCACACCCATCAAAGATTAATGACCAAAACAGATTACAGATTAATGACCTAAGCAACTGATCACTTAGGACAGAGAAGAGATGTCAAACAGGACTAGAATAGAGATGACAGATAGCTTTACTGGATAGCCCAGGGAAGAGACGATAGAGAGCTTTACTTGCTTGCAATGAGACAGGGAAGAGACGACGAATAGGGCAGGGAAGAGTAGAGAAGGAGCAACCTCAAATTTTCATCAGCCAAATAAGGGTATTTCGATCATTTTTCATTATATTAAAATGCTACTTAAGGATCTAGGGACTTAATTGACCTTTCAGAATGTCTTGGGACTTACCTTAAATAAAATTGATCCTTTAAGACTTAATTGTCAATTTTTCAAAAAAAATTGCCACCATGCAGTATTTCTTTTTGTGTGTCTCTCTTCATATTTAACTTTTTCTATGTTTCTCTCTTTATATTTAACTAGATTTTATACAGTGAGATGCACAGAATTTTAACTTAATTATAATTATAATATTAGTGAATAAAGAATAAAAAAGATTTTAATAAGTTCAATTTTTTTTAAAAAAGGAAGGTTAACATTTTTAATATATTCATCCCTATCCTATTTATAAGCTATTTTTAGCATATTTCACTAGAAGTATGTAAAATTATTTAAAAATTTTAAAACACACTTATTCATATAATAATTTGTTACCTTATATGTGTTTTTGTAAAAAAATTAAAAGGTACATTCCATTATAAAATTTATTATTCAAGGAGTCATATGTATTAATAGAGTTGATGATATTGATTAAGCCTGTCAAGCTATCTATTTATACTTTTCTTTTTCTTTTCTTTTCTTTAAGATTCAAACCTGTTTAAACCTTAAAAAATGAGTTTGGACTCAAGTTCAATGATCCGTTACAATATTACTAATAAAATATATTCCCTTTATTGAAAAATATAATATTTTTTAAGGAATTGAATGTTTAAAAATGTAAAAAAAATTTAATCTTTTGAGACGTAGTCATTACCTTTTTTTAAAAGTGTCTTTATTGATAAATGATTTTATATTTATTGTAGGATGTTTAATAGTGATAAATATAAAAAGACAGAGTTAATTTAAAAATAAGTAACTATTTTATTGAGGGATGAGATTTAGTTAAAAATTTCTTACATTTTTTAACAGAGAAAATATAAATTTTATTTAAAAATAAAAGATATTTTTAAATTTAAAAAATATAGACGTCAAATTGCACTGTAGATCTATATTGCAATCCCACCACAATTGCCTGATATTATAGATATACATTATAGATTTATGCAAATGGATTTTCAGTGCCATGTTTATCAGTATTAGTAATGATTATTGAAAATTGATCAAATCAAGCCTTAATCTCCAAAATTAAATCGGCTTGTAAAATTATCCGTAGGGGTGCAAAAATGGCATTACCAACATTAGTTAAAGATGATGTGGAAGGAAAAAAAAAGGAGAAAATATTAATAAAGGATTAAATAAATATTGTGAGGCTCTTGTTAAACAAGCATCTGATCTGTTACAATTTTTATCAGATATTAAATTCCTTTATCATGACCCTTCATTGATATTCTCAAAAAAAACAAAGAAAGAAAGAAGTGACAGTCTTGGAAAATGAAACCTTTATTTGTTAAAAATGGTATGGAAAGATTGCTGGAAATAATGATATGTATTATAATTTTTTTTTCATAAATTAATGAGTTTCACTTACCAATTCTTATTTAAATGATTACAAATCATAGGATGAGAGTAGCAAATTTTTTTGACCAATCCACTAAAAAAATCTTTGGTCCTTGTTTTAGATTTTGAAATCTTTTCATCATTATTTAAATTTTATTCAATCTTTTGGTTCTAATTTTAATTTTGATATTTTACATATTTTTGGTTAATTTAATTATATGAAAAATAAAATCCATTTTATTTTATTTATAAAATACAATCATAAGTGTGAATTCTTTTTTTTTTAAAGAAAAAAAAATGCTTGGACTTGGAGAGTCCTAATTCTAACAAGACTCTATCATAATGCCGTTTTTTCTAGTAAATATGAAAGGAAAGATGAGACGCTTTCTCCAGCTCTTTGGCCCCAGTCAATCATGAAATACTCCGTCTAGAATATTTTTTATATAAATCACCATTAAAAAATATAAACCATTCTTATTATAATAATTTTAGGGGGCATTAGTTAAATTTGTTTGATATAATTTCTATTTAAATTTATTAATTATAAGTGAGAATAAGATATAGATTTAAAATTTTTTTATTTAAACCTGAGTAATTTTTTTAATACAATTAATGATTTAATTATTTTATCTTGATTTGGATGAGGGAATCACAATGCCTTATCACAAGGACATGAGAGAGAGTGTGTATGAGAGGTTAAATGTCTTATCTGGAGGTGAAATACTGTCTGGACAAGATTGGTGGACATAACATGAGTATTTATTTTCAAGTCTAATAAGAGACACTTAACGTGTTGACTAAGATCACGGGATTGAAAGAAAAAGAATGAGACAAGAATGGCTGTCTCATCAGGAAGCTGAACTCAATTCATCGATGGAAATAAGAAAATGTTTGAATTTTTTTTTAAAAAAAACACTTTATCAACTATTCTTATTCCAAAAAGATTTTTTTTCCCCAACATCATTGTGCCAATTTTTCCACGGAACAGGTAGATGAATTGACTTGAAGCAATTTTCGTTCCTTGTCTTTGAAAAATAATGGAGACCAAGGAGACGGATGAGATGGCCACCATATCCATGAATTCAACTTATTTTCCTATCCATTAAATGGGAAAAGGCGTGACAACATTGACACTCGACAGAATTGCAACGATATTAATAAATTTCAGTGAAAATCACAGTCAATGACCAATAGGCAAAATTAATTGCTGCTGTGCATGACCAAATTATGTTTATATTACTCTGTAGTATCAAAGAAAACTTAAATACAATTAAAATTTATTGTGAAAGGATTTAAATGTAAATTTTAGGACGGGAGGGAGTAGATGATAAACCATTATTTCTATATGATTTTTCATATAAAATTTTTTCATTATCATATTAGGGCAGTCTACATGTACCGAAGTGAGAAAACTCTGCCTTGCAACCATGTTCCTAATGGTAATTATGAGAAGGCATTTACATGCACAGTAATGAAGATACACATTTATCCTTAATTTATTTTATCAAATTTAGTTTCTTATAGTATTGCCTCCGTTTTAAATTATAAAATACTTTTAAATAAAATCTCACATACTGTTTGTGGTATGAACAACAAATACTAAGCATTCCAGAGGCACTGAGTTTCAATTGATAATAAAAAGGTCCCAAGCTCCCTTACCACAGTTCACTCGGATATAAAAGATACACAAAGCTTTGGTAGAATATGTGTTTGATTTTTTATTGAAATGCAAATCTAAATTGAAAGTAAAACTAAAGGCTAAAGGGTCAAAATGTGAGTCTTTGATTGAGTGTTGACTGCCTTTCTTCTGTTTCTTCATCTTCCACTTATAATGTCAGAGTGGTGATAGCCTCTCCTTTAAGACCTATAACGTTTTGCCGAGGAATTAGGGATCTTGCGAAACTCATGGCATAGTCTTTATTCTGTATTTTCCATTTTTGATAATTAGCTCGTCTCACCGAGATATTTGGGCACGATGTCCGTGGATTTTGGAATTACTCCAGATCGTGTCTTCATGTGCCAATGGTTTAATGTTTGTAACTGGTGGGATTTCGGCATGTTTATTTTATGCTGGCATTTATTGAGCTTCAGGGCCGGCCTTTTTGTTCCGATTGGGCTTAACTCTTTAATTACTCAGCCCAACTAGTCCTGTGACATATTTAAGTAACATTTTATATTTTAGCCGAAACAATGCCCCCCGTGTGCCAGTAGCTGATAACGTAAGTCATGTGACATGTTTGAAAAAATTGAAATGTCACTTCATCTTTAAGCGTCCTTTGTTAATATAAACTTATTTCTTTTTCTAGTTACTTCTCTTGCCTTTTCTGCCGTTTCTTGATATTCAAGCTTTTTCCTCCCTTGCTCCAATCTTCCCTTTGGTCACAAACGGCTTCCTCCACTTCTGCCACTGCCTTTACCACTGCTCCGTCTTCCACATTCACCGAAAGTTTGCTTGATTCCTTGGCCACTATCCAAAATCCTGTTACCTCACTCGACGGATTGGTAATGGTATGTATTTGATTATTGAAAACCCTTATTTCCCGTGGATTAGGTCTTTATTATGATATTTCTTTATTTTTATTACAAGAGAATTCTTCATTCCATAATTCTGTCGCTTTTTGGTAAGCTTTTTACTTCTTTTGTTTAGACCTTCTGTTTTATTGGGGAAATATATTATATTCATTATTTTTTCAATACTTCTTCTTAGAGTTTTCAAATCTCTAACAAGAGCGACGTCAGGTACCTGACCATTTCTCTCGACTTGTCTGAAGTGATTGCCCCTACCTAGCTAAATATGGCTACTGATTTCAGTCCACAATTTGGTCCTGACCCAAACGACCTCACCTTTTCCCAAGTCATCTTGCTGAAAGCTTAGGAATTGGCCCTAGTCTCTTTATTCTTGGGTTAATTGGGTGAGATGCTTGAAGCAGACCTATGCGCACCAGTGGAAAGAGATAGGTCTCTACGACCTTATCCAGCTTTCCTTGCCAATGTCGACATCTCGATCGACCTACTGATGGCCCTTCTGAGTTTTTAAGCTTTGGGCTACAATGCCTTGATATTTGAGCTAAGTCTCATGTTTATCACATTATGAGACGTCTTCATATACCTGGGGATGCCTATAACCAGGGAGGAGAACTTCTATGCAATCTTCGAGAAGTATGACTCTTACATCGCTCTCTCAACTGAATTGGAAAGCAAGATTAGGAGCACTGGCTCCTACACAAAGATCATAGAGTTGTTTTTTGAGAACCCAATCGATGAGCCCGTCACCCCTACGGAGTACCTGGTCTTTATTTGGATCCTGGCCCTGCGGGGTGGGAAGCCCATGCAACTGTACTTGAGGATCACTCAGCCCCTCTTCTGCGGTAACTAGATAACCCTAGGGAGTATGTTTTTATGCCGTCTCTATGACGGCATGAGGGAGTCACTGATAAAGAAGCCTTTCAGTAACTTTTATTGGCCCGTCTAGTTCTTAAAGTTAAGGATGATGGCCTACTTCCCTCTTCTCCTCTGAGAACCTTTCTTGGAAGATTCCCATGCCAACTACCCCTTCACTTGCCTTCTGGGTAGCCATCCTCTAACCAACTCAAATAACTTCTTTGAGTTCTTCAGTTAGTAGAATTGGTCCTTATGAAAGACCTTAAAGCCTTTCAGCATTTTAGACCATCACCTTCCCACCTGGTACAGACATTTAGTAGACCGAAAGAATAAGCTCACCTTACTGTTAAGGGATGAGGTCTTCCTCTCAGCCACCACCCCCAGAAAGATGTGGCTGCCATACACTGGCTCCTCCTCCAAGTCTTGGAAGATCTACTTGGAGTCTTATCATCCCCAACTAGTAGCGTGCTAATTTGAATTAAGCCAGTGTATCCCTTAGGGGCTATCCCTCTAAATTAGTGTGGAGCTATTAGACCGGGAGGCTATCAACCAGATAGCCATCCCACATACTACCCAAAGGCAGTGTAAGGTAGAGCTTATAGATCGAGATGCTTGCCTTCACTTTAATAAATGGTGGCCTCAATGCTTTAGGCGCATAATAAAGAGCTATACGAGTAAGTATTATCTCCTGTGTTCATTTTTCTTCTACTTTTCCTTTTTTCACTTTATAACGTAGTCTAACCTATTTTAACTTTTTGCAAGCCACAATTAGATACAATCATATGTGTTGATGACATACTTGAGGGGAAACATCGATGCTCTTGCTGCTTCAAAGACCTAAACGGTCCCCTCATTGGGGGCCGTTGTCCAAGGGATGGAATAGGATAATGCATCCTCTTAAGTCTCGATCCTAAAAAAGCCCAGGACTAAGAAGACTCACTCCTCAAGTCGCCCGGACAAAGAAGATGGACCTGACAAGAGGAAGCGGGCTTTATCTCCTTTGCCTGACTCTAAGAGAAAGAAGAAGACAACGCCTCTTCTTATCGATCAACCTTCCTCTACTCCTCTTTCAGTCGGACCCCCTCCCTAGAAGGGAAAGTGCACACATAAACACCAACAGATAATAATCCTGTTGGTAGAATTTGACGACAGTGGGGTGAGTCCCTTTTATCGTGGAGGGGTGGAGACTCAAATCTCAAATCCCCTGGTGGTTACTTCCATTGCCACATCCAAACCATACTGAACCATTAGGTGGTTATCTCTTCTACAATCCCTAAAGCCATCCCAAAGGATCCATTAGAGGCTACTCAGGATGTAGCTCGAGAGGTGATAGAGCATGCAAAAGACTTAGGGGTTGCCATTGAGGTTCAAGGAACTATGTTTGCCACGACCCCAGATGGTGATGGCAGTCCAGAAGACCTCAGGGCTATTATTGGCCAAGAGCACATTTTCATTACAGCCCCGAGTGATGAGTTAAGGCTTGGGGCCAATAAAGTTCAAGATCCTGCCTCTACTAAGGCCCCAAGGGCAGTTCCCCCTATCAGCTCAATCCCGCCCACCAGCTTGGCAAGCGCCCTTGAGGTCGAGTGTTCTGAGAGGTCCTTAGAAGGATCTTAGGTAACAACTATCGCCAGTCCCGCAGCTACTAGCATTCCAACCTTGGAAAATGTAATAGTCACCCTAGCCTCCATCTAAGGTGTCTTAGTACAGGGCTAAACTAACCCCTTCACACTTGCGGGTCATGTGGAGAAGGCCTTGCAATTAGTTACACAGTTTGCATATACCCCTACCTATTCTAAGGGCAAAGATAAAGCACTCATGGACCCGAATCAGGTATTAGCCTGTTATGCTCTGTTGTTCTTGTCTATTTCCCTTTTTTCCTCTCATTACTAACCTTGCTTCTTCTATCTTTAGCTTGCTTCAATGAAGGTGGTTCCTACTAACGCCCTTCTAGCCTGTATCTGCGTCCCTAAAATGGATGTGGTGTTTGATGCTTAAAGGGTCATTCAATTTCAACTCAGCTCAGACCCACTCCTCATCCCTGAGCAAAATTATGAGGAGATGATTTAGGCCCTTGTGGCTATGGAGAAGGCGATCTCTTTGCCTGAGCAGGTGCTTCTTCGCACTCAAATCCTGGCGTGTTACAATATCATCAACCGCTGTCACAAAGAGCTCTCACTCCTTTCAGGCTACTTGAAAAATAATTGGTTTGTAAGGGATGAGTACCTTACTGCTAAGATTCAGATGATTGCTGCCAATGATCGAGTCCAGGAGATCACTCCTCATGTGGATCATCTCTAAATGCTACAGGATAAGGTAGCTGACCTGAGGCACTAGCTAGTAGCTACTGAAGAAGAGCTAGCACGGGCTGAAGCTGAAAAGGGTCCTACTGAGTCCGAACTGGAGGTCATGAATAAAGCCTTGGACGATGCACGGGCCATTTCAGATGAAAAGTTTCATTCAATACTTGAATTTAAGATAGCCCTTAGTCGACATCAGACCCTATTTGATGAGCTGGACTCGGCTTTAGCGACGTGGCTCTCTAAACTTATTATAAATAGTGGACATATGTATTTTTATTCTTTATTCTTTCTTCTTTGATTTGTACTATATGTCCTTTGTAACATAATTTTTATGAAATAAAGAGCAAAATTATTTTTTATTATTATATGTCCTGAGGCCATTCTAGGCCTCGGGTCCTTTATTCTTTCATTCTTCAAACTATATTATAGTGACGGCTAATATTTCTTTAAATGTTTTCTATTTATAGCCTGTTTGTGTGGAGTCCCATCAATGCTAGATAACACATACGCATTTCCTTTAAGCACTTTGCTTACCTTGAATGGTCCTTCATAGTTAGGTGAAAATTTACTAAGCGTCCGGTCTTTAGAACTAGGTGGTAACACAAGTTTCCACACGAGCTCGTCCACCCAAAAGTATTTCCTTTTTATTCTTTTTTATATATTTTTTGAAACTTCTTTCTTCTAGGTGATCATATGATCTAGCACTTGTAAATATATTTCATCTAACTAAATTAACTCGTATATCATAGTCTTACTGTAGTCCTTGGATGGTCTTTTTAAACTGTTCACAACGTGTAAAGAAGGGACTGCTATTTTTATAGGTAATACGACTTTGTGCCTATATGTTAATACATACGAGCTCATGCCTGTGGCTTCTCTCTTTGATGTCTGGTATGCCTATAGTGTCTTAGAAAGTCATTCGTGCCATTCTCTAGGGTTTTCCTTGATCATCTTCTTTAGAATTTCAAGGATTATTTTGTTAGAAGTTTTAACCTACCCATTTACTTGAGGATAGTATGGCGAGGATGTCAACAATTTAATCCCATTTTCCTTTGCAAAGGCTTTGAGTTGCTTCTAGTGAACATTATCCCTTAGTCCATTATAATCATTTGAGGAATCTTAAATTGAAACACAATTTGCTCATATACAAAGTTAATGACGTCATCCTGTTCTACTTTCTTCATAGGGACGGCCTCTACCTACTTTGTGAAATAATCTATGGCTATTAAGATGAATAAGTGGTGTTTAGATAAGGCTGGATAGATCTTCTCTATTATGTCCATAGCCCATCCTTGAAAAGGCTATGGTTTAACAATCAGATGTATGTCTGATGTTAGCACTTATTGTGTTGGCTAGTTCATCTTCTAGTATATTCAATGCAATCTTTAGTCATTGATGGCCAACAATATACATGCCTTCGCATCAGCCACTACATCTTTAGTCCTAATTGATGGGCCCAACACACTCCCTCGTGCACCTGTTTTAAGACCTCTATATATTCAGTGAAGGCCAAACACCTAAGTAATAACCTGTTAGGACCTTTTTTGTATAATTCATCTCCAATTAGAATGAAGTATTGAGTGTGTATCCTCATTTTGTAAGGATATCGTTGGCTAGGATTTTATAGATAACTTTTGAAATCATCTCCTACCATAGCATGCATGCACACCAAATAGATAGAAACATGAATGTTTGTTGGGAGCTCTAGAAATAGATGTGTGTAAAAATTAAACTAGATGTGCTAATGGGTTCCTTTTAAAGAGGGAAAACAAATTTTCCAAGAAGTAACAAAGTAGAGGGTATGTAGAGAGAAGTGCGATTATTGATTTTGATATTAGAAGAAAAAGGACAAAGGATGGATATATGATGAACCCGATTCCACGAGTGCCACCGATGATAAGAGCCATCGTGTCTTGGAGAGACTATCTAGAGCCCATGGTAGTGTTGTCTTAATTTGCCATTGCTGATTCTAGATCTGATTTGTCCTCTTTTTTTATAAGCAGATCTGTCCTCTCCTCTTTTTTTCATTTGTTTAATGCAATGCTATCAGTATTGTCGTTGTAATTTTTTTTGCCTCGCAAACCTGTAGGTTGCTTCATTATAATATTGTCTTTTCTATGTGTCTTTTCCAAGAATGGAATATACAAATTTTTTGTTTGTAATTTTTTTGTTGGGCGGGTGTGAGGGTCAATGATACCATCATAAGCAATCAAGAGGCATGCCTCATTGACTCTCCTACCTTTTTGGGACTCACCTCCTTTTATTCGCCTCATTGACTCCAGTGTTTTATGTGCCAAAATGATCAAATTGATATCTGTGCTAAATTTTATTAAACACTTTGTATTATTGTCAAATAGGGGTTTGGTGATCATTTTGAGTGTAAATGATTATTTATGTAATATGAATGAATTGTCATGTTGTGTGTGGTCCATTTAAGGTGGTTAAAGTGTTTTTGGGGCTAATGGCATTTGGCGTTGTGAGTTGGACACTTTTGTGTGTATTTTGAGTTGAAAATGAACCATTTTAGGTTCAGATGTCCATCTTTTTAATGGGTAATTATTTAAGTATGAGACCAGTGCCATTAGTTAGAGGGCTGAAAGAGCTTTGTGTGGACACTTGAACTGCTTAAATCAAACATTAGATGGTAAAACAGCTTGCTCCGAAAGTTCGGAGAGTTGTCATGATATTAATTTGCTATCATGATAGTAGGTGCATGCCACAGTACAAGTGGCCTTTGAGGGACTCATCCCTTTGTGCCACTCGTTATGGCGGACATGCTATTTTTTGAAAAATAACTTATTTCAACTTGTTTTGAAGTGTTTTAATTTTCATGCTTCCATATTTATTTTTAATTGATTTTTAATCATAATTTGAACTCAAACAACATTTTTAAAAAGGGTTTCTTGAGATCCTATTGTTTAAACTAATTATCTTTTAAATCCTTGGATTGTGATAACTTCTTCTTAGAATTTTATCTAATCCTGGTTATCACAATGGCATGTAAAAGTATTATCCTGGTAATGTCAAGGTTAGCATTACATTTCCCATTTAAGAATTTTTTTGGATGTGTAGTATATGTTTCAATTGCTCCAGCACAACATACTAAGATGGGTCCTCAAATAAGGATAGGAATATATGTTAGGTATGAATTTCCATCTAAAATTAAATATTTAAAACCATCAATAGGAGATTTATTTACAGCTCACTTTGTTAATTGTTATTTTGATGAATCAATTTTCATAATATTAGGGGGAGAAAATAAGCAACTGGAAAAAGAAATAAGTTGAAATGAATTATCATTGTCTCATCTTGATCCTCATACAAAGCAATGTGAACTAGAAGTTCAAACAATAATTTATTTGCAAAATTTAGCAAATCAATTGCTAGATGCATTTATTGAGCCAAAGAAAGTAACTAAATCATATATTCTAGCTGTTAATGCTTCAATTAGAATTAATATCCTTGTTGGACAACTTGTTATTGCAAATGATTCTATAGCACGCATAAAACATGAGAGGCCCATTAGTTCTGAAGATAAAAATCTTCGATAAAGAAAAGGAGTTAGAAACACCTATGGTTAGATTGAACATAATCAAAAAAAGTTAGTAACTCATGAAGAGTCACTTGACACTACTAATATTTTAATTCTAGAGGAAACTCATGTGCCTGAAATGTGTAAAAATAATGAAATCTCAATAAATTATGTTATAAATGGAATACAATAGGACTGAAATGAAGTCAATGTTAATGATATTTTTGCATATAATGTAGTGCCTGATGTAATAAATAATAATAGGGATCATCAATCAAAGTGTATTAAGGAATGCAAATAAAGAGAGGATTGGCCAAAATGGAAAGACACAATTGAGGCAAAATTAAAGTCACTTGAAAAGCAAAATGTTTTTAGACTTGTAGTCCATACACCTGAAGGTGTCAAGCCAGTTGGATATAAATGGTTTTTTATACAAAAAAGAAATAAAAATGGTAAAATTGTAAAATATAAGGCATGTCTTGTGGCTCAAGAATTTACACAAAAGTATAGAATTAATTTTATTGAAACATGCTCACTAGTGGTGGGTACAACTACTTTTCAATATTTAATTGGTCTATCAATAAGTGAAGAACACAATTTACATCTAATGGATGTTGTTATAGCCTATTTGTATGGCTCACTTGATAGTGATATTTACATGAAAGTCCCTGAAAGATTCAAATTGCCAGAAACCTAGACTTCAAGTTCTCAAAAAAAAATTATTTGATCAAGTTAAATAAATACTTATATAGATTGAAACGATCAGGGTGAATGTGGTATAATTGATTTATTAAATATTTGTTAAAAGAAGGACATAAAAATGATCCAATTTGCCCTTGTATTTTTATAAAAAGATCTGAAAAAGGGTTTGCTATAATTGTTATTTATGCTGATGACATAAATATTATTGGAACACATGAAAAGCTTTTAAAAGTTATAAATTGCTTAAAAAAAGAATTTGAAATGAAAGACTTAGGAAGAACAAAATTTTGCCTTGGATTACAAATGGAACATGTGAATAATAGAATTTTTCTATATTAAGAAACTTATACAATAAAGGTCTTACAATAATTTTATATGGATAAATCACATCCATTATGTACTCTAATGGTTGTAAGATCATTGAAAGTAGAAAAATATCCTTTTAGACCTCGAAAAGGTGATGAAAAATTACTTAATCTAGATATACCATATTTTACTGCAATTAGAGCACTAATGCATCTTGCTAGTCACATACGACTTGATATATCATTTGCTGTTAACTTATTAGCGAGGCACAATTCTTCACCAACATAAAGGCATTAGAACAGAGTTAAGCGCATTTTTCGTTGTCTTAAGGGTACTATGGGTATGGGATTATTTTATTCTAATGTACCTAAAGCTAATCTTATTGGTTATGTAGATGGTGGATTTTTGTTTGATCCTCATGTTGATAGATAATAGATAGGCTATTTGTTCACATGTGGTGGTATAGTCATTTCTTGGCGATCTATGAAATAAACAATATCAGCCACATCACTTAATCATGTAGAAATTCTAGCCGTCTATGAAGCAAGTCGAGAATATGTGTGGTTAAAATTATTAATCCATCACATGCAAACTACTTGTGGTCTATCTTCTAACAAAGTGATCCCGATGATCATATATGAAGATAACACGGCTTGTATTGCCCAATTGAAAGAAAGGCACATTAAATGAGATAGAACAAAACATATTTCACCAATTTTTTTTTCACTCATGATCTTCAAAAGAATGGTGAAATTAATATCTAGCAAATATGTTCCAAAGAAAATCTAGTTGATATGTTCACCAAGTCACTTCTTGCTAAACTATTTGAAAAACTAGTTTATGATATTGGACTTTGCAGACTTAAAGATATCAATTGATGTTGTCAAGAGGGGGATACGGGCTGTACTATTTTTCCTTGTCTAATGTTTTTTCCCATTGGATTTTCCTAGCAAGGTTTTTAATGAAGCATCATTGAACAGCATATAAATGAATGATGTATTCTTTTCTTCTGCTAGATTTTTTCCCACAGGGTTTTTCCTAATTGAAGTTTTTAACGAGGTACATTCTTATATAGTGGACATTCAAAGGGGAGTGTTATGAATATTAAAAGGATACTAGATGTCCATCTTCCTCACATCTTCATCTTCATCTTCTCTCGTGAAACTCCTATCATTATGAGAATTGATTATCCTTTATTTGCCTTTATTATTTGTGTAACTTTTGATTTGTAAGACTATACCTATAAATAGGGTAGGTGATTTGTATTAAACCCAAAATAATCTATACTAATTTTTTTTCTTCTCTTGTCTCTACTTCTAGTTGTTTAATTTCATAACACAAATCCCTCAACAATTGAATACTCCCTCTGGTCCTATTTATAAGGCAGAGAAAGAAAATTTTTTTATCCTATTTATTAGTCACGTTATTAAATTTTTATTATAAATTTCCTCATTTACCACCCATTAAATATTAGAGAGAGTTAATGAGTTTTAAAATTTTACTTAATATTAATGAAATATATTAAAAGTGATTTATAAATAAGATCAAAAGAGTACTGATGCAATGAAGTTCAACTATGCCTCTCACTCTTTGGTCTTTTCACACTTCCCAATGCAGCATTTATGTTTTCGTAAACCATCACCCCCACTTCTCCCCAAAATCCTCGAGGTTATTATTAGATCTATTAAGACTTTGAAAATATTACTCTTTCACTCTCCATTAGATTTTAGACTTGTGCATTTACACTATTTAAAAAGAATGGAGGAAAGAAGAGTGAAAATTAAATTTTAAAAAATAAAAATAAAAATAACTATATATTTTTATTCCTGGTATGATGTAGGGAGTATTTTTAATCATTAGAAGATAGAAATAAAAAAAGTGTTTGAAAAAATATAAATATTTTATTTTAGAATTTTTTATTCAGTTATACCCAAATATACACACACACACACACAATATTTTATTCCACTCTATATATTAGACCCATGAAAATTAAAATTTTAAGAGATTTTTTGTTTTAGAGTTTCTTTCTTCCCCTACTATACAACAATTTGTTTTACTTTAAAATTTGTTATTGACTACAAATTAAAATATAAATAATAATTTATTTTCTTTTCTTTTCATCAAAAAATTAATTTATTTTCACACAAGTTATTTTAAAATGGAAAAAAATTTTATACTTAGCCTTATACACTTAATGTGCTTATTTTTAATTAAATCAAGACATGTAAATTTTTTATATATTATTTATTCAATGATGAATACTTGTTATTAATTTAATTAATATATTAATATTCACTTGTCATGATTTAATTAGATATAAATATATTAAGTATGTAAGATTAAATACATAAGTCTTACCCATTTAAAATATACTTGTGTATACTAAGAATATGAATAACATTTTATTTTATATAAATTATTTTATAACCAATTAAAGTTGTATGAATATTAGGGACTCTCTTCACTTAAATAATTAGTTAGGAGTAAATCCCAACCCTTGAATATGTAGTAGTTTAATTAAAAAAGTTAAAATATAAAATATACTTGACCTCAACAAATAAAACAACTTTAATTTATAATTTTTTTAAAAAATAATAATTGCATCGGATTTGCCAATCTGACGCAAATTACAAGGGGAAGAGATTTATAAAAATATTTTCACATAAAATTATATTTTTTCCTAAATAAAAATATAAAATATTAATAACTCCTTCACGAATTTCTTTTTAAAGTTAGTTGAAATCTTAATTTTTTTTAAAAAATTATACCTTTCCAATTTCACTCTCATCAGATACTCAATATAAGTATTTTAATAATAATAATTAAAATTTTAATTTATCATTTTTTACAAAATAATAAATAAAATAAAGATATAATTAAATAATAATAATAAAAGTTATTCAATGTCCAAACTGATGTGAAACAGCAGGTGAGAAAAATTGCTGCTTCTTGCTTTGACTGCTTCCCAAATTTGAACCTTCAACTTTGTGGTTAAATGCATAGCGCACAAAATGGTTGAGATTAAAGCCGTTAAACAGTCAATATTAGCTCTTCAAAACACATCATTTCATTAACTGGGCAGGTGACATGGCGCAATTTGTAAAAATAGACAGTGGAGATTGCATCTAATACGATGAGAGGACAGCGGATGAGTGAAACTTTAGACATAACCATAATGAGCAGGTAATTCTGATCAAGCTCAAAAATTTTAAAATTAGGCTTGATAATTTGGACAATTTTTTAATTTTAAATTTAAAAAAGATTCAAACCAAGACCGAACATGAATAGACATAGCTGGAATATTCAAATTCCTTTTTTACTATTAAAAAATAAAATTAATCTTTATTTCAACTTTCATTTAGCACTCAAATTTTTTTTATCAGACGTCCAAACCACACATTTTGCATCCCTAAACGAAGTTTAATGTTCTAATAATTATTTTTTTTAAGAATATGCTTTTATTTTTAGTCTCTCACTACTTGGTCTCTCTTTAACGGAGATAGGGAAAATATGCACATTGTAGGGTTGTTACTTGAAACTTTTTAATTTTTAAGATAAAAATTAAAATTGGCTCAAAAAATATCTTTAATACCAATTTTTTAAAAAATTATTTTTCAAAACAAAATATAAAATAAAATATGTTTGATTATGCTAATTTGAAAACAATTTTATGGTTAAAAAATTGGTCAATAATCACAAGTGGTATATAGCAGTGGCTTATTGATAGTAGTTGATTACAGTTAAATATAATTTACAGTAGTCATATGTATTGTGCTTTAAAAATACAAAAAATAAAAACAGTTCTAAACTATTTCAATTTTGTTGATACATCCATTTTTGGTTTTTAAAATAGAAATAAAATAATTTTAAAAGCATTTAAATAAAAAAAATACTTACTCAAACAATTTTTTTATGTTTTTTTAAAAATCAAACAGGCTTTAAGTCTCTCAGAAGATGAGTTTAATAATAATTATGTCATAAAAAATATTGAAATATATGTTACATATATGATATATGAATTTAAATAATTACAAATATATGAGTTATGATTACAAATTAGGCATTTAAATTTTATGGGATCACCTCATTGATTTGCAATTCAGATTCTTATATTTATAATTGTTTAAATTGATATTTATAATCTATTTTCTTACAATTTTGTTTAAGATTTAATTATCATTAAATTTATTTTAGAATGTAAGTATGATCCCACCTTATGAAAAGCAATTAGGTATTGTGGACACCTCAAGGGACTAATAGTACTGTAGTAGATAATGTATTTGGAACTTGATGGTTAGGATAGTGGGCGCTAAAACCGTAAGAAGCAATTGACAAAAAAAAAAAAAACCATAAGCAAAAACGGTTCTGCTTAATGGGCCTAATATTGTTCTCTGGCCTAATATAATTGGGTCGAAATGAGTTGGGCCAGATAGATTCGTAAAAAGGAGTTAGATATTTCAGCAAGCATTGAGAAATTAGCAGGGCCTCATAGGCGCATCATGTGGGTCGGGTCAACTTGCATGGCCCAACTTATTTTGGGCCACAGTATGGCCTAACTTGATTGGGCAACATAAAGGAAAAAAATATGAAAGTCTTAAAAGGATCAATTAATTCAAATTAAATTTTAAGTGTTAAATTTGAAAAACTTATAACTTAATCTCTTAATTTTGTAACTTTATTGTGATAAATTTGTAACTTGTATTCCATATTTAATAGGAAAAATAATTTTTTTATTCTTTAACTATGTTAAAATTTTAAAAAAAGTTACAAATTCATTATAGCACAGTTACAAAATTAAAAAATTAAATTATAAATTTTTAAAATTAATATTTGAGACTTAATTTTAATTAATTAGTCCTTTTGTAACTTCTTTATCATTCTCCTAACATAAAAATTAGTGAACATGTTTAAAAATTAGTCCCCTTCTTTTGTGTCAATCTTTCATAAAAATTGGGGGAAAATCATATTAACTCAACTCTCATTATTACTTAAATACGAGATCTTAAATTTAAGTTCATGTAAAGATATAAAAAATAAATTTTAAAAAAGATACTTTCAATTGAGCTCAATGATAAATATCTTAATAACCCTCAGGACATGCATTATGATTTTTTTTTTTGGGGCGAAAATGACGATTTTACTGTTGGAATAAAATTCAACCCATGGAGTCACACATGTAAATATTAATAATTTGTGACCATTATTATAATTAAGTTTAAATAAAGTGATCTATTTAAAAAAAAATATTTAAGGCTTAAAGGATGTAATTGTTGTGAAGTTAATGTATAGAAACTCAAGTGATATTTATAATTTGTTGTGGGAATAAATTATAAATATTATAAACTTAAATTTATAAGTAGGGACTGTATTTCCTGGTCGGGCATGAACGTGGTAAGAAACAGGTTTTTTTTAACCCCTCTTCCAGAAAACCACAAGGCATAAGGAAGTTTTCGACATTTACAATCTAAAAAATCACATTATCGATCCATCAACCTATGAAATTTTGTGACACTTGTGACAGCGGATTCAACCATTCAGGTATGCTTTTGCATTCAGTTTTTTCTATTTATTTGAATTGATATAGAACTTTATTCAAGTTTAGAGATTTAAATGCAATCAATATTATGGTTTGATTAGGAACTCGACTGATTAAAAGAAGCCAATTTCTAACGGTTGGCATATCAGAGCCACCTATATGCATTGCAACATTTATTTCACCCACCTAGCTGGCTACTCCGAATAAAAGTCTTTGTAATTTAACTACTTTTTATTTTCTTAAAATAAAATATTTATGAAATTTAATAAATCTATTAATTATTAATATGTACCGTTCATATTACTTACTATTATTAAAAAATTTTAACTTATTATACCATTAGATTCAAAACAATTCAGAGTAAATTTGTATGGTTAATTTATAAAAATTATAAAAAAATTAATATTAAATTTGGACTAATTTTATTAAATATGAACTGTATATATTGGTAATAAATATATTTATTTAAAATTTTATAAATTTTTATTTTAAAAAATATAAAAAATTAAACAAAGTAGAGAGGTGATGAGCACCTGAGCACGGAATGTGCTCCGGAATCCTACAAAAGTAATGGTTACAATTTTTTTAAAAAATATTTTTAGTGATTTTATCATGTTTTATAAAACATAAAATTTTTTCTCTCTTAAAAAAGACAAACTTCATAAAGTTCATGTAGATTGTCAGTTTCAGAGGATCTATTGTAAAACCTCCTAAACAAAATGACCTTAAAATTTATCATAGTAATAATTTAAAAAAAAATCCAAGCATATATCAATCATGAATGAAAAAATTGAAACCCAATCGATAAAAGTAAATCAAAGTAGAAAAGACAAAACTATAGTTACAAGAGTGTACCATGTTTAAAAGAAAAGTTCTATTACCTAACAAAAATAAAATCATCTTGAGATTTGCAATTAAATTATAATATCTACATAATTTTCAACTAAAAAATAAGTATTCTAAAATTATCATGTAAGTTAATCAAATAGAAAGCACATCGTAAAGCTATAACAATATTAAATATATGAGAAGTAATCATGTACCAAACAAGAGGAGTGCAACAGAGCCTCAAGGCTCACTACTCAGGTGCCTCCTCTTCTTCCTACTTGAACCTGCAAATAAGAATGTGAAGGTATGTTATGAGCACTAAAATTTCCATAACTCAAAATTCTACCATGCGCATACAAACCAAACATCCAAGTACATCAATTCATAACTTAATACATATTCACATTATTATTACTCATACATAATCATTAACTATTAGAGTATAATCGATCAAAACGTTATATGCAAATGATGTGATGCAAAAACAAATTAGGGATAGTGTAATTAACTAATCAAGAGTTAAAGAAACTAACTACTTGGCAACAGCACCAAAATTTGATAACCTTTAATCATGTAGGATCAAATTAATAAAGTTAACACTAGTGTAGTTTAGGATCAACCAAGATCCTGTCTTTCAAGAAATTGGCATTCTAAAATTCTAATGGTTAAAAAACACTAATAAAATAACAAGTAATGGGTTGTTCAAACTATAAAAAAAAAAAATCAATAAAAGGTATTCTTATTTTTTTATTTATTTTAATGAACTAAATTGGAATGAATGGAGTGAAAAGAGTGTGTAAAAATGCAAGTAAGATCAATTATATGCACTTCCCTTAGATGACTTAGCTACTTAATCCTTGCTCTTAATTTTAATTTTAATTTCTCTTTAATTAATTGGGTTAATGATACTTTGAACACCAAGTTACTTATTATTACTCGTGGTCAATTAGTGACAATAAATAACCTAATACTATAAAAATTATCCAATTGCTTGATAAATTAATTTGAACAGCCCCTAACCTTTACCCCAACCATAATACAATATTTGTTTAATTAAAATTTTGAATACTAACTAACAAATATAACAAGTATAATTGCATCTCACTTATATAAATTGGTAGATAACAATTTAATTCAACAAAGGAATGGAATAATTAAATCTGTCTAGCAAACAAATTAATTCAAAATTAACCTCAGACACCTCAAGTATGTCATATTAACCATACATTCATGAATTCAAAGACATAGCATTAATATCTCAACAAATTCAATCTCAATTTATGAATTAAAGAAGTACAAGGAAAAGAAAATTCTCATTAGAGTGGAGCTCATATGTGTGTCTATCTCCAAGGAAAGGAAGAAGGTTAGCCATGTATAAATTTGAGCTTCAAAACTCCATCAAATAGCTTGAAGAATGCGTCCATGGCAGCTTTGGAGGGTGAAATTTCGAACAGCAAATCTTCAGCAAAGTGGAGCAAGATTGACAAGGTTTTGATGCGGACTGAGCGAGGAAGATAATGGTGAAGTCGGATTTTGATGTGGAGGGTTAGATGTGTAGATATGGAGGAGAGAAGTTGCTGAAAAAAATGAAGAGAGAGAGAGGGAGCGCGCGTTTCTGCAAACCAGGAAAAAAAACGAAGAAGACCATGATGATGTGAACCAACACAAAAAATGACGCCTCCCTCTTTGAAATGAATTGAAAATAAAGCTTAAGTCCCGTTGGTAAAGCAAAAAAGTAAAAAAAAAAAAAAGAGTTATTATTATACAAATGTCCAAAAGTGGTGTAAGTATATGTATATTTACAAATATACGTGAGTATGATAAATTTTTTATAACAATGTATTTAAATGCTAAAAAAAAAATGTGATAAAGAAGAGAATTAAAAAATTAAAATAAGATTAAATTACATGTATGCATGATGCCGGTGAGAAGTAAAAAATATAAGATAAAAAATTAGGAATTCACAAGCTATTTCTAAAATTACAAATTAAGTCTAATGAATCCAAGTGATGCTTAAGATACCCAAAACAAGTATCAAAAATTAAGAATAAAAAAAAATAAAATGATGTATAAATATGATTTACCAATGTAACCTCCCTTATTGCTCGATCCAGTCTTAGATATTGTTGAGTATAATCAAAGGCTTATCTATGGTTTGGCTGGCACATTGGACCAAACAAAGCGTCTTCCATGCTTGAACATATGCCTAGCCCAAGCACAAAGTCAAAGTTCAGACTATTACAGCTCTTCTCTTAAAAAACTAAATTAAGAGGTGTCATGATTTCACATTCTCTTTTTACAACTTGGTTAGGTAAATATAGAGGATGGGCTTTATAAAAGACCAACCACTGTACGCACTATAACATCCTATGTTTTAATTTCTAAATAATAAATTAATTATAAGAAATTTCAATGTATGGGAAGGGAATTTTGATACATAAAAAATTATTGACCATTTACTGAAGATTAGGAATTTAGATATTAAGTAAAAGAATAATTTTTTGTTTTAAAAAAATTATCTAAAATAAAATAAATTATACAAACCTATCTTCAAGCATTAATAATAATGAATAATATATATATTAAGTGCATGAAAGATTGAAACAAATAAATATATTTATTTAAATCATTTAATTTGCAATAAAAAATATTGTTCGTGTCAGTACGTGTGCGTGTGAACATATTCATATTGGTAATTGTAATGTAAAAATATTATGTATGGGTGTTTATAATAGAGTGCGTGTAATTGTAAAAAATGAAAAAAATAAATGAATAAAGAAGAGGCTGTGGCCCACAGAACACTACTCTTTCCCTATTTAATAATTACCTTAGGATGCATGCACAAGCTCCACATTCTTTCCCAGCTGCCGAGACAATAGGGCAGGTGGGAGGGAGTCGGTACTTGAGGCAATGATAAAGGTTAGAACTAATATAATCATATATTTTAAAAGTGCTTGAAAGATTTATAAAATAATGTAAGTATTTTAAAATATTCATTCCATCAATCCAATTTCTTAGTTTTTAGTTTCTAGAAGATGAAAAATTTAGAATGTGATATATTTAGAATTTTTGAATCTTTTTATTGATAAAAAGTTACTCTAAAAAATATTTGTAGATTTTTTGAATTTTCAGGAAGTGTAATTTATATATATAAATTTCTTATAAGGTTTAAGGAGTCTTAGAATAAAGTTTGAAATTTAGAATAAATGTTTGAGATGAATAAAGACTTTAAATTAATTATTTTGAATCATATAAAAATTATTAGATATATAAATGTAGCGAAACTAGCCAATATAAAAAAAAGAGGTGTGAATTTAAAAGAATATTTTGGATTCTTGGTATAGTTTTAAGGTTCTAAATAACTTTAGGATAATCTTATAACAGTTTTAGGGTAATTCTATAGTAGTTTTAAACTATAAATTAATATTTTTATATATAGGTGCCTTTTGTAGACTCTTACTAAGAGCTCTTACTACTTAAATTTGCTGTGTGGGTACATGTAAGCCAAAGAAGAACAGACAACTTGGGGTTTTTTTATATATGTGCAAGCTTTGTGTTTGATGACAAATGCGAATAATTGTAAATTTAATTGTAGGAAATTTATATGTTACTTTAATCTTGTCAAACATGTTTGTAGCTTTCTATATATTATTGACAATGTTTCTTTTAAGCATGCTTGTGAATATAGATTAATAATATTTATTTATAAAAATTGTATGTTATTGAAGAGTAGTTTATTTTTTTCAAGCATGCTTGTAAACTGAGTTGATCGAATGAGATATTTCTATTTCTTTTCAAGCATGCTAATATGCGATATAAATATTGTGTATGTGTAGTATGCCATTAGGGAATGGTTGATGATGAGAGATGATGATGTTGATGTATATATGAGTTAATGGCCACGTGGTTTGTCTCTACTACGCGCATAGTGGTTGGCCTCTTTTAAAGTCTCGTTCTTCAATACTCACCTGACCAGGTTTGTAAAGGAGGAATATGTGATAGTGACACCTTCTGTTAGGTTCTTTAGGGAGGAGAGTCATAGTTTGGGCTCGAGCTCTGTACTTTTAGTCAGGTATATCTTGAGCACCCAAAAGTTTGGTTAATCCAGCATGTAGACCAGACCGTATGTAAGCCTATAGTTTTAGTCAAAGGAATAAGGATGGATGGAGTAATAAGGGAGATTATTGGTATTATATATTAGCATGTTATAAGTTATATCCTATGAAATTCTTATACCATTATTGAATGATTCTCATGAACACTTGTATAATTGTTGTATAATTGTGTAGTTGTAGTTTGTGCATGTATGGTTAAATTTTGGGTTGCCGAAATGTTAGTGCTCACCACTCTCTTCAACATTTTAGGTAAGTTTAGCGAAGCACAAGGGAAGCATTTGGGAGCTTGAGGCTTGGCTTGAGTAAGCTTTAAGTCTCATTTTGGTTAATAGAATAATCATTTGCCAGTATATGACTCATTTGTCACTTGGTTTGAATTTTGAAATTGTTTATTATTTAATGATGACTGAAAAGAGCATTGTTAGTTGAGGCCAAAGGCCATAGAAGTTGCTTAATGAATTTATTTGGAGTAAATATTTTAAATATGAAATTTTAGATGTTGAGACATTTATTAAACTAAATATTTGAGTATTTATGGTAAGATGTGACATACATGTCTTCAAGCTTTCTTAAGTGTTAACCTCTCAAATTTCATGTCATTTCATCACATTTTCTTTAAATTTTAATTCATTTTTCCTCATTTGTATATATTTTTATTGCCCAAATTAAGAAAATGTGCATTTTGCTTTAGGTTTGCATTTAATATTTTCAGCCTAATTTTATGTTATTTTGATTTGAGATTTGATTAGATGCATTTTTGGAGCTTTGTTGATGTTTTTGGAAGGCTTTTGTATGAAGAAATTAAGTTCAAAAATGATAAATTTCATTAATTGCGAAAACAATTCAAAAACGCCAAAGTTGTCAAAAAGTCGCAACTTTCACTGCTGTCAGAAAAATGCTACATTTTATTAATCAAAAATTGGTTGGCTAGGACATAAATATATTGAGAGGCAGCTCAACTCAGAACGGATTCTTCAGACTTTGAACAACCATTTGGAGCTTTGTGTGCTAGGGTTTGGGCATTGGAAGAGTTGAGTCTAAAAGAATGGAGTTTTGAAGATATTTAAAGCTCATTTTCTTCAGTTTTTTTATTCCTCTTTCCTTTCCTCTCTTATATTCTAATACGGGTCCAAATATTTTGTGTATTTGTATCTTTTGGATGATTATAGGTAGCTAAACACTTCGTTCTAGGATTATTTAGAATCCTTGTATGAATTAACACTATGTTCCTCCTCTCTTTTTGTGATTAATGATAACTTAATATTTGCATGTTGAATGAATGATTTTGCTAGTAAGATAGAGATGTACTTACTAACCTTGCATAGTCACATTAGAGTTAGAGTTAAAAAATTGAGTTTTATTAATTGTAACAAGAGATTGAGAAATTAATTTAACTAAACACTTGTTCAGACTCGAGAGAGCTTGTCCAAGTATTTTAAAATCCTAGGTTAACACTTATTTTTATTAAAAGCATTTAGGAGAGAAGGTGATTTTGGTGTTATGAGATATAAAGGATTTAAATAATTTTAGGTCTAAATTTGTACTTAAAGTTTGTGAATCAATTTTTTTTATTTTTTAGTGTTAATTTAGTTTACAAAATCATGTTCACCTAATTATGTTTGGCTCAACTTGATTGAACTCACTTAATCTTTTATTTGATCATTGTTTTTGAACAAATCCTTGAGGGAACGATACTTTATTTTTGTTATATTACTTGCTATTATCCGTACACTTGCGATGAGTAACAGTAAGCCCATACTTTTATTGAATGAAATATTTATTTATTTTAGATTATTTTCTATCTACCATGGTAGGGTGTTATTTATGATTTTAAATAGTAAGTATAAATTTTTATAACCTTTATAGGTTTCTTAACTAGTTTAATTATTTTTACCAATGCTAGATTTTAAATATCTATTTAGTAGATGAAATTTTTATAACCATGATAATTTTCTAAAATATAGATTAGTTCTTCTCCACCATGATCATCTTTAGAAAATAAATTTGAGAATTGACTTGAAATCTTTATACCATGGTAATTATTTCTATAGTAGTTTAAATCTTTTTATTACCACGGTATTTAGTTAAGTTGTTAGTTAGTAAAGTTGGGGTGTTACACGCACAGTGGAAGGAAACCACATGGTTACTGGATCATATATGTGTATCGACATTGTTATCTCTCCTTAGCTTATCACCAATGCACATCATGCATGTATAACATTCATAATGCATACAAGCATGCTTGAAGAAAAATAAAGTACTCCTAAAATATCATGATATCAGTTTTAACATGTCACAATATCAATTAGAGTGCATTCACAAGCAGGCTTGACATGATTCAAGTAAGACAATTTCAATAAATTATATCTTTACTGTTTCACAATCTTAGCAGTTATATATATCTATAGCACGCTCACAAATAAAATATACAAAACATATTTATATAAATAACAACATCAATCACAACTTGCATATACATGGTAAAACCTCGAGTTACATGTTCACCTCTAACTGACAAGTAGTCAAACAACAAATCTAACTAATAAGAGTTCTTAATAAGAGTCTATAAAAATTACACATATAAAAATATTAATATATAACTTAAAACTGCTAAAAATTTACTCTAAAAATACTCTAAGTTTGTTCCAAAGTTATTTTAGGATCTTAAAGCTATCATAGAGAACTCAAAATTTTCTTTTAAATTTATCTCTTTATGTAAAATAGTTTCTCTATATTTACAACTCTAATTATTTTTTTATAACTCAATAGCATTAATTTGCAGTCTTTATTCATTCCAAATCTTTATTCTAAGCCTCAAACCTTGCCATAAGAATTATCAAAAGAAACAATTAATATAGAGAGAGATTAAACATTCTAAAACTTCAAAATAAATCTGTATATATCATTATAATAATCTTCTATCAGTTAAAAGATGCAAAGAATTTTAAATAAAACAACCCCTATAATTTTTTTTCACCATCAAAAATCTTAAAACTAAGAAAGTAGGCAAATAAAATTAAAAATTTAAAATACTTGCCTAATTTTAAGAAGTCTTAAATTACCCTTAAAATATCTTATTAAACCTAAACTCTAAAATTCTTACTGACTTACACACTCTCACGTGTTCCCTCTTTGTTTTTTTTTAATACAAGGTCACAGTAAAAACTATCCAAGAAAATCAAAATTAGGTCATATCTAAAGCCATCAGGCTTTTACAAGCAGTTGACAGACTGTCAAATAAGGTGAAAGTAAAATTTTTATTAGAAGCTTTGCGGGTGAGAAGATCGACGTATCGATTAACTTCTATATAAACATGATGGAATGTAATTTTCCATTCTCTCAAGATGAGATTCCTTATGTTCTTGATAATAGCAGAGAGAGGGTGGCAATGGGAGAAATTGCTCTCAATGAGGAAAAGAGTCTTCATAGAATCAAAATAAACAATAACTTTAAAAATTTTAACATTCCAACAAAGGTTAAGCCCTTCTAATATTCATATAAGCTTAACCATTGTGCTTGGTTGATATCTAAGGTTTTTGGAGAAACCTTTAATCTAATTACCCCTATCGTTTCTAATAAGGCTTCCACATGCAACAACTTCATTATAGTTTGCCGAGCCATTGATGTCCAATTTAGCCCATTCAGAATTAGGTGAATTTCATCTTGCTTCATGATTGATGTTAATTTTGTTTAAAAGGTCAAAAATTAGATTGAAGCTTTAAATCATTGATAATTTATTGAGAACTAATGTTATTGTCCAAGTTAATATCTTCATTGTAGAATTTTTTATATCTGACTTTTCATATCTTCTGACAAGCATAAGTAAAAAGTTTCTACCAAAGCACGTGTTTCTTCTTTGGGGCGCTTCTCAAATTATGAATTGTGCAGTGGGTGCGTGTGTTAGGTTTTGATAAGTTAGGGTAGCAGTGGACCTTGGACCCACATCAAATTTTATTTATTTATTTTTCCTTCTCTTCTTTTCCACTTTTTACTTAAATACAGAATATTTTTATATTACAACTTACAATTATAAATAAACGCGCACACATATTTTCAATCATTTCATCCACTTTTTTTTTATTGGTGAATCAATCAATCATGTATCCATTTTATTTTGTATATGCACACAACCCTATGCGTACATATACACACACACACAGAGATATATATATATATATATATTTTATTTATATAGATTTATATTTATACATCTTTTATTTCACCCATTCTTTACGCACACACGTGTTATTTTACCATTACTGGTTGAAATTAGATTCGTTTAATTTATTCTATTTTAAGTAAATTTTCTTTTTAAATTATTTTACTCACTTTCTAAATTTCCCATTCTCAATAAATGCTCAATAATTTCTTATGCCTCAAAATTCTCTTCTTATATTTTGAAATTGTCTATAGTTAATTTATTATCCAGAAAATAAAATATAGGATGCTACCTCTATTCTCATGTCTTTATCTAGTAGCTTTTTATCACAACTACGCACGGATCTACTGTGTGCACTTGTTTATTTGCAGAGGTTATAATAAATTCTTCAGCTATAATTATTATACACAGACACAGACACAGACACATATTAAGATAACAAAACAAATCAACCTCTAAATTATAAATTTGAAGCTGTTTGAAATTCTAAATTTATTTTTTGGTGTAATATGATTCATTTTAATTTTTAAAAAGGATATAATATAATTTCTATCATTAATAAAAATTAATTTCAATAATTAGTTGACTAAAAAATGAAGGATGCCAAAAATTTATAAGACCAATGAAATTTTTTTGATCATTTTTTGTAATTTTTTAGATTCTTTTCTATTATTTTGGACAATTTACTGTAATTTTTTTTCCACTAAAACGGTGCGAGCAGAACTATTTTCATCCTTTTCCATTTAGTCTTTTTGTATGGTTGTTTATTTATCGCTTAATCACGTGGCAAAAATAATCCATATGTACGCTGAGTCCAAGCCACGTCATCAGCCACTAACACCGTTTGGTCTACAAATTAACAGAGATTATAAACATAAGGACCAATGTCTAGAACTGAAAAAATTACAAGGACTCGATTTAAAAAAAAAAATTATAAGCACGTGATTAAAAATCGAGTAAAATTAAGGGGAACTAACAGATTAATTTTGCCCGATAACTTTTGATTTCTTGCATATTCTTGCTCCAAAGACATAACAGGATCGACTTATCGTGCTATTATCGCTATGAAATGAGTATACGATTGACTTCGGGTTAGAAAGTAATAGGCACCACCAAAGAATATGACCATCATCTATAGATTCTTTCTTTAATTCTTTCTTTGTTTTTTTTTCCCAACATTATCGTGGTTTTGAAAATGAGCTGACTTTAATATTACATAACAAAGTATAAAAATCCGTATCAATCTGTCCAGTTAAATCAATAAAATAGTGTATTGACTAGGTTGATACAGTTGGAACTTTATATCTTGTCCGGTTCAATGATTAATTTGATTTTCATTACCATATTATGTATACATGTTTTGAAGTTAATAAAATGTATTTAAGCTCAGAAAAAAGAAGAAGCTATAAAATTATTTTTAAGTGGAAAAACATTTATTTTCAATACAATATTTGTTCTTGTATTTATTTATTTTTAGTTAAAATTAGTGAATGGAGAAAATAAAAGTGAAGAAATTAAACAAGAATTGATATTTGTATGTATGTACAGGTTGATCCAGTTTATCCAACCACAATATTAGATGTCGACATCCTATCTAGACTGGTACACACAAGCACAGTTTATTCTATCTCTCTTGTTGTGTATCTTCTAATTTTTTTTTTTTGTTTTCAATATAGGATACTTGACATAATATTAATTATATTTTTTTAATATTACCTCTATTTAAATTTATTATCTATGAAAAAAATGTGATGTAAATTTGAAATTTTTCATCTGAATATGGTAAAATTGAAAATTTATTTTTTTTAGAATGATTTAACCACATTTTTTTAATTCTTGTGAGGTGATTAATTAGAAGTTTGTTATAATAAATATCAAAGAGAGTATGTATTAGCATAATTAGAAGTTTAAATTAGACAAAAAAAGTGAGCTTTTAGGCTTGGTTGCGAGCGTTATCAATAAAGACCAAACTTAAAAAAAAAAAAAGAATTACGTGCAAGCCCGACCCATGGAGCAGGTTAATTTACAAATAAATCTTGCAAAATTTAAAAAATTACAGCAAAGACAATAATGCTGTTATTAAAAATATATTACATCAATAAAGTAATTTATAATTAATTTATAAGTAATTTACAACTATCAGTTTAACCTTTTATAATTATAATTTTATATAATTATAATTTTATATATTTAATAGTTAAACAGAACATATATTATAAATTTAATGGTAATTGTATACAACTAACACTTTAACATTTTACAACTATAATTTCATGTATTTAATAATTAAACTAATCATGTGTTACTAACAAAATTTAACACTAATTATTTGCAACTACTTCATCAGTAATTTAAAACTATCATTTCAATATTTCATAACTATAACTTCACATATCTAATAGTTATAAATAACTTTATTCATGTAATGTATTTTTAATAAGGGCATTATTATCTTTGTCCTTAGTTTTAAACTATACTTAGATCTCAAAGGGCTTGAGTATGTTTTCTAAATTTTATAAGATTTATTTATAAATAAATCTATTTAATGGAACCTATATGCTCTCTCCGTTTTAAATTATAGGACATTTTTGAAAGAGTTTTTTCATTTCAAAATATAGGACACTTTAGATTGATTAAAGTTTCATTAAATGCAGCAATTTTAATTTTATCTTTTTTCTCTCTATAATTAATTCACGTCTCTTTTTTTTTCAATATATTAAAAGATGAATATTTTTAAAAGTTTATATTTTTATTTTAAAGAATAAAATTTTTGAGTATATTTAATAAGATTTATTAATATGTAAAATTTTATATAAAAGTATCTTATAATTTAAGATGGAAGGAATATAATTTTTTTTAAAAAAAAAAATTTAAGGCAAGTTGACTTATGAATTTGAGTGCTTGTCATCACCAAAAACACCCGTCCAATTGCATCTTGATGACGTCATCGTCTATATCATAAAAGCACCAACACTTAATAGAACTGACAGTTTGGGGTAGGTTTATTTGTGTCGGATTCATTTTAAGCTAGACTTAAATTTCTCTAACATTTAAAATAGTTCGTACAGTCAATTTTGACCTTAATTTTTTTAACTTTTGAATTTATTTAGGTTGTTTTAAACATCTAAATTATTAAATATTATTTTTTTATTTACGTAATTTCAAATTTTATTTTAAAAAAATAAAATTTTCAAATTTTATCTTATTTTTAAATTATTTTATAAAAAATAAAAATGAATTTGGGTTTTTGGACTTGATTCAAATTTCTTCCAGTTTATTTAAAGTAATTTTTTTTTAAATTCCTGAACCCAATCTTAAAATTTTTAAGTTTTTTTGGGCTGACTTACTGCGTTTGACACAAACTATCGCCGGTACTTGTACAACTCTTATATATATATATATATATATATATATTTACCATCGTTATTTCTTTACTTCACCAAGCAATCACAGTAAAAAGTAGTCCTAACAATGACAGTCATCGTCAACAAGAGCTTCCTTGTATTCCCCGTCCTTCTTGCTGTCACCTTCACCTTCGCCCATGGCGCTCGGTTTGATGTCACAAACAGATGCCCTTACACTGTGTGGGCAGCAGCCGTGCCCGGTGGCGGCCAGAAGCTAGACCCTTGCCAAACATGGACCCTCGAAGTGGCCGCCGGCACAACCCGGGCCCGTATATGGGGTCGAACCAACTGCAGCTTCGACGGCTCAGGCCGTGGCCGCTGCCAGACCGGAGATTGCGGAGGCCTCCTCCGATGCCAAGCTTATGGGACACCCCCAAACACCCTAGCAGAATTTGCCCTAAACCAAAACATGAACTTGGACTTTTTTGATATCTCACTTATTGATGGCTTTAATATTCCCTTGGACTTCAGTCCCACGGCCTGTCCGACATCAAAACGGTGTCGCGGCATCCGGTGCGCCGCAGATATCAACGGACAGTGCTTGAACGAGCTACGAGCTCCCGGCAGTTGTAACAACGCTTGCACAGTGTTCAGGACAGATCAGTTTTGCTGTAATTCTGGGAAGTGTGGGCCCACAAAATATTCAAGGTTCTTCAAGAAAAGGTGCCCTGATGCTTATAGTTACCCTAAGGATGATGCTATCAACACTTTCATCTGCCCAGGAGGAACCAGTTATAAGGTTGTCTTTTGCCCTTGAATATATGAACATGTATGAAGTTTCATGTTTTATGTATAATATATTACTCCTCGTACCTAGCTCCAATCCCAAATAAAAGAGAAGTAGGTAAGGATTTGGCTCATATTACTGATGCAATGACCCTATTGATGGAAGATCTGTAAACAACTCTATAAGTATTATTTAAACATAGTGATATGCACTTGCCCGCTTGGTTATCTCATAAAAAAAGAGTAAATTCATGATGATCTGACTTCTAGAAAAATAATAATTGTTATCTTTGTACAGAGTAAATATTTTAAAATTGATCTGAGATTCATGAAATTTTGTGAAATTTTATTTTTTAAATATTTTTTCTCATTTTATTATTTTTATAAAACATAAAATCTTCACTTCTCTCTCTTGAAAAGACTCATTTCATAAAATTCATAAATTCTCAACCTCAAATGATCCATTCCCACGTCTTTATCTAGTTATATATCAGCTTGTTATCGTGATCTACCGCATGTGTGTACTAAATTCTTAAGCTATAGTTATTATAAATTATTAATATATATAATTTGTTTCATTAAAAAAAACACCAACATTGAATTTTTAAATATTGATAAAATATTTTCATATGTTGATATGAACTTTAATTTTTAAAATTATAATGATTGACCAAAAAAGTTATCATTTGAGGCTAATGTTAGGATTAGAAGGATAGAAATATTAATACTTGATCAAATTAAAAGAAGAGACTAAAACTTTATATAAAGTTAGAGAATCAAATGAGTGCTGTAACTGTTCTTTTTATAATACAATGATATGAATTACAATGTATTATGGTAATTAATTTCTTCTTCTTCTTAAGATATCCCTGATAAATGAAAATAAAGTTGGTTCCCCTTGGAGTGGAGTTAAGAAAATGATGAGCAATTGAGCATTAATTAAGGTATAAGTGAAAAAGTGGAAAAAAGCTTAAGAAATACTCCCCCTTTAAAAAATATAATTTTTTTTAAGATTAGATGTAAAAAATATGAGATATTTTTAATTTTTTAATGTGTAATTAATATTTGTTAAAATACCATTAATTAATAAATTACTCAACCATTATTACCTTTAAATGAAATACCCTATTACGTATAAAAAGGTGATATTAGTTAAAAGTATCTTGTCTGTTTTAATAGAGGGAGTAAGTCAATGTAAACCCTTTTCTAACTTAAACCATTTTATTAGTACTTGTAAGCTAGAGTATGTAATTTTGTCTTATAAGATAGAATAGATCAGGTAGGGAGTATTTATTTTCCTTTTTGTTTTTTATAAAACTTATTTTCGTTTTTGTAATTTAGATGTTGAAGAGATAAATAATTTATTTAAAAAGGATTTAATAAACTAAGGCCATGTTTTGTTTTTGTTTTTTTGCCAAACCATGTTTAGTTAATTAAAGGAAATGGAAAGGAAGAGGGAAAGAGAGAGATGGAGTAGCTTAGACTTTGGATAATGATATATTTTCCATTTATTAAATTTCAAAATTCTGATAGATATTTTAAATATTAGACTTAAAATTGTTCCAATTCAATATGAACTATTTTGAATGGTTATATTCTACAAATTTAGAAGGGAAAAACATTACCTTAATAGGTATTCCTTTTCCTTAAAAATGTAAACATTTTTAAGTCTTTTAAAATGTAATTATTTTTTTTTTTAAAAAGTATTCTTATTGACTAAATTATTTTTTAGTTATTTTAAAGTGAAACACTTTATTAAATAAGAATAAATATAAAAAGATAAAATTAAAAATAAATAATTATTTTATTAGGAGTGAAATTTATTTTTAAATAAAGGGAGTAACAAATATCATTTGGTAGACCTCATGCTTTTAGGGGGGAAAAGGATATTGCCATCCAAGGCAAATAAGTTGTAATACTTTAGTAAACGGATAATGAACAAGCAAAAGCCTGCTAACATTGTACCATTTTATATTATCATAAACTGCTCAAATACTTATTATTACTTCATTTTGGAAAAGCTAATAATAAAAGAAAAAAATTGGAAGAGTAAGACAATACAAAAGAAATTTAAGAAATAAGGTTTAAAGTACGTTTACAAAAACGTGCGCTATGAAGAAATGCTCCTGTGAACTTCTTCTTCTTCTTTTTTTTGGTTTTTTCTTGTTTTATAATGGTAATTAATGGCACAAGCAAGTGCCTAAATTAACCTTCTTATTTTAATTATCTTCAACAAGATATGGCTAGGAAACAAGTTTGAGACTTCAGAATTCGATATGAACTCATCTTTCTCCATATGTGGCCTCCATCGTTACATTAATTAATTAATATTAATTAATGCATCTGGAATCTGATTATGGAGATAGAAATTACAATGTTTCACAAAATGGGTTGGTGAACATGGTGAGCTTTTGAAGCATTTTGGATAAGGCTGCAACCATTATGAAAATGCGGCGCTGCAGGAAGCTGCCCTTTGTCCAATCACCATAGTATGGTGTGACTGAAGATTTATCCTATATGTGTTGCCGTGAATGATTTGTGACATATTTATTCCGTTTCTTATTGTTACAGGACCTTTTTTAGTTTTTTGACACTTGTGGTATTATTATATGCTTTTATTGTTATCCTATTTAAATTTATTAACTATAAAAAATATATAATACAAATTTTAATTTTTATTTAAATATGAATAAGATAAGGAGTTTATTCTATTTTCAAATATAATTAATAATTTAACTATATTTTATTGGTTCTTAAAATTGGCAAAATGGGCCAATGTAGCCCAAAACTTGTGAGCTGAAAATGCCCGCTTTTTTGGTGGGTTGGGATTTTCCCAACTCATTCGGGGTGGATTGGTGATTAAAGCTTACATACCCAACTCATATTATTAATTTTATTAATTTTAGTGAGATAATTAGAAATGTCTCATAATAAAAATTAAATATTTAAAATGAAAAAATCCCACATCTAAAATTTAAAAACATATTAAGAGTATATAAAGTTTGGGATATATTTAAACTTCATATGATTCTAATTTATCATCTAATTTCTAAAAGAGAGATGTCTTTATTTCCAATAAGGTTATGCAGAAGTCTTTTGGTTTGGCCCAACTCGAGACAACTTTGTTCGGTCCAAATAAAAATTAGCCTTTTAAGAACAAAAAGATTAGATTTTTTTTTGTTGGACTGGACAATAGATTAAGCATCAGAACTACTTGGTCTAGTTGGTCCTATAAATTTATTTAATATAATTATAATTAATTTATTAATTATTATAAGTTAATTTATAATAATAATTAATAATTTTTGTGTTTTATATTTGTGAAGTCATGAATATTGAGCAAAATTTTAACATTGACCAACTCTAATGTTCTTTTTTTATTGGTGAAATTTGTCATTATCTTGGTGTAATGGACTTTAGACATGTTGAAAGTTATTTAATATTGTTGAATGTTATTTAATTTGAATCATTTGTATTGTAACTAAAATACTTTTTGTTGTTGTTAGAGATTGTTATAGATTTATAATTGTTGTTGTTGTGATAAATTTTACATAACTATAAATAAATTTTTATATTAATTGAGTTTATTAGGTTGAAATAAATTGCTACCTTTCAAATATAAAAAGGAAAAAAAATAAAGTAAAATACTGGACAAGACTAAGACCAATCTCCTAATCTTACTGGACCAGTCTGATCCTTTTCAACTTTGAGTTATATCAAGACCAAATCAAATCATGAGTTGTCTAACTTAATCCTTTTCATAAAAAGAACTAGATTTTGAGTTAGGTCAAAATTCTATCCGATTCATTCTTTGTGTAGCCCTGACCTCTAATGCCAAAGGGAGTATTTCTTTGAGTTTTTTTTTTTTTTTACCGTTGTTAATTTGATTGATCAAAAGGGATGTTACCACGCATTCTTGCAGTGACTAAATTATGATGTATTTTTTTTAATGATATTTTTTTCTTGCCGTTATTTGATCAATCTATGGAGATGTACTTTGAAGATATATCAGGATGAGTGCATTAATTATTTCCGTTTAAAACGTCAAAAAATGGATTCCGTTTTAGTTATTTTCGTTTGTGATGTTAGTAGTGGGGCTGGCTTCCTTCCCCCTATCTCTTGAATAGATTAGGTTTAATATTTTTGTTATTTTACATTTTTAAATATAAAATTTATATAAATTGTGAAAAATTTAATAAATTTGTTCATCAATTTGTACAGATTTAATATGATAGTTCACATTTAACATTAAAATTTTTATAATTTGACTATTTAAATATATTTTAAATAGTGCAAAATTAATAATACAATTTTTATAATTTGTATAAATTTTTAATGTTAAATGTAGGTAATTCATATTAAATTTGAACTGTCTATGGATAAATTTATTAATTTTTTTATAATTTATATAAAATTTTTGATTTTAAAAATAAAAAAAAAAATATTAAATATATACGGTCCAAATTATACTCCATTTTAACGGAGATACGGAGGAGGCTTTTTGAGAGCCAACTACATTAGGCGCTGCCGTGGGTGACTTCGATTCTACGACCGTTCAACACACTCAGCCTCAGAGGTGATGTGCGGCAACGATGTGCTGAGAGTCATTGTTATTAGGGTGAATTTCAATTAAGGATCATGAATGAAACTTAATTACCAGTGTATTTTAAAAAAATATAAAATTTTGTTCAATATATGAGAATTAAAATGAAAATAATTTTAATTGTGAAAAGACCAAATTATATATCATTCACTTGTTACATGCAGAGTTATTAATTGTTACTTTTTTTTATTTCACTTGTTAATATATTAATATGAGTTATAAATTATATGATTTTACATGTGAATAATTAAACAAAGTTTGACATCAATTATTTAATCACAAACAACTATCAATAGTTAAATTTCTAACTTTACTTATTAATTTACTAACACTAGTTACAAATTACTAATAGGTATTGTACTTTACAACTGATATTAATAAGTTAACAAGTAAAGTTATCAATTTAATAATTAATGTTACTTCTTATCTGACAAACAGATATAATTCATAACTCATATTGGCAAATTAATAAGTAAAGAAAGAAAATTAATAATTAATAATTTTTCATAATAAGCGAAGTGTAGTTTGGTCTTTTTCATCACTGTAATTATTTTTACTTTAATTCCCATGGACTGAACAAAAATTTTAATTTTTTTTAAAATCTATTAATAATTAAATTACATTCATGATCCTTAATTGAAATTCTCCCTTTTTATTAAGTGTCATGTATGTGCACTCCCTCCTATTTTTAGGACTCATGCATGAGATAAAGTTTGAACATTTTTTTTAATATAGACAAAGTTAGAGTAATGAATTATATTTTCCAACTTTATTATTATTTATTTATATATTATGATTTAACTTTCTAGACTACAATTTATTATTGCTATTGATTTCAGAGATGTTATAAAATTGGAAAGATACATTTTTTTTATAACAATGTTAAGGTTACAATTAACGTTTCTTAATAATTGTGGCAAAGTTTGTTAACTTTACCTTGCATTAAGAATAAAAAGTATATTTTCTTTGGTCCTTATTATTAGACATCTTCTAAAAACATTTTTTGATTCTTAATATAAGGGACACTTTGAGGTATTAGTTATATTTTTTTTAATATTACCCTAATTTAAACTTATTAACTATGAGAGAGAATGTAATGCAAATTAAAAAATTTTTCATTTAAAAAAAGGGTAAATTGGAAATTTATTATATTTTTAGATAAAGTTAATAATTTAACTACTTATCCTTGGTTTTGATAAGACAGTTGAATGTTGCCTTATACTCTTTTCAAACTATAATATAAGTTATTTTCTAAAAGTAATCCTTGATTTAACATATAGGGCATTGGTTAAATTTTACTCCTTCTGTTAAAAAATATAAGACATTTTTAACTAAATCTCACTTTCAATAAAGTAGTTATTTATTTTTAAACTAAATTTATCTTTCAATATTTACCTCTATTTGATAGAGTGTTTCATTTTAAAATAAATATAAAGTAATTTATACAATAGGAGTACTTTTGAAAAAAAAAGACAGTGATTGCAACTTGAAAGATTAAAAATGTCTTATATTTTTAAACATTTAATCTCTTAAAAAATGCAATACATTTTTGAATGAAGGAAGTATGTTTTTTATCATTTATACCTTTGCTTGTTTTATATTTCTTATCTTTAAATACTCCATAATTTAAGGCTATGCATGTACATGTTACTAGGAAAATTCACAAGCATAAATGTAAATATGTGAACAATTTTAGGAAAATAATATTTCAATTGACATTTTTCATATAATATAAATTAGTTACTAATCACATCTATTGTGGTTCGGAGATAGTAAAAATTGGACGCGGAGTGTGTGTCTGGATCAAATCAAGCAGTGGTTGCTCCATTATTGTGATCAATTCAAGATATTTATCTCCTTTTTGCAACTAGCACATTATAATTAATTAAGATATTATATATCTTCTATGTTGCATGATCCCATATTTATCACATCAAATCTCATGCAGCAACTTGGACAAAATATATAAGGAAACCATTATTAATTAATTCCATGATCTTGTCAAAACCACAAAGATCAATCACACTTAATCTCGATGGTAGCAATAATTATATATTAACTGCTTTTGTCACTTCTAACCTGAATATAATTTCCATAAAATTATGGATTTTATCAAGTCCCCTTTTGGCTATTATTCATTGGAAAAGCTTGGAATTAACTAATATATGAAGAATAATGTATAACCAAATACCATCAAATAGCTTACGCACAGTTCATTAAAAAAAAAAAAAAAAAGAAGCTTACGCACAGTCGAATATGTTTATTAAGGTCCAATGTGATACTAGAAAACAAGCCAGAATTCATCTCATATAATTTATCACGTTCTTTTCCCCAATATTGGGCACATTTTTCATATTTAACACACAAATAACGCATGAATGACTTCTCAACACTTTAAAACTAAGCAAGAATTTCCAAGATGAATTTTCGTGTGTGGACGACAGATACACACAACTAAGAAATATTTACTATGAGAATATTTTTTTTAGTACGTACTTATTATATATAAGATTTAGTTTAACCACATTTTATTCATTTTACATCTTAAAAATTAGCTAACCATATATACTATTTATGTGATAGTGAGAGGACAAACAAATGAAAAAAAAAATTACTTAGATCCCAAAAAATATATAGAAAATTTTTAATATTATAAAATTACCTCTGAAGTCCCATGTCATTTATTGAAGTTTTCAATATTAAAGTTGCCAGTCAACGTTAAGTATTTGTTAATGGAGTTGTTCGGTTGACGATAAACAACAATAATTATCAAATATTCAGCAATACTTGACAATTCAATAAAAAATATACATGAGATTTTAGAGTGATTTTGTGAATTCAGAGGCCTTTTTTTAGCTAGCTTCATTGTGTGGGACCTGAGGGTAATTTTTCCTATATCTTGATTATAAAATTCCCAATTAATTAATACACCTCATCAAGCCCCAAGGATACACATTCCACCCAGGTTGAATTATTTCTTCACGTGGGCATTAGTGGAGCACTATAATTCATCAAACCAATCAAATATCGTTTTTATTAATGTCTGATACTGTCTGCAAAGTTGCATCGATCATGAAGATTGCATTATCATGTATATGTTTCTAAGTAAATAACCTTAATTATCTACAAGTGATATATATATATATATTTTGAATTGTTCAAAGGTGAAGTCATTATCTCGAAATTACTTTCATTCCGAATGATTTTAAGATAAGGTACATATATTTCTGTATCTAGACATCTAGTTGAAGAAGACTTCACTATATCAGCCACCTATTTATATGTATCGGAAGTGAAGAAGTTGACATAAATAACATTTGTACAAGAAAAATTATAAATCATAAAAATTAATATCCTTTTTAAAAATTATACATTTAAAAGTCCTTTTCATTATATATAATTCAAATAAAACCATGAGTTTACCCAACTTACTTTTAAAAATATATATTCTCACACAATTTCGTTATATATAATATAATAGTTGACTTTTATCAAATTAATTTTTGTAAAATGAATTTTTGACAAGCTAACTATTTTTTATCAATGAAAAACCAAACATCAGGGTCAACAGTAGTGCGCCAATGCTATTCCACCAGCTCAAAGTGCAAGTTGAGTCTGTGGCTTGCTTGTTACTTCTTTCATTTTCTTCTAATATCCTTTTATTCTTAATCATCCAGATTAAATTTTAATAATATATATTTAATATAGTAATTGAGATGTCAAAATCTGAAGAAATAGAAATTTTTCGACGGAGCCCTGTTGAACATTAATCTTGTTAAGTAAAAGAAGGAGTAGAGAGAGAAAAAAATGAAGGGAATTCAAGGTGCATCACGAAACTACATAGAAGTTATATGTCACGTTTAATTATCTTCCCACATGGATTAATAATGTTAAATGTCTATGAAATACCAACAAACATGTTTGAATAAACATGCTAGCTTTAGCTTGTGGCCTCTAATGTCCCAATAATCCCTAATGTTTCATTTTTTTTTGCCATTTTTTATCATTAATTTCTATATAAAAGAAGATACATTTTAGTATATTTGCAATAATGAAACAATACAATTTTGTACGTATTTTTTTATAATTTGTCAAAGAAAAATGCCGTAAAAATGTAATTTTTTTATTTTGTGAAAAATCATTAAAAGAAATGTAGAACCGTGCAATTTTATAACTTCAAGATATTATAATGTCTCACATTTTATCAAGAAGCTAATAATCAAAAGAAAAATAAAAAAAATGAGAAAAACGTTGGGGATATGGTGCATATTATAAGGGCATCAGAGGGTTAGGGTATTTGTTAGCTTTTAATTGAAATAACATATATTCTAATTGAAATCTGCAATAAAATCATAAATTTATTTCCTTAAAAGCATTTTGGGACTGTTATCATTCTCCAAAGACCTAACATTATTGTGCTATTATTTATTTTTAGCATGAAATAAATACATAATTGGCTTGAGTTAGAAAATTCTGCGCACAAGCAGAAAGAAAAAGAAGACCATTATTTATAGATTTTTTTTTTGGTGAAAGATTTTTATATTGTAATCTTCACAACGTCAGCGGGTTGTGAAAATGAAAACATTAGACAATATCCATGGTACCTTAATAGTATTTTTTAACATAAAAGTTTAGGCGAGTTAAAACCAAAGACTTATTAAAATTAGTATAAGTCACAATATTCAAAAAACATTTATAAACTTACAAATTACCTATTAACAAAATCATTCAAGTTATATCTTCTATAAACTATGAGTAATTTTGCGATCCATGAAATAACTTTAATTAATATTCAGTTACACAATCTCATAAAATAATGTAACAAATAAACCACAAAATATTTATAAGTTATAAATAAATAGTTTAATTCAGTGCAATGCATAGGAAAATTTGTTTAGTTCCTTCAAGTAAATATGTAAGAATAAACATTTATTTTTGGAAAAGTACATAAAAGTCTCATACATGAATTCCAATATTTAAAAAATCCCATGAAATGTGTAACCAAATCTAGATCTTGCAAGATTTTAGAGTCACTTATACATTTCATGGGACTTTTTAGACGTTAGAATTCATCTGTGGGATTTCTCTGTGGTTTTCCCTATTATTTTTGATATAGATTACCATCTTACTTGTATCTTTTTCATATTATTTTGCACACGAGAAAAGAAAAAGTAAAAAACAAGATGAATCTCTAGTTTTATATTACGATAGAGGAGATATTTTAGGTACAAGCGAACCATTTTTCCAAACTAAGATATTTCATATCCTCGATATCCTATAACTAGATTAGCACAACATGGATCGAGCTCCACTTTCATGGCGTCACGCTGGTTTTATCACTAGATGACATCATCATCTTCATCAAAAATTTTCAAGAACAACATTGCTTGCTAAACCCCATATATACCTCATCATCCATATCGCTTTTCTTCACAGAGCAGTGATCAACATAAAACCTAGCTAGCTCAAATTTTTTTAAAAATGGCAATCACCAAAAGCCTCTTTGTGTTGTCTTTCCTTTTAGCTCTCAACATCGTCATTTTCACACAGGCCGCATCGTCATTTTCAACATCGTTATATTAATAAAAAATAATTAATGCATTTTATAATTTATATTAATAAAAAATAATTAATGCATGTTTATGTTGAATAATATAGGACATTCTAGTTCCATTTTTTTATTTTTAAATATAATTATTATAGTTAATTAATTTTTTTAAAATGTGTGATATAACTTTTTTTCTCAAGGGAGTAGTTGTCAAGGAGGAACCAACGATAGGGTTTGTCTTTTGCCCTTAATTAATAATGATGTTTTCATATTCCTATACCTTCAAATAAAGCAATAAAATATATGTAATGAGACTCATCTTCAGTCTCAACAGGTTTGCCCTACGTGTGAACTTGTATTAATGAGAATATAATAAATTCTCGACCTGTGATTATTATATGATTGGAGGAAGGGTCTCTTTCTTATTGTCGTCGTGGCCCTCGTCAAGTCGTCATAGCTTCTTTCGAGCTTACGCGCAACCCATCGACAACAACTAACTTTTTTTCATTAGATGAGATTGGCTGCATACTAAATCCTTCGATTTTCTGTTAACAAAAAGTCCTCAGTCAATAAGTTTACAAATGTTTTATTTGGTCTTCTTTTACCTTTTTTTACATCTTTTCACATGACTTAATATTATTTAATTTGTTTCACCCTCTTCATCAGTAGCACCACCTATAACCTTTTTTAAACATGTTCAAATTATTTTAAAACATTTTTATACCATTTTATTCTCAATACATATTTCGGCCATGCAAAAGCTTCAATAGCCCAATATGCTCAGCCCAACCCAGATATTCAGGCTCATTGAATTGGGCATTGACCGCTGCTCGAGCATATCTATTTTTTTTAAATTGTTAAAAAATTATTTTATAATGTCATTTTTTAAACATGTTTCAGTTTACATCTCTTGTTTTTATGACTATCATTGATATTGTTTTTATGATTTTAATTTTTTAATCATTTTTAATATTTTAAAATAATATTTAAACTTAGAATATATAAAATAATGAATAATTTTTAAATATATAGAATTTTGAAAATCATTACTTTTCATTCTCGAATTAGTTTTGTATAAAATGTATCTTAATGAAAATAATTATATTTTTTATTATAAATATTATGTTATGAATGTCCATAACTCATAATCCTTATGATTCCTTTATTCTTAATGTCCTCATGAATGGAATGAAAGAAGTTTCTAGTCTTAATAGCTAGGAACCTTCAAATGTTACATAATATATCATTATGGGCCTCATTATATCTTTGTAATATTAAGGTAGGACTTGAATGGTTGGAGGCCTATAAATAGAGGTCATGTCCAAAGCATATGTACACTAATGAATAAGAATTTTTTTCCATTGTTTTCTCTTCATTTCTTGCATTATCTTACCCTTCTTTACTCTTCATATTAACTATATTTTACAACATGTTATCAGCACGAATTGGTTTTGAAAATAAGGTATGAGCTTTTAGTTGGATTGATGTATTCTTATATTATATATATAACTATATTTTATATTATTGTTTTATTAATATTCATGGTTATGTTGTTCTTATATTTTATTATTTTATTTTCCTATCATTTCATGTTATTAGTTATGAAGTAATTTTAAATTTCCTCCATTTTATTCATTTAAAAATAATCATGTGATTAGTAATTTAATTTAATCAAGTCTCATTTAATATCCATTACTTTATTTTTATTATTTGTTGTTATATATTTTTTATGGAGATTGATATACTTATTTTTCTTTCTTTATATTTATGCATTTGATGTCATCATCATGATTGTTGTTGTTGTTGTTGTTGTTGTTGTTGTTGTTATTCATTTCTTTATTATTTACTTATTTATTATTTTTATTATTATTTTGGTCTTCCATTAAAATAATACTATATATACATATTATACATTTTGTGTTTGTTTATGTGTATGTATTGATCAATTTATGTTGTTAATTTAATTTGTTTTATCCATCAATTTATTTGCTTTACTGCATTTCTTTATATTTATTATGCTTTATTTGTTTTGTAATTTTGGTTATTTATATTTGTATTTCTTTATATTGTGCCTCTTTTTATTTTGTTTTATTATAAATTATATTTTAACATGTGTGTGTGAAATATTTTTTTTACTATCATATTTATTTATTATGCTTTATTTATTAATTTTGTATAATTATAATTGTTATTATTATTTTAGTTTGAATCATGGCAAATCTTACCAAACTTGAATTTACGACCCTTGATATTACGGAAAAGAATTATCTATCATGGGTGCTAGATGCTGAATTTCACCTAGATGTCAAAGGTCTAGGAAATGCAATTTTACTTGAAAATCAAGCAAGTAGTTCAGATAAGGCCAAGACAATGATATTTCTTCGTTATCATCTTCATAAAGGGCTAAAAGCTGAGTACCTTATAATAAAAAATTCACTAGAATTGTGGATTAACCTAAAAAAAAGATATGACCACCAGAAAATGATAATTTTACCTAAAGCCCGATATGAATGGGTACATTTGAGGTTGCAAGATTTTAAAACTGTAAGTGAATATAATTCAGTAATTTTTAAAATAAGTTCTCAATTAAAATTATGTGGTGAGAAAATCAATGATGAGGACTTATTATAGAAGATATTTTCAACTTTTCACACTTCAAATATGCTCTTGCAGTAGCAATATCATAAAAAGGGTTTTAAAAAGTATTCTGAATTAATTTCTTATCTTCTTGTGGTTGAACAAAATAATGAGTTATTGATGAAAAATCATGAAATCTGTCCCACTGGATCAGCTCCATTCCCTAAAGCGAATGTGACTATACGTAGTAATTACTATGGTTGAGGTCGTGGTCGTGGCTATGGCCGTAGACGTGGTCGTGGCAGGGGATGTGCTAATTACCATTATAATATTGGTGGTGGTACTAGTTATAATCCTAATGCTCACCAAAAGAAGAAAAATAATGAAGGGCAAAAAAGAGATAAGAGTGGCCCTTCAAAAGTTATTGAAAATTAGTGTTATCGGTGTAGTATGAAGGGACATTGGTCACGTACCTTTCGTATGCTTGAACATTTAGCAAAGCTTTATCAAGCCTCCATCAAAAGAAATTCAAATAATGTAGAATCAAATTTTACTTTTCAAAATGATGATGTTGAGGCACATTTTGCATGCAAAAATGATAATATTAATGAGTTGGATGATATTAATGGCCTTGATGCTATGGCACACTTGGAGGTAGTTGATTTCTTTGAAAATCAAGATTAGACAAGTTTGGTTGAAAAATAATTAGAATAATTTGGATTATGTTTCATTTATATTTCTTGTTTTTCTTATAATTTAGGTTATGTTTCATTTAGTTTTCTTGTTTTCTTGTAATAAAAGCATTATTGCTATGAATAAATTTTATTTTATTAAGTATTTATTTTAATACATTCTCTTTCTTTTGTTGAAGAATATGGATATTCCCTTTTTTCATTGGACACAAGAACGAAGATATATGTCTCGTAAATAGTGCTATAACGCACACCATACTTAAAGATAAAAATATTTTACTTGTTTAACAATAAGAGGTGAAAGTATTAATATCATAGCGGGTAATACTAAATTAATTGATAGCTCCGGAAGAACAATTATAATATTACCCAAAGGAACAAAAATTATTATAGATGACGCATTATATTCATCTAAGTCTCAAAGAAATTTATTAAATTTTAAAGATATCCACTAAAATGGGTATCATATTGAGACTACAAATGAGAAAGATATTGAATATCTACATATTACACATGTGTGCAAACTTTTGGAATGGATGATTTTTTAGAAGATTGAGAAATTTTCAAACGCATACTTATATTCAAAGATTGTAGTGATCAACATAAAACCTAGCTCAAATTTTTTAAAAAATGGCTATCATCAAAAGCCTCTCTTTGTGTTGTCTTTCCTTTTAGCTCTCAACATCGTCATTTTCACACAGGCCGCATGGTTTGACGTCACAAACAGATGCCGCTACCCGGTGTGGGCGGCCCCGGGCCAGACTTGGGGCTTTGGCATGGCCTCAGGAACCGGCGGTGCTCGCTTTTGGGGTCGAACCAACTGCAACTTCGACGGGTCGGGCCGTGGTCATTGCCAAACTGGTGATTGTGGCGGTCAGCTTTACTGCCAAGTCTCCGGCCAACCTCCGGCGACTCTGGCAGAATTTTCTCTCAGCACATGGAATAATTTGGACTTCTATGATATCTCAGTGGTCGATGGTTTTAATGTTCCGATGGAGTTCGACCCACCTCAAATTGTCGTGGTCTCCGGTGTTATTTCGATAAGTGTCCTGATGCTTACCTTTATCCTGAGGACAATACTAAAACTTATATTACTCTCTTTTTATTTATAAGAAAATATCATCTTTTACTTATTCTTTTATATAAATTAAATCACATACTTCAATAAACATTAATTACACATATTTTAAATTGCCTTTCATAATTTATATTAACAAAATATAATTAATGCATACTTATATTGAATACATAGGATATTTTAGTTCAATTTTTTTATTTTTAGATATAATTATTATAGTTAATTAATTTTTTTAAAATGTGTAATATAATTTTTTTCCCTTATATATATAGAAATGAAGGGAGTAGTTGCCAAGGAGGAACCAACGATAGGGTTGTCTTGTGCCCTTAATTAATAATTATGTTTTCATATTCCTCTACCTTCGAATAAAGCAATAAAATATATGTAATGAGACTCATCTTCAGTCTCAACAGGTTTGCCCTACGTGTGAACTTGTATTAATGAGAATATAATAAATTCTCGACCTGTGATTATTATATGCTTGGAGGAAGGGTCTCTTTATTATTGTCGTCGTGGCCCTCGTCAAGTCGTCATAGCTTCTTTCGAGCTCACACACACCCCATCGACAACAACCAACTTTTTTTCATTAGATGAGATTGGCTGCATACTAAATTCTTCGATATACTGTTAACAAAAAGTCCTCATTCAATAAGTTTACAAATGTTTTATTTGGTCTTCTTTTACCTTTTTTTACATCTTTTCACATGACTTAATATTATTTAATTTGTTTCACCCTCTTCATCAGTAGCACCACCTATAACCTTTTTTAAACATGTTCAAATCAGTTTAAATAATTTTTATACCATTTTATTCTCAATGCATATTTCGGCCATGCAAGAGCTTCAATAGCCCAATATGCTCAGCCCAACCCAGATATTAAGGCTCATTGAATTGGGCATTGACCCCTGCTCGAGCATATCTATTTTTTTTTAAATTGTTAAAATTTTTTTTTATAATGTCATTTTTTAAACATGTTTCAGTTTACATCTCTTGTTTTTATGACTATCATTGATATTTTTTTATGATTTTAATTTTTAATCATTTTTAATATTTTAAAATATATTTAAACATAGGAATATATAAAAAAATGAATAATTTTTAAATATATAGAATTTTAAAAATCGTTACTTTTCATTCTCGAATTAGTTTTGTATAAAATGTATCTTAAAGGAAAGTTTCTTTTATTATTTTTTAAAATAATTTTTAGGAGAATTTCATGTTGGGCAAAACCCGGCCTGAATAATTAGGCACTAGGGCAACCCAAAACATATCAAGTTGGGTGATACCCAGCCCATGTTCGTCCTAATGCCTATTATGAATCTTATCTCTTCTAGCATGCATGTGAACTCATCCATATCACCATATTCATCTTTATTACTTTAATTTTATTTTTAATTGTTCTTATAAAATTCAATATTCACTATCATATATCGTTGTTCTTAAACCTTCAATTGGGAAGACTTTGATTGATCCTCAAAGATTATTGCTGCGATTAGTTTAATTAGATAGTTGTGTAAAATTCTGAGTTTAGTTAATTTAGTTTAATTAGCACCAAATGCTATGTTACTCCGCGTTGAATGTAATCGCTACTTTAGGGTACGATTTACTTTGATTCTAAATGTAAGATCTCAACTCAATTTCTCTCTCATGTTTACTATTTTTTCCAAAACTACCCCTATCAGTACTCCCTCAAAATAATGATAAAACGCACCAATAATTCAAATTTAACCCATCATGATATTGATAAGTGATAACGTTTTGCCATTGCTACAAGTAAATGACGTAATAGAGTATGTATTTTTTTTGGCAAAAGAAAAAAAATATTTTCCAGTTGCAGGAGTTTGAGAAGGGGCAATTTATTTTAACTAATTAATGCCTAAAGAAAAGCACTTAATTGGAAGAACTTTTTACAATTTGATTATATGCACCAGCATGTATTTTTCACTTGTAGAAGTGATAAATTTTTTCAAATTTTATTAACGTCTTTGTAGGGAGAATAACAAAAAATGTCCCCATGAAATATGGGAATCCATGATTAGGATCATGAAATAGCCTAATCCCTTTGAAGTCCCAGGGGACTTTTATAAAATTAAACATTTTCATAATGAAATTACATAACTAACCTTTTGCATAAATTTAAAAAACCCAAGCGAACAAGTTCGGTTAGGTTTTGATTGGTTTTTTCAATTAATATAAAAACTTAATTAGGTAATTTCATGAAAATGTTTAATTTCATAGAAGTACTTCGGACTTGAAAAGGATTAAGCCATTTCATGGTCCTAATCTGGAATTCCCATATTTCATGGGAATTTTTTGTTTAGTCTCCCATCTTTGTATATCATCGTATTTTTATTTATTTTAACATTATCACTCTCATCTATTGTATCAATTTATTTTCAAAAGCTACTTCAATATTTTTTCTGGTATATCGATAATTTCCAGAAAAATTAATAAATATGGATTTTTTTTAAAATGGTTTTTTTTAAATAACTAAATCTTTCATGAAAAAAAAGTGTAAACAAATGTGCCCTTAAGTATTCATGAAACCAAATCACATAAACCCTGATTAAGTAGTTGCTTTTTTGACTTCTGAAGGGATAAGAGACAAAACTGCTCAAGAAATTTTCAGTTAGGTACACCTTATATTCTAAAATATTTTCTAGAGCAGTTTCACCCCAACAATTTTTATTTAGGTACAATGATGTCCTTGAATAACATATCTAGACTTTGACCATGATCAAAAATAAAAAACTAATACGTGGGTTGATGATCTTCTTCCTCTTCAATCTTTCATCACTTTCAATCTTCAACGACGGCAGTGGCATTGAGGTTGTTGTAGCCATAGCAGTCGAGGTCGAGATGAGCTTCACCAATGACCAGTCAGTACGGTAGAGATGATGCGCTGAGCCAAGGTCGAGATCAATATGAAAGAATGCTTGACTAAAAGAGAATATGAGAAAGAGAATCAACATAAGGGGTTTCATCTCTCTGGTGGTCAAGCCGAGGTTTTAACGACGATGGGTTTCAAAGAGGGAGGAAAGCGAGGGATTTTGTTTGGGTCTTCTAGGTCTTAGAAGCTTCCATCAACTGCATCTCCTGGGTCAACGTGCATCCAGCTTGCTTGTCCCATTGCTGCCATTAGCTTGAGCTTCTCACCTCCATCTATTTCCTAGTTAGGTGGCTTTTGAGGTCACGTACTTGCTTCGATTTTTTTATGCTTGTTATTGCAGGGAAGTGAATGAATGAGTTGTTAAGAGTTACGAAAAAGAGAGTAAACATTTTTCCATTTAATGGAAAAGAAATTCTTGAGTGTGGATTTCTGTATTGAGTAATTGTTCTTAGGCTGTATGTGTATGTGTTTGTCTAATCTGATACTTTAGGCTGATAATGTTTGTTTTAATTTGATTCTGTAAGCATCGCTTTCATTCTTGTTCAAGTTTGATAATCAATACTGATGATTTAGTTTTAGATCTCTTGTTCCTGATTTGTAATCATTAACTAGGAAGAATGGTCTTCATCAATGATGATGATGAAGAAACAGGCATTTAGTTTTCTTTAGAATATGAACAATCCCATTGAGCTGAATAGCCGGTAAGTAGAAGGTTAGAGAGGAAGAGTCTGCTTCAAATGCGTCTTCTGCTTCTTTACGGCTGAATGGAATCGATTCCAACAATATGCTTATTTTGTGATTTTCAAGTTTGATGGGAGAGCAATATAGTGTCCCAAATATAAATATTTGCAAGAGAAATTGAAAGTATGTTTGGGTGGGATCTGATCAAATTTGATGGCCAACAATAGCGGAGAGGGAAGAGAGAGAGAGGGAAAGAGTGATGGAGAAGGGGACGATTTGGCCAAGAAAAAAAAGACATGAGGTGGCAATCAATGGCAGAAAATGGTCAAACCAGTCAAAGGGTAATGGCTGAGCGACATTGTACCTAAATAAAAAAACGTGGGGGCAAAATTGTACCAAAAAATATTTTAGGACGTGAGGTGCACCTGGCTGAAAACTTCAAGAGTAATTTTGTATCTTAACCCAATTCTAAACTTCAAATCCCTATAACAATTGCCCTCAAAGACTCTTTCTTTTCCTTGAGTCACAAAAAACCGAAGAAAAAAACAAATAAATCAGGTCATATCACAAATGCCATAATAATAATAGACTGAAATAGCTTGGATTACCCATAGTTGAGCATTAAAACAAAACACAAACGAGGGCCTGTACAGACAAGTTTTTAGCAAAACGAGCACAATTCATTTCATTAGATTAAATAATATCCCACCGAACAACTTAACTTTTAAATGTTCTAAAATTCATGTTAAACAAATCCGAGAACATTCCAAACTACAACAAAGGAGGGGCAAAAAAGAGGGCACCATGGTGGCCATACAAAATGAAATTAAAACTGAATTCAGTAAAATTCCATCATCCACCTCTAAGATTACTATTAGGTTTGGACCACTGTGCGTACGCTGGATAACCCTAATAGCATGTCTGGTAACTGGAAAAGTGCTTTTTATAAAATAAATGAGAGAAATATCTGGGATAGATAAATTTCTCATTTTCTTCCTAGAAAACAATTTTCCACCAACTAAACATTGCATCAGTGTCAAGATGAGATTCCTCCAAATGCTCTCTCTACCTTCTCATTCACTCACAGTTCAAGCTGATATGAGGACCAAAGATCCCCTGTTGAGTATATATAATGCAGCCGATGAAGGTATACAAGAAGCAAAAACATTTCCAGCACCAAACTTACAAGTCTAGCAAGAATTGAAGCGCCAAAACTATGATATTCCTGCAAATTTGTCCAGAGCAGATGTGTCTAAGCCTGCAAACTCCTTTACAGCTGCAGCCACAGCAAGTCCAAGCTTTACAGCATCATCATGGCTTGGTGCCTAGAAATTAGGAATAATAATCATGCTAAAGTAGCTGCAATGTTTCAGTATTGTGCATGACAGCTTATGCAAAGGCTAAATGGCCTTTTACCTCAATATTAAGGGGAAGGACAGGATCATGGAGGGAGAGTCTGAGAAGGAACCATCCACCATAGCCGGAAACTCGGACCTAATTCATAACCAGAATGAGGGGAAAAAAGAATAAATTATATTGGAAGCATGACAGAAATACATAAACCAACTAGAGTAGGAAGGCTTTTCCCACACTAGATTTGTATTTCATGGCTTTCCATTTCAAAGTTGAGATGTCTTCTTCATAAATGCTTTAATAAACCCGGCAAAAATCATTTTAATTAATGCTAACGGATTCACATCTATCTAAGGATAAGGTTTAGCATACCCCTTCATAGTTTACGGGTGCCTTTTGTAGCTTTGGATCTGCGTTAATTGAGTTTTCCAAGTGCTTCAGCACAGCTTCTCCATAATCCCGAAAAGATCTGAAAGCTCTCAGATTGTAAGTGAGTTCACAAAATTAAAGTACAGGAGCATGCTAGCAGAGACTATATACGGCAGCTTACCCTCCCTTCAGATCTGGATGATTTTGGTTGATCTTTAGTCTCAGTTCCACAGCGAAAGCTGGTTCCTGGAGTCCTTCTATTAAATCAGTCAAAACCTTGCTTCCTCCACCCCTTCCTGAAGCTCTTGCTGAGGCAAGTTTGTTTAAGATCTTGACCTGCATAGGTTACATAACCCACTGTCATTTCTGTTCTCACAAGACATATTTTCCTGACTTAGTCTGTGATCTGCTATTGTAATTGATCAAGTGTTCAGATACTTTCATTCTCTTCAATTTGAACCTTACATGCTGAATGTACAAAAGATATATGGAATAAGAATGGAGGTAAATTAATATACTTTTGAGGACCAAAATGACAGCGTACACACTAGTCAATGATTGACTAGATGACATAGTTTTAATAAAAGCCTACCATTAGGTATGCACCGTCATCAAGCCAGTGATTCTCCTTGAGAGCTCCATGTCCACTGGTTTCAATTGCCAGATGTGACTCCTCACCAACCGAATTCTGTCACAATATTGCTTCATTAGCCACGTATCTAGCTTCTAACATGGAAATTACATGTTCAAAGTAGGTAATTTTTTTTTTTTTTAAAAAGTGGAATACAAAGAATATAAGTTTCTTCTTGTGCATAATTTCAGTTACCATTTTATTTACTTGTCAATGAGCAGCAATAACTGAATGGGATGCGTACTAGAATTCATTGTTGAATAAATTCAATTAAAATTTATGAGGTTCAAATGTCAAACAATGAAGTATTCCACTCCAATCCTCAGATGTCAAAAGTCATCCATATGGAAAAGCTATGATAGAGAACTGCTCATCTCACCAGTCGAATAGCTTCATCAATCACATTTTTGTAGCCCCTCTTGAACCGATGGTGTTTCCCACCTTAAAAGAAAGTGAAGCTAGCATGTTACTGACACCAGTTCAGGGCAAAAGTACTTTGAAATTCAAATTGAAGCAAGACACAGGTTTGGATTATTTATTCTCTAAGTTTAAAAGTACTTTGAAATGAAACTAACGAAGAAAAGGTCCAAATTAGTCTAACACCCAGGGGAGGGATGTCAATGCCTGTAGATTATGCCCAAATTAAATTCCTTCATACCAAGTTTCTTCTCAATAAATGAGGTGAGGCCATCAGAAGTCACACTGTCTGTGACAATTGTTGTTCCAGGATGCTAAGGAAAATGATAAAAGGAAAAAAAATTAAGTCAGCCAAAAAATTTGCACAAGTCTTAGGTTACAAATATTGGGGCAGAGATAGCTAAGGAAAAAGGTTTTACTTCCTCCAGAACAATAGCTGACATTAAAGCAATCAAGCGATTCCGGTTGATTTCCCGGCCAAAGGAGTCCACAGCAGCAGATCTAGATGAAAGTGATAGATTATCATTTTTATTTTTTTAAATAATAAGCACATTAATGAAATAAACAAGAAAATTATTTACCTGTCAACATCAGTATCAAAGATAATTCCAAGATCAGCTTTGTTATCTAGAACTGCCTGTGTTATAGCTTTCATTGCTGTCTTATCTTCTGGATTAGGGATATGATTTGGAAACATGCCTGAACACAAAACATTGAGTTAAATTCTGATTACAATACCCAGCTCAAATCAATCCCCTGGAGATAGATATTACCATCTGGCTCCAAAAATTGACTTCCTGTAGTAATTGCACCCAGCGGTTCCAGAACTTTTGCCTGATTAATCATTGATGAAATGTCTGAATTTCTTATTATATTGAAAAGTCAAGAGCCATTCAGACCAAAAATTAGTCCAAACACATAGGTATTTATAGAAACTTGGAGAAACAAATGCCTAAAAATGAGGTATTATTTAATTTCCTAGTCACATTAAACACATATAATTCCTAAACCAAACTAATCATATGTCGAGTGTCAAGTAAATTAACATATTGTCACTGAAGGACCCGATCCAGCATGAGAAATAGCCAAATTGTTGTTGACGACTGAGGAATGAAGGTTGATATTCTTATGTAAAGGGTCTGTCTGTATGTAATTTGACCGGGACATGTTATGTGTGGACAGTGGATTTGAGTTGACCACAGGTTCAGAAATAATTAATATCCTGACCCATTAATTGATGCCTTAGAGATTACTTGGTTAGAATCAATTTCAATTAATAGCATTCATATGAGTCTGTTGAAGGCTAAAATCAAACGTAGAATAATTAACTGAAACTGTCTTATGATGTTATGGGGGAAACCAAATTCAGCTAAAAAAGAATACTAAAATAATTCATAAAACCAGATCTCTCAGTGAATGCTATATCTGAAGAGATGGTTGTTGATAGAGCACAATCACACCATGTAATCCATATAACCGCTTTCATTTAGTAAAATTAGGTCTGTTGTGGTTGCTTTTAAACCTCCTATTGTTTCTTCTGTTGTCACTTAGCCAATATGAGGCTTAAGAGTAAGGCAATCAGTGCTTTGCTATAGCAATGATTTTTGTAATCCAACATCCACCCTGCATCTTCTTACCATCAGATTTCAACAAAATCACGTGTGCATGTCAGAGGCACGTCTAAACACTAACAATTTGCCCATTGAAAACCATATGTTTCTTAATGGTTTAATGAGTATATAATTTGTTCCTTTGGTTTGCGAATTCTTTTTGATGGATCTTTCTAACATAAATGCTTAAATACTCAACATATAATTTGGCAAAAACCAAGGAGATAATAAAGACCATTTACCGTGAAAAATCCTCCTGCTCCATTGCCTGCATCCACAACAATGTGGAATCCCTCCAATGGCTTCTCTGTGGATTGACAGTATCACACAAAAATTAGTGAACAATACAGGAAGAGAGAGAAAATTAGCAAACCAGAAAAGTAGTTACAATACAATATAAGGATTCCGTAAAGGAAAGGTGTCTCTTTCTTATCTCGACTTCATTTAAGAAGTTAATATCTATATCTCCTCAATATACTAACTTTCATACAATGTTTCAGGGAAGTCATACCTATATTTCCAGCCGCTTTACGAACTGCCTTCACCAAATCAGATGCATACACTGCCATGTAATCAGCTTTCTTAATGGATTTTGAAGCTTTTCTATCCGTATTCATCAAACTCTCCTCTGTAAATTGTTTGTATATGTCTGCAGCTCGTTCTAAGATGTCTCTAATGTCAGCCTTCCCAAGCCCACCAGCATTTGTGAAAAATTTAAATCCATTCCTGTTGAAAGGCAGATGACTTGCTGTTCATGAACAGGCAAATGTAATAATTAGTGGCTGAAATAATATTAAAAGGTGACGTATACATGAAACTTTAGTTAGCACCATCCAGACAGAAATTTACTTAAGAATGTCATTTGCACCACACACATAAAGTAGTTAACAGGAAAGGGTCAATCATGCTTACAAAATTTAAATTAAAATATTCAACCTAACAGCTTAAGTTTTTGTTATAAATTAAAAGTTTTTCAATTTTTAAAAGCCTTAGACTCTTCTTTTACTTTTCTTTTTTAAGTGAGATCCTTGCTTATAACCGTTGAAAATTTCAACAGAAAGGTAGATGCTGATGGCTGTGTATCTCCATAGTTCAAGCCAAACGATTTCAAGCAACAGGACATGTTAAAGGTAAAATGTCATTCCCGTGATTCTATCTAACTCCTCAAACTGTTGGGTTTGATGGTTCCTAGACAAAAGAACAGCATTTCCATTTTTGTCCAAAGTTTTAAAGGTTGAAGAAGAGTCATTTAATTAGTGGAATCAAAATTTACCTGTTATCATAATGGATCCATCAACAGGACCAAAAACTGCCTCATCCTTCGTGAGAGTGCTATTAAACATGGCTGGTGTAGATGCTAACCTACAAGGAGTAGAAAAATAAAATATAATTCATTGGGCCATCAATAACATCAGATGAAAATAATAACAGTATCCATGGTGAGAATATATTCAATGAAAAGGTCATTCATTGAAGCATAAATAAGTTAGCCAGATTATGTCTGAGACTGAGAAGCACTGAATAAATCTGGTCAAGCACAAAAATGGCTCCACTTCAAATGGCTTTCAATGAGAGATCAGTATGGAAATTATTAAAACTTCAGCATTTTTTATAATCACAAGCAAAAGTAGCTCAATAAAGTTTCCATTAAGAAAACACTCAAAAATTAATCAATAATAGCAGAATACCAGTCTCATCCACTAATTATAAAAGCTACTCCAAAACTAACCAGTATTAGCAGAGTGACCCTGCTTCAATTATGACTGAGTAATCTTGGACTATATTATTGTCAAGAAGCCCTAGAGTTATCTCTTATCTAAATTTTTAGTAGTTTATGTTGTAGATAATTTCTGCTTTTGTCTTTGAGAGTATATTTATAGAGGAAAGAAAGGAGGCTGCTTTGGATGTGTATGAGCCATGGGTTCCAAAACCAAGAATTTAATAGTAAAGACAACAGAGATTTCCAGCATCTTTGTAAATCCACAAGCAGTGTTGTTCAAAATCAGATGACTTCACCAATCCACGAGTGAAATTAATGAACACGAGTACTTGATTTTAAAAAAAATAGATATCACCGACCCATACTGGACAACTTCTAGGCCAGCGCCAACCAGACCTCGACAGATCGCATTCTGAAATATGGAAAGTTGATCACCAATGAGTCAGTAACAAGATATATTATAATATGGTAAGCTATTTACAAACACAACCTTCTGCTTGAGGTTGTTAAGAAAGGTCTCTTCCAAAAGCACAATTCTATTCTCTTCAAAATACAAAAATCATGCAAAATAAAGTTAAAATGAATATTTTCTCTCATATGCAGACTACTCAAAGAATGTTTGTGATGATAGGAACCTTGAAAAAAAAAAAAAAAATCTAACCCACTAATTTCAATTGAGATGGTGAGCTTCCCCATGTGTGTGTGTGTGTGTGTGTGTTTATTTGATTGAGAAAGTAAGCTTCTACAGAATCATCTTAAATTATTAGGTGAATATTTCAAATTTAATACAATCATCAAAGCCTTAAAAGACACCAATTGACAAGATAAACCAAAACCACCAAAGGACACAAGGAACAAATGTAGACCTGTAAGGATTTTGCAGATATTCGGGAATCATGGCCAACAGAAACTCTCCAGTGCTTAGAGGGATCTGCTTTCTTTTTCTCCACTAACCATCCAGCAAAGGCTGCTCCTATTGCTTCAGCAACAGGTTCAGTGAGGTTAACTGGTTCTCCCTCAATGCCATCAATAGCCACACCACGTATGTCACTGTTTAATTTTGTATCATATATAACAACATAAGTCTGCAGATAGAAGCTTCTGATGTAGGACAGGAACAGGATAAAGGAATCACACCCCAAAAAAATTAAAATTAAAATTCAATGTATCAATTTATCAATAATAATCAATGTGAGTTTCAATCGGTACTATAAGCAGCGAATTTATAGGCAATCTAAGAAAAGAAATCCTATTCCTAACAAAGCCTCCATTGAAATCCCTAATTAAATTTGAAGTTATCCTAATTATAAATTAGATGCATAATCACCAAAATGATACTTATATCATGAATATAACTCCATCCATATAGCATTACCTTGCCAGTAAAAATGTACTGCCTCACCACTACATTATGCCAGAAATTCAATAAGACAATAACAACAAGCCCCATCCTACTAGGTGGGCGGCTACATACAAATTAAATAAAAGGTAGAAAAAAAATACAAGATGAAATAAATCAGAACCAATAATCTTCATAGAGGTCATAACAGCACAAACTTTAATTAAGGGGAAAAAAATCTTAGTGGAATTTTCCTGACCTTCCATTTTGAAGCTTTAGAAAATCAACTTTGTCTAGAAATGGCACTGCAGAAGTATAGGCAGAAGCTGCAAAAAAGGACCAAATGGAAGAAACAAATATCCATTCAGAAGTAGATAAGATAAACATGTCAGATGGTGTATGATACAGTCAATTCCATTAAAACAGAAAGGACAATGTACACCCATTCACGGAACAAATGTAGATGCATAACAATAAAAAAAAAAAAGGTGACGAGATGAATAGGGACAGATGAAGAGAAGGAGATGTAATTTATGTGTTAGAAACATATAGTTTTGCACTTGATAGCAACCTGTATAATGAGAGTCTAGAACAGACCATTGCAGTGAATATTTGTCTGGGTAATAAAATCACTCTGATGTTTTGTCAATGTACGCAATTGCATGGAAGAGATGCCACTCCATGCCAACTTCCCTTCTCGGGAGGGAAGCAAGGTGTAATAAGGGGCAAAATAGTCCCTTCGACTGTGGGTGCTGGACTGCCTATTCTGTTGGTAGCATTGTGATACAAAAACATTTTGGACAATCTTCGCTGCATAAACATTTACCATTTTATCAGATTCCAATTCTAGATTCATAAAAGCTTAATCAAAAGCCTTTTCTTAGTTCTAATATCCCTTCAGATTAACTTTTTATTTTTTTTGCCACGTGGGTTAGATTAGACACTGATGTCAAGTTGCTAATGGCTTTTCACACACAAGTAAGCCATATAAGATTGGAATTTTCATGAATCTTTCAGCAACACCCACGGCCCCATGTCAACTATTCTTCCATCAATGTTTATCAAATCCCTCATCCAATGTTACTTCATTATTGAAATAAGAACAGCTAATTCAGCTGACAGCCCACCTAACCCAACCTGAGTTTTACGAAAGATAGTAGTCTTGAAAGCTTTATTCAACATCCATTTATCGTTTTACCAGAAACACTTGAGCTGAAGTCCAAATTGTAAGAGTATGTATAACTAACAAACACGCAAACGCTAATGACTCAAAGATTGGATGTTGCAACCGAAAACAATCCAATAAAGAAATCACGTCAACGAGCACAATAAATTCATCGGCATCTTCATTACAGTCAAACTCTATCATTCCAACTACGACCCCATAAAACCCAAATTTAAACCGATATTGGAAGTAGGCTCCGCTGTTACCTGCCATTCGTGGACCGGAATTGGAGATGGGTTTTCGAATTTGTCGATGGAGAAACCAAGAGAAGTTAGAAGGAGAAGTAGGTGCGTGTGGGTATAATATATCGAGAAATCGCCAAGTGGCATATGTACTGTATGGTATGTTCTGTCTCAAAGTCGCTGAAGGACACAGCTTCGATTTTTCTTTTTCTTTTTCCTTTTTTTTCTTTGGTCTTTTTTGGGTTGGGGTGGTTGGTGAAGGCAATGCCATCGGTTCTTCCTCCTTTTTTTTTTTTAATCCCCCTCCTCCTTTTTATTTCCAATCGGTCCTTCCTTCTGACCGTACCAAAAACTTGTCAAGGTGATTAATGCAAGGTGTTTTTAATGTTGTTCATTTATTCTCTCCATCCTTATAAATGAGATATTATTAATTGAATTTATATATCAATAAAAATTTATTATTTAATTAAAATTATATAAAATCATAATTTTTTTAGATATATTATTAATAATATCATAATTAATATCATAGTGATGGATAATAAAATATGTAACTAATATAATTATAATTCCTTATATTCAGAGACAAGGGAAAAATTATATAATTATGCAAAAAGAATCATGACATTTCTTATATTTAAAGACAAACTAAATTTTTTAAAAATATTTTATTTATAAGGATGGAAGGAATATGCTGAAAATAAGTTGTTATAAAATTGAAGAATTAAAGTTCATTTTTTATCCTTAAACTATCATCCATGACTGTGGCTTTGTCTCGAGGTTCAGTGTCGTTCCATCACTGTGGCTGTGGCTTTGTCTTCGACTCTTCACCTTTACTCTCATCTTTGTGAACAAGCTAATGATGAATTAAACAAACATTTTGAACACTAGCCAACAATAATCTGCTGCAGGAGATAATCGAGAGAACACTAGAAACAGCAAAATTAAAATCGAAGAGATATCCAACAAATGCAATCGAACCCACTGCCCCTACCATCAAAAAACACAAATCAATGTCTTCAATACAATCCTCGCTCTGATCTTAATCAAAATTGTCAATCGTCAATGGAATTTTGAACAGCCTCCATAACTTTCTTTCCTTTCATCCTCTCTCCACTTTTGCTGCCACCTCCTCCAAGTGGCGGAGCCACGTATATTTAAGAAGGGCCATATTTATCTCCTCAATTTAAAAGAAATTACAAGTAATTAGTATAGAATTTGCTATTTTATGCTTTTTAGTCTCAAATTTTTGCACCCATTGCAATCTAGACTCTTTTTTTTTTTGTGAATGTTTTAATTTAAACCCAGTTTTGAACAACTAAATCCAAAACTCTAATATGAGTTTTAAAAAAGAATATATTTATTTATTTTATTTTTTAAGTATCTGGTTAATTATTATATATTTATAAATTTTTTATACGTAAATAATACCATAAATTAGAGACTTATGTGGAAGAAAATATTTTTAATAGCATTTGGAAATAAGTAGGGATAATTATAAAATATATGATTATTTTTAAAAAATATTAAATTATTATTTCTAAAATTAATCTACACTCCTTGCAATAAGATCTTGGCTCCATCACTGTCCCCTCCTCCCTTTCTCACTACTTATCTTCACCACCTTCTCCTCCTCCTTGATCTTCATGTCCTCCTTAATTCATTCTAGAAATGTCCATCATCATCATGTGCTTCCATGGCATCTTCCTCCAATTAGCACGTGATGACAGTATTTTAAAAACTAAGACTGGACCTGATGATTCGACTAGTTGAATTGTCAACCGGATAGCATGATGGTTTGGTTTTCTTAAGAGGAAAAAAAAAAAAATCGTTTAGAGGGTTGAATTAGAAACCTTCATTAGGACAGGTTGAGCTAGCCAATTGGACCAGTCTGATGTTTGTTTAAAAAAAAATCAAATTTCAAAATTAAATGATAATGTAAGGCAAGTTGAACTTGAACCAAAAATTATAAAATATTCACCACTTGTATGCCATAATAAAAGAATAACTAGTGACTGTTGCATAAACCATTATGCAAGGCTCTAGATTTCTCCATTGAGGCAATATGTTGCTATAAGATATTGGCAAAATTTAGAAAGTGAATATATCCTAATTAAACGGAATAAAATAATATTTAGTTGCTGTCTTATAAACCCTTAAAATGGCTGGCACAATATTATGGTTCACATATTTATTTGCAGTAAAATTATTCTCTAGCGTAAATTCATAAACTATTTATTCCTAAAAACGAAATAAAATTTACAAGCATCCGTTAAAGCATTTAACACATGCATTTGAGATTTCTAAATTTTGCCAATGAAACAGGGGGAAAGAGAGGAAGAGAAGAAGTCCAGTCAATATGTCATGTCACTTTTTCTTTGGGTAAAAATCTCATTTCACGGTCAATTAACTCAATATTTAATAATGGGATAAAATTGCTTCCTTTTTAAAAATTTTGAGATAAAATTGTTTTAAAAAAAATTTTAAAATACAATGTGCCTCCGGAAATAAAAATTTAGGGCATTTTTTCCTTTTCACCCACTGGCAAATTAGTTCTAAACTATATGTCCAGAATTATTTGGGAACTTCAACTCATTTTTGATGTAATCTTTCCTTTTAATTTTTAAAAATGATACAATTTGATTTAACTCCCAAGGTTAACAAATGTTAATCTGGATAATTTGTTGACCATAAGTGATAGAAATTGACCTTAAAAATTATAGAAAGGGATCAAAAAATATAATAAAAGACCCAAAAATAAAAAACAAAGACCTTATGTTGTATAATCTTGAAAGTGTAGATCGCCTTTGTGTTAAATAAAACTAAGTGAGAGTAGTATTTTGAGGCTAAATTGAGTGGACCAAACTATCCAAAAAATCGAGTTGATTAAACAAAAGCTACTAATAGCTTAAAGCATATAAAAGGAGGAAAAAAAAGTACTGTTGAAATTCATGGTGCGAGACCATGCGATCTTGAGGATTATATTAAATCAATTTTTTTTCTTTTTGACCAAAAGTATTGAACAAAATTTTCGATAAACTTTAAAAGGTTTTTGTTTTAGGAAATTTAATCATTTATTAATAATTTTAATTTTTTGGGATTAACCTATCAAATAAATGAAACTACAAAGACTTGATGAAAACAAAATAAATTATAAATACCTCACTCAAAATTGAAGAAAACTATAAAGGCTCGGAAAATAATTTTCCCTTTTTCTCTTATCTTTTTTGTTTATCAAGTTTGAGTTGAAAAGGACTATACAATATTTGAACGTCTGCCCTTCTTTTTATTTTCTTTTTTTATTCTTTTTACCATATATCGGATGGTGTTGATTTGAAGTGTCCTGATCCATCTGTGCAAAGGGACAACGCTATTTAATGACTTGGACTTTTGCCAAAATATTTGCATATATTTCGATTGATTTTGGACTTTTGACCCTGCCAATTTTTTTGAGGATCTCTATTCAATTTCATATGACATTCAATTTTAATTTTTTAATTGCTTGAATGAATTATAAGACATTAAAAATAGGAAAACCATAATGTTTGGTCCCTACAATTTTATAGTGTTTTGCTTTTAATTCTCATAGTTTGTTTTCATTGTTTTCAGTCTCTCTAGTTTCAGCCGTCTATAAAGTTAGTCCCTTCTATCATTGACGGTGTTAATTTTCCTGAGGTGTAATTAACACAGTTAAATATTATGTTGAGGTGTTCAATTTTATCCAGTTGGCACATGACCCAGCATTTGTTTTGAATAAAAAATAAACAAAAAAAAAAGAAAGGCTAATTACATTTAGTCTTGTGTTTCTCTCATCTATCATCTAGGGCAAAGGAGAAGACGATCCATAACAGCAAATCACAAGAGCAATTGAGTAGACTGAACCCGAGCAATGAAGAACATGGAGAAGACGCATCGAATTGAGTAGGGCAAGGGAGGCTGCTAAACTGAGTAGTTAAGTAGCGTCGAACTCATTTCAAACTATTGTCTTCTTCAACCTAATTGTTCCATCTTTTACCTCGTTCTTCTATCCTTTTCGACCTCTTTGTGCTATCGTCTTTCATTAAGATCATCCCCTTCAGTTTAGTGACAAATCTCATCCTCCATATCTATATTGTACCTTGCAAGAAATTATGAAACCTCAATATTTAAACTTAAACCAACAAGCCATTTCCAAAACTAGAGACAAAAAAATTTGCAACCATAGAAACAGGGCAAAGGAGTAAATTTGATCATAACCACTCAATCAGACAATGATACACCAAACATTGAACTACAATTGAAATGAAATGCAAATAAGTGGCTTCATAAATGGGAAAAGGGAGAATGAGAATGAGAATCAGATTGTAGGAATGAAATTCAGAAAGCACCCAGAAAAAATAGTCTCCGTCTACAATTGGGAACATGCTATAAACAAAATACAAAAGTCTTAACCTCTGTTTGATTTTGACTGAGGCGGAAAATGAGGACAAAAACGGCTGAAATATGGAGATCCGCCAATGAGTGAGACCCAATTTCACTGTTCCGGTGACATTCTGGCTCCTTCTAATGACCTCTGTAGCATCCGATTCAGTTTCGACTACGGGCGTCCATTGGTTGAATGCTCTAATTGTCTTCATGCGAATGAGGTCAATTACTCTTGTTCTTCTTTTTATTCCAGCTCAATGTAATTAGTCTTTCTTGTTTTCATTTTTTACTCAAAACAAATGTTGAGTCATGTGCCAACTGGACAAAACTGAATGCCTCAGCGTAATATTTAACGGTGTTAATTAGCAAAATTAACGCTGTTAATGATAGGAGGAACTAACCTTATAGATGGCAGAAACTAGAGGGATTAACAACAATGAAAACAAATTATAAAGACTAAAAGCAAAACACCATAAAACTATAAGGACCAAACATTAAGTTTTTTCTTAAAAATATATTGAATATGTTATATATCATTGAGTTCAAATTATGGAAAGTATATATATATATATATAGTATTTTATCTTCAATTGTTAAAAATACATTTTATGTATTTTTCATACATTTCTTGCTGATTTTTTTCTAAATTAATGTATATCGTTTATATATTTTATCCTAATCATATGATACGTATACTAATATGTAGTACATACACTAACTTATCAATATTTATTGACCATATTTAATACATAACTGTATTTTAAATAGGTGCCTTCAATAGGAAAATATCTTTAAAAGCAATCATACATACATACATACATACATACATATATATATATATATATATATATATAAATCTTGATATTGATATGTTCCGTACATATAAGTATGTTTATTTATCTGAATAATACTAACTGGAAAATATCACATGCAATGCATGAGATTAAACGGAAATTCACTTGTTTCTTTTTTTGCCCCCTCATTTTTGTTTGTCTCTAAGCATTATGTAGGTGCAATGAGGATGCCACATGCATTTGAAGGATGCACATGCTTCCCGTCATTTCGGGAGAAATATATAAATTTTTATATTTTGTTCTCTTTAGTCATAAGATTTTGCACCCAATAAATTTAGATAATTTTCAATGTACATTTTAGCTAAGTCAATAATATTTGATAATTACTTTGAGGTTTCTATTATTGATATGTATAACCATATTTAATTTAAAAGATATATTTATCTGCTAGGTAATTTTCTTTTAAAGTTAACAATAATTTCACATATTGCTTAAAAAAGGGCGGTACGAATAATAATTTAGCATGGCCATATTTAAAAAAAAAACTCTTAATAACGTTGACAGTAAAACTATTATATACTTATTACAAAAAAAGATAAATCAAATAGAGGATAATTTGAATGGTAAACCTTTGACACTCAAAGGTTGGAGGTAATCGAAATTTTTTTTTTTTATGTATAGTTGTTTATTAATTAATTTACATTTTGTAAATGAATTAGTTGATATGAATGAATGGATTGTATAATTAAAAATATGTAGTGACATGTGAATTGTGATTTAGCACAATTGGTGACAAATGTAATGGTTGTCAGGGAAATAATTATAAATACCACAATTGTAAATTGAAATGAGTTGACCATTTAATGAAGTGTTTACATTGTTGTACTAGTCTCAAATATAAAATGTGAGAAATGGAGTATATGCAAATGTGTTACGACATTGAGAATTGGAGTGGAGTGTGTTAATCCAAATACTAATGATGATCACATGTATTAGTTGATTATTGTAAATCAAATGAGTTTGCATTAAGTATGTGAATATGTGAAATGAGTGAGCATAATGCATAGCATGATCTTTTTGGCAAGAGTTTGTCTAGGAAGAGGAGTACATAAAATCTATATGATAATGGCTGCCGATTATTAAAATCGAGGAGTAAGCTCTATCCCACTGTTTATCGAGAGATTGTCTTATTGTTTGTAGAGGGACTTACATTTAGGTAAATCTACTAGTTTGTTGAAGAGATTAGCTTAAGGTTTATGACGCCTCGAAAATTGAGAATGGGGAAAGCCATGATTTGAGAGTGAGTGTAGTGATATTTGGTCAGGTTACTCATCACGATTAGTAAACTTAGATAGTCCATTCATACAGACAGAGCCCTAATTTAAATTATAACCTATGGTTTCAATCGAAAGGTATAAGGAGAATATAAGGATAGTTAGATCATGCACTTTTGTCCTGTCGCATGGTTTCTAAGTGTATGGTAAGTTGTGATATTTGTTTTTGCTTATGCCATGCGATTGCTATTATGGTGGAATTGTGTATTATGAGTTAATTTGGAAAAATAATAATATTGTGTTTTCCTTGCACCTTGAGAAATGTGATATTTATGATTATTACACATGTTTCTTAGTCAATTGATAAGCAATTTCATATAATAGATATATTTTGGTTACTAAATAATTGTACTCACCCATCGCTGTTAATATTTTATAGGCTTTAGCTTGAGCGCGGATAAGTGAAAAGCTCACTACAAAAAAATAGACTTTTAGCGATGACAAAAAGTCACCGCCAAAAGTCCAAAAGTCACAGTTAAAAGTTTTTAGTGGTAACTTTTTGCGTTAAAAGGTCATCGCTAATAGTTTTTGACGGTAACAAATATTGTCGCCACTAAAAGTAGACTTTAAGCGGTGATAAATATTGCCACCAAAGGGTTTTTACCACTAAAAGTATTTTTGGTGGCAACAAATGTCGCCACTAAAAAGACTTCTAACGGCGACAAATACTTTTTTTAACAAATAATAATTTATTTTATACCATATCACTCTGCCACACATGCATCAAATGATACCACATCACCTGCCATATATGTGACAAATGATGTCACATCACTTGTCATCTTGTGCCACATCACAGGCCATGTATTTGACAAATGATGTCACATCACCTAGCCATCTCATGCCATGTCACATGCCACGTGTGCACTTCCTCAAGCTACCTCATATGCCATGCCACCATCTCATGCCACGTCATATGTCATGTGTCATGTGTGTGGCCCCTCAAGCCACCTCATGCACCCCGTCACCACCACACACCACGTCACATATTTGTTGTGAAACATGACAAAGTCAAGATTTGAACCCTTAACCTCTTCCCACATCCAAGCCTTAAGCATCCATTTTTTGTTAGTTAAACTGAAATGTATCTACAATTATTATATGCGAAATTAAATATATGTTATGTAACTGCATACACATATATCAAATAATATATTATTAAAAATATATACATATATTTTATTTTATTTTCATTATTAATATGAAAAAATGATTTATATGAATATTTAAATTATCATTTTAATAAAATATTATTTTTCACCAGTAAATGTTATTTTTGTTGGAAAAATGAACTTAAAATAAATAGCTTTTAAATATTAAATAATATTCTTATATACATTGTAATCAATTTTTAAATTATATTTTTATTTTTTAAATGGAAATTATTCAGTATATTATTTATTTATAAATATGTATTATATTATTTTATTTTAAATATCTTTTACTTTTTTCTTCTCCATATTTTTTCAAAAATTGATAAACTAAATGACTAAATTTTTTATCTTCTCTCAAAATAGCTAAATATTTCCCCCTCTTTTATTAAAAATATATTTTATCAATAATTTTTCAATATCTTAAAAAATTATTTTAATAAAAAAATTAATTTTTACCACACAAATTTTGTTAATAGTCATTTTGAATAATTTTGAGAATGAATATTAATAACTTTTACAATATATAATAATTACAAGAATTTCATATGTGATCAATCTAGTTAACATCTAATCATCCTCAACCTCATAGCAAGGAGGATTTGAATAGTTATTTATATTATTCTTAGTAATAATTAGTTATAAAAATATTATTAGTACCTTCTTTTTTATAGCAATGGAAACCTAAATATAATAGGAGGAATTACATGAAATCCTTTTTCAAAAGCTATTAGAGCTCAATAGAAGAAATAGATACCATATGTATATCAAGCTAAGCATTAAGTGCACAATATATTAAATAGTCTACAATATTATTTGTATCTCATGACATTTATACAACTTTAACATCCTAATTCTATTTATATATTTGATTGTAAGTAATAACTTATGTATAACATAACGTAATTATAATTGAAAGTAATAACCCATCAAGATTTTAATTTATCATATTAAAATACTAGCTTAATAACATAATTCTTAAAAAATATGAGCTATATATGTCTAAGAAATGATTATGAATAATATAAAATTAGAAATAATTTAATAATTAAACTCAGCACATCTTGACTATTATTTTTTTGTTTCATGATCCTATATATAATTTATTTCTAATTCTATACATAAAATAAGAAATTTAATTTCATAAATATATTTTGAATAATTTTACTTCATTTCAATTTTTTTTAAAATTCATAAATTTTGTTAACAAAATTTGAATTATAATCTTATAAATTTTGTTATCAAAAGTAGATAATATAATTTATTTTTTATAAAAATACTTTTGATGACGACATTTGTCACTACCAAAAGTGAATTATATAAATTATTTTTTATTTTCAAGTTATTTTTATATAAATATTTTTGGCAGGGACATTCAAAAGTGAATTATATTAATTATTTTTAATTTTTAAATTATTTTTTATAAAAATACTTTTAGTGGCAACAGTGAATTATATAAATTATTTTAAATTTTAAATTATTTTTTATAAAAATATTTTTGTTGGCGACAAAAGTCACCCCTAAAAATTCATTTTTAGCGGTGACAAATTAAAGTCGTCACCAAAAGTCTATTTTTAGCGGTGACATTTAATTGTTGCCACTTTTGACAGTGACAAATTGTCGCCGCTTTTGGCAGCGACATTAATTTTTCACCACCAAAAGTGAACTTTTAGTAGCAGCTTTTTTAGTCGCTACTAAAAGTTCACCGCCAAAAGTTATATTTTTTGTCGTGGCTTCAGAGGCTTAGGAATTATATTGTTCCTACTGTAAAGCCTCTTAAAATTAATTTATTTTTTTTAATTATAAGATATTGCCAATTAGGAATATATTTTGAATATACTTGTATTATTAGGATGTTCATAATTGATTGTTGTATTTTGGGTCTTCAAATGTGTGTATGTCAATTTGATTATTTTTAATACCTAAAATATTAATGCTGGTATAGGAATGATTCATATTATCCATTATGCATGAATATTGATGAAATGCACATGTTATACCTCCCTCATTGTTTTTAATATTGAAGGGTTGAGGGTTGAAAATGAGATTTAGTTGTTATTGTATGCATGTGGTGTTTTTCATAAGTAGTTCTAAGTCTATTGAGAATATTTAAGTGTTAGTAGCAGTTTTTAACACAAGTATTGGGTTTTGGATACTCTTGTGATATGAAAAGTGTAAAAAATGTGTTTGGATATCTAACTGATCTATGTGAAATCTTTTAGGAGTAAAACCTATACTATTAGCTAGTTTATGTAAAATTCTTTCTTTAGACATCTAGATCACCTCGATTGAAAGTCGAATGGAGAATTAAGGCAACTTAAAAGTTTGCCCTAAGATGCTATTAAATTGATGATAGATTGTTGTCAAAACGTGCAACATGCAAAGAAGACACACCATGATGCTTCTGTCAATTTTTGAGCAGATGGAATTTTTTAATTGATCTCATTATTTTGAAAAATGTAGGTGGTTTCCCATATTTTTGTAATTCTTTCAAATGCTAAAATGGATTTGATTGAGCTTTCTTGTCTTGTATTTCATATAAAAAACTTAGGATCCCAATTTGAAAAGAAATTTAACTAAATTTAGAAAAACTACAATTAGGTAATTCAATTGGACTAATCCTATTATAATTGGATGATTGTGGTTAAGGTTGGCTTAGTAAGGGTGACCTTACACTTCCTAAGGCCAATATCATACAAATAGTTATCTTCTACAAATTTTGCTGTAGCCTTATCGTCTTCAAGTAACTCTCCTACATGTTCACATAAAAATGTTCTTGGAGGGATCTTAATTGTAGATCTCACACCCCATCCTTTTTTCTTAATCCTAAAAAGTTGTAAAGGAAAATGTATGCCATGTTGACTCACTTTGTTAAAGAAAGTTGAGGGGTATTTGTAAGAAGGGCCACACTCATAGGCTAGATACTTTGGTTCAAGAATGTGCCCAACCTCATTGAATGGGATCCTTTCATTTTTAGCCACACAAGAAAATCTTGTCGAGTTAGAGCATCCATCTATAGTTATAGCCCTTAACAGGTACAGGATCCTACCAATCAAGATAGGACACCTTAGAAATTTTGTGCACTTACAAATTGGGCGATGGGCATTAACAACTTGCTATCACAAATTGTCTTTGTTTTTTGCAAGTTATAAATGCCCGTCACTTACTTTTAAATGCTTTTGTCAAGTTATAAATTAAATGCACAAGATTTAGGATTTGAAAATATTTTGTGAATTTATAAGATTTCTTGGTAATAAATTCTCTTATGTGAGACCTTGTAATTTTTCCCAAAAAAAGAGCCAAGTTGAAGTGAACAATACAGTTTATGATAAATATGAGGCATTAATTAAATGAATTAACTAACTCATTAATATTGATTAAAGAGATTATGTATTGATCAATACACATGCACTCATCCTTCATCACAGAAGTTGAATTGCCAAACCCATTTTTGCTTTTTTTTTATTTTTGTTTTATTTGATGTTAGGATATGTTGTTATTGATGTATCAATTTAAAAACCGAACCCCATTTTATTGTATATGAACTATGATATAGTTTCTTTCCTAATTTCTTTCTTTTGTCATAATGAAGATGAAAAACATAGGGAGCTATCCTTACATGGTGATTATGGATAGAGAAAGAAATACTAAAAAAAAATACTAAAGAAAACACTCTTGTATTAAGCCTTCATTACTGCTTATAAAAACTTGATATATCTTACACAAGATATTGCTCTATTTATAGAGCTGCAAATGAAATTAAAACCACACAACAAATTAGTGGCCAAACTTACACTACAATTAAACACCACTAATTTAACTAATTAAAAATTTTCCAGCCATATATCATTTTGTGGACAACCCACACTCATTTCTCTCCACAACTTTATATAATGGCATATGTGGATTTCCATTAGCCATACGTGTCTTCTCCATTTCCATTTAATTAATTTATTAAGTTTAATTATTCAACACTTTCGCTTAAACTTAATTCTCAGTAATTCCCAATAGAGCTCGCAATTGACAGAACATATCATGTTTGAGTGACTTCGTAAAAATGTCTGCAACCTGGTCTTGCGTTTTCACATATTTCAGCTTTACTTCCTTCTGCTCAATACATTCTCTGATAAAATGATACCTCGTATTAATGTGCTTACTTCGGTCATAAAACACTGGATTTTTTGCCAATGCTAATACTAATTTGTTATCAACAAAAATTTCTATTGGGTCATATTGAGCCATTTGAAATTCTTTTAGCAATCTTCGCAGCCAAATTACATGACACACATAGGAAGTTGCAGCAACATACTTAGCTTCACAAGTTGACAAGGTCACAATAGGTTCCTTTTTTGAACTCCATGTAAATGTTGTGTCTCCCAGGAAAAATACAAAGCCTGTTGTACTTTTTCTATCATCCTTGTCTCCAGCCCAATTACTATTACTGTACCCAACTAATTTGAAATCATCAGATTTTCAATAGTGCAAGCCAAAGTTAGTTGTACCTTTTAGATAGTGTAGTATTCTCTTTGCAGCATTCCAATGTGACACCCTTGGTGCTTTCATATACCTGCTCACTAGCCCAACTGCATATAAAATATCTGGCCTGGTACACGTCAAATATCTCAAACTTCCGATCAGACTTTGGAATGTCGTGGGATGGACTTTTTCTCCATTTTCATCTTTGGTCAGTTTCAAGCTGCATTCAACTGGTGTTTTTACAGGATTACAATTCTCTATCTTGAACTTCTTCAAGATCTCCTTCGCAAAACCATTTTGAGAAATAAAAATTCCATCATCATTTCGCTTTATTTCAATGCCAAGATAAAATGACATTAAGCTAATGTCTGTCATTTCAAACTCGCGAGCCATTGTTTTCTTGAATTCATCAAACATCTGTGGATTGTTCCCAGTGAAAATTAGATCATCCACGTATAAGCAAACTAGCAACATGTCTCCATCCTTCACTTTCGTGTATAAGGCATATTCATGTGGACATTTGACAAATCCATTTTCTTGGAAGTATTTGTCAATACAACTGTTCCAGGCTCGTGGTGCTTGCTTGAGCCCATACAGTGCCTTCTTCAATTTTAACACTTTATCTTCATGACCTTTGACAACATAGCCAGATGGTTGCTGAATGTAAATTTCCTCCTCTAAATATCCATTCAAGAAAGCTAATTTGACATCCATTTGATGAATTTTCCATCCATTCTGAGCTGCAATAGACATCACTAGTCTGATGCTCTCTATTCTTGCAACAGGAGCAAAAACTTCATTGTAATCAATTTCGGGTCGTTGACTGAATCCTTTTGCGACTAATCTTGCCTTATGCCTCACAACTTGGCCTGCTGTATCTTTCTTTGCTTTGAATACCCATTTCACACCAATGGGTTTTTGACCTTTTAGTAGTGAAATTAGTTCCCACGTTTAGTTCTTTTCAATTGCTTGAATCTCCTCTTCCATGGCTTTTCTCTATTGTTCATCTTTCATGGCTTCATCAGCATCAATTGGCTTACTATCAACAAAATGACAATAAAGAGTTAATTCTTCACCAAGATTTCTTGTCACCTCATAGAGATCTTTAACTCGTCTTAGCTTTCTTGGCCTCTGTGTCTAACTTTTACTCTTATCTTCATCTTCTCCAGGAGCTGCACTTAAACTTGGCATGTCTGCTGATGTTGTTGTTGGAGCCTCTGGTTTAATATCATGGTTTTCATCCATGGTGCATGGATAAAAGCTATAGTTTTCCTTTTTTTCATTGCTCCAGTCTCAAACTGCTTCTTCATCAATAGTCACATCCCTGCTGATGATTATCTTTTGTGAATCTAGATCAAGCATCTTGTATCCCTTAGAGTGCTCAGAGTAACCAACGAACAAAAACTTCTTGCTTTTATCATCAAGCTTCTTTCTTTCTTCATCTAGAATATGTACATGTGCGACGCTCCTAAAAACACGTAAGTGAAAAATGCTAGGCTTTCTTCCGCTCCATGCTTCTTGAGGTGTTTGACCCCAAACACTTGCAGTTGGAGACTGGTTTAGGATGTAAATAGCACAATCAACTGCTTCTGCCCACAACTCCTTGGGCAAATTTTTGCTCTTTAACATGCTTCTGACCATATCCATCACCGTTCTATTTTTCCTTTCAACAACACCATTTTATTGGGGAGATCTTCAGACTGAAAGAAAATGACGGATTCCATGTTCCTCACAAAAACTTTTAAATTCATTAGAAGTAAATTCTCCTCCTCAGTCAGATCGTAGAGCTTTAATGGAACGGCCGCTTTCCTTCTCAACAAGTGCTTTAAATTTCTTGAATGCCCCAAAAACTTCAGACTTCTCCTTCAAAAAATACATCCATGTCTTTCGGCTGTAGTCATCAATGAAGAGTAAAAAATATTTGTTCTTTCCTAATGATATTGGAGTTATTGGTCCACAAACATTCGCATGAACAAGCTCCAGTGGCACCTTTGCTCTTGACAAGGACTCCTTTGGAAAACTAATTTTGGATTGTTTTCCAACAAGACATCCTTGGCAGAGTTGATCGGGTTGACTAATTAATGGCAAACCATGCACCATCTTCTTCTGACTCAATAGTTTTAGCCCTCCAAAGTTGAGATGCCCGAACCTTAAATGCCAAAGCCAATGAGAATTTTTCACACAGGCTTTTAAATACTTTGCAACATCTGTCTGAATGTTTAGTGTGGACATCCGATTCTTTGACATGGGTATTCTGGCTAGCAGCTCCTTTTTCTCATTCAATAACAATAGTTTTCGATCCACCATATGGACTTCATAGTTTTTCTCCAGAAGTTGGCCCAAACTCAAAATATTACTTTTCATGTTTGGCATGTAATAAACATTGCTGATGAATTGATTAGTACTATCCTTTAACCGAATAAGAATGGTTCCTTTTCCTGTGATGAGGACTTTAGAGGAATCTCCAAATACAACATTGCCTCGAATAGATTGGTCAAGTTTCACAAACATCATTTTATCTCCACACATATGGTTGCTTGCTGCATTATCAAGATACCATATGTTTGCCTTTCTTCTCCTTCATAAGTGAGCAAAACCGTGCCTGTCATCTCCTCGTTTTGTAAGTTATTCGCCTTCTCCTCCACCTCCTTAGGAGGACTCTAACATTCTGATGCGTAGTGTCCATACTTAGAGCAATTGTAACACTTAATGTTAGATTTGTCACGTCCATCATTTGATCTCCAATTTCCTCTTCCTCTTTCTCGTCCACATCCACGGCCTTTGCCTCTTGTGAACTGAGTATTTCCTTCATTATTGTTATCCTTACCGAATTGTTGATTTCTGCCACGACCACGTCCTCTTTTATTTCCTCCATGACCTCTACCTCGTCCTCTTTCGGAGCTACTTGCTTCTTGGTTGTTTTCTTTTTTATTAAACAATGTCTTTGTTGCCAAGACTTGTTCTGTAGACAATTCCTTTTGTCTGTTGAGCCTTTCTTCTCTTGCTTGCAATAAGCCAATCACTTCATCTACACTCATTGCACTGATGCCTTTAGACTCTTCTATGGCTACCATTACGTAGTCAAATTTTGGAAGTAGTGATCGCAATATTTTTTCTACAATTCTGGACTCTTCAATTCTTTCGCCATAATGCTGCATTTAGTTCATAAATGATTTTACTCGTGATGAGTAATCAGTTATTGCCTCCGTCTCTTTCATTTTCATCGTCTCAAATTCACCTCTCAGCATCTGCAATCGGACCTTCTTTACTTTCTCCTTACCTTAAAGAGAAACTCGTAGTATGTCCCACGCTTGTTTGGAAGTGGTAGCTTCTGCCACCTTTTCAAACATAACTTCATCCAAGCCTTGGTGGATGACGGTCAATGCCCTCTGATTGCTTCTATGATTTTTCTGTAAACTTTCTTTCTCCGCCTGAGAAAGTTGTGTTTCATCTGCTGGGACTATATAACCTTTTTCGACAATATCCTAACAATCTTGGGATCCGAGTAAGGCCTTTATTTTGATACACCAATTGGTATAATTGGTTTTGGTTAGCTAAGGGAATTAGAGGATGATATTGGAATTGTTGTTCATTTTTTGTAGGGTTACTCAAACACTCAAGATTTTTTTTTGATAGAATAAAGCTCACACAACTCTCATGAACTTGGCTCTGATGCCACTATGATAGAGAAAGAAATACTAAAAAAATAAATACTAAAGAAAACACTCTTGTATTAAGCCTTCATTACTGCTTACAAAAACTTGATATATCTTACACAAGATATTGCTCTATTTATAGAGCTGCAAATGAAATTAAAACCACACAACAAATTAGTGGCCAAACTTACACTACAATTAAACACCACTAATTTAACTAATTAAAAATTTTCCAGCCACATATCATTTTGTGGACAACCCACACTCATTTCTCTCCCCAACTTTATATAATGGCATATGTGGATTTCCATTAGTCATACGTGTCTTCTCCATTTCCATTTAATTAATTTATTAAGTTTAATTATTCAACAATTATATCTAGGGTTGTTCGTCTTCAGTATATATAAGGGATTAGATCAGCATTTCTTTTAGAGATACTTATGGCAATCGGGTTTGCAATTTCCTAAACAGAATTCTTTTACTTATTGCATTTGCTAGAATATGATGTGTAATTTTAATTGGGATTTAGTTGCCCTGACTCCTGAGAAGACATTAGATAGGATATTCTGAGTTGAAACCTTTTGGTTCTTTGATTGTTCAAGATCGAATTATTAAAAATCTAAACATTAGATAGAGCATGGAGAATACAAAGGAACTGAATCAATTCATTTGAAGCACTCATTCTGACTTTTTATTGGCAAAAGATTTTATAAATAGCTTTTCTAGGACCAACTTGGTGACTTTGGTCATACCCTTTTCTAGTTGTTTTGATCAATTAGGAAAATGGTCATTTGCAGCTTTTAGGTTCTAAGCCATATTAACATTATTTTTCAAGACAAACATACATGTTTGACTAAGTTGTTTTATATACTACATATTTTAATTGCTTTTGCTAATGCATTTCATGCTTTGCAGCACCTCAATGTTCCTGGATTCAGGTTTGACTGGGAATATATTAACTATCCATTGATTGTTGAACTTTATTGTTCAAGAAGATTTTAAGTAATGGAATATCATTTGCTTGTATGCATACATTTGTTTCTGCATTATGCTTTTTTGTTCTGATTTTCTCACTGAGTTGTCATTAACAACATTTACTATTTCTGAATCAATGATTAGTCAGTTAGTGGTTACTTTCTTGATAGTTTTGTCTATGTTAGTTTATTCCTTGACAAAATCATGTATTCATGCTTGATGTTATTGTTATGAGTTCCTCATTCTTAGGTTCTGGTTCATGGGTGGTGGCTTAAATTTAACTTTGAATGTCAGTGAATGTGCAAATTATGCCTTTATATCCCGTGCAATGATGTGAAATGGCTATTTTACTGGAATGGTAATCATTTAGCTATGCTACGGATATTGGGAACAACTAACCACTTTACCCAGAAGGTATTTGGTGAAGCCACTGGTTTTTCATTCTTGCTTACTACAGTACATGGGTTCTAAAGTAAGGGAGGGGATGTAGAGTGTAGACATTTTTGAAGTAGGGCTTTCATATGCCTGATCCAAAAACATGATGCACAAGTAAAATTGTTGTAGTGGCAAATAAGAGAAGGCCGTGTTCCTAAATAAGCAAACATGCCTTAATGTAGGGGAACAGTGCCTGGCTGATTAACGATACAAATTATGAATATCTTTAAAGAATACCAAGAAACGAAAGAAAATAACTAGAAATGTTATCAAGAACTGAAAAGATTAGAAATGAAAACACAAGTTATGAATGAAGATTCAAAACCAAACAAAGGAGGTGAATATCCCCCCATGCAAGGAAATGAAAGTATGAGGTGAATATCCGTTAAATCACGTAGAATAAGGGGAATATTCAGAAGAGAAAAAAGGTGAGAAGAGAAGTTAAAAGAAGATATAGAGATGATGAGAGAGAGAGATAAAATTCTAAATACTTTCAGCATAACTGAATCGGTACATCCTTGTGTGCTTAAAAGGCAAAAAACAAAATACATCATGTGCTACAACTTCCTCACCTGAGCACCCCACAGAAGCAAAATACCAAACTGATAGGAAATTAATGGGAAATTATTTTGTAGCCTAACAATGCTCCCTCCTCAACATCATCCTTGCCCTCAAGGATGAGCCAAGTAGCTTCTTTTGGCAACCCATCTTGCCAGTGGATTAATACTTGTGCTACAGCTTTGTTGTGACTCTGCTCAACGCACCGGTCTAGAAGAGGGTTGCTAGGGTTTTGGGGGAGAAGAGAGTTGGACCATCTCAAGCCGGGTCAGATAGTTTGTTGACAAGTCGTGTGTTCAATAAACTCAAACATCATCGTTGGTACTTCAATGGAGCTATACCAGAGACTCATCGTGGTGTTTTGCCTGGTTCGGCCGGTATTCAACTTTAGCCAAAATGTAACTGAAGGAGACAAGAAGTAGCTCTAAATAAATAAGCCTCTCAGATTCTTATTGCTATGAGGCATTATTATGGAGTGTTGTGTTTATATAGAAAAAATTTCTTCTTCTGTTCTTTGTGTTTGATAGGAAATAGAACTTTGCAAAAGATCCCAAGTTCATCAGAATAATATTAATGAAGAGAAGAGAAGACACGAGACTAATAATTGTTTCGTCTTTCTTACACTTTTTGGCTCTATATTTTACTTTCATGAGGCATGTATTGTTGTTTGCTCAGATTTTTGGTGTCGATTTCATGAGATTTTTTTTTTGGCCAAAGGAAATTCGATAATTTTCATCCACATTTGTTTCAAAAGTTTTTAACCTATCTTCAAGTAGCTTCAATTATCTTCCTCATTTCTTCAAAATCATTAATAATGTATGTTTAAGAATTTCAATTTATCATTCTCTCAAAAAATTAAATTATATAAGTAAAATACATGCATACATACAGTCATGAGCAACCTTTAATCAAACCCTAATTTTATACATATAATAAAAATAGAAAGATTCTATTATTAAAAAAATATATCATGATAAAACTCAATTTTTTAAAAGTCAAAATTTTAACAAAAATCTTATTAGGTTAAATTTCAATCTTAATTTCAACATTTATATTGAGATTGATATATTTTGATATCATTAGTATGTTATTATCAATTAGAACAAAGTATATAGAATAAATTTTTTAATCAATTGCATAGTCCGGGAACCATTTTAAAAGTGGTTACCAAATGAAGCATAAAATTACATGAAAGCCACCGTAAAGCATAGAATTGTAGGGAAAACATGGAAGTTAACCCTAGCTTTATGCCTATAATGATGATTGTAATTATGCGTTTTTGCCAGTTAAGTGTACACATGTTTGTTAATATAGAGTGGTTAAGATAGTAGAGTACATTTTCTTAAAACATGTGATTACTTAACTATTTTTTGAATTAAAAAAAATAGAATTGAAACCTTCTGTATATAAATAAACATTCTTCAAAGAAACCGTGCAACTCGTCTCACTCCCACCTCATTTTCTTCCTTTTGTTATCTGAGCTGCGATTTTCTTTGGCTTGTAGAAAATTAGAATAAGATTTGAATAGAGAAGATAATGGGAGATGAAGGGCGGAACCAGGGTCAATGTTAAGGGAGGGCCAAAAAGTTTTAATAGAAAATAAATAATCACATAATATATGAAAAAAAATTAAAAATTGACAATGTAAAATTATATACTCCTTTATAAATTATTTTTAACATGTTTCACTTAAACCCATAAAAATTTTAAAATCAATTAATTTTGTATAAAAATTCATTAAGTTTTTAACTTTGATCTTATTAAATATACATGTTTTAATAACATTTTTTTATCAATATTTGATAGGGATAAAAAGATAAACTTATGATAGAAAGTCAATGGCATACTTATAAATATATTTCCTTTCATTCTATTCATAAGTCACTTCTAATATTTTTATTAAAATTATAAAAAAACCTTAAACTTCATTAACTATATCTAAAATGTCAACAAATTTTTCATTTTACCCCTATTAAACATGTATAATTTTAAAAAATAAAATATTTTAACATTTAATAACCTTCCCAACATTTAATAAGGATGAAAGGATAAAGATGAATAAAATAATCTTTGAAGTATTTTATAAGTAGGACCAAACAAATGCTCTCTCATTGTCATAATTAAATAGGACAATGAGTAAACAAATTCTTCTCTTTTTACCTCATAAATAGTGTCAAAGGGAGTTTATATAAATATTAATCATAAAAAAAAATATGATAGGCAATACTCTTGTTAAAAATCTGTAGTCTTATTCCAAAGCTAAGTGCATACCGTATTACCCTTACAGTGCCACATCAGCAATACCTTATTACCTTGCAATGCCACCTAGCTCAACAATTTACATGCAAGTCTCTATAATTATATAATAATATATGTGTGCGTGTGTGAATGGGGAACCTGGAAGCTAAAAGCCTTGCTGCAATTCCTGTGTTCTACGTCATGAAGTGGCTGAACCTTCCCTCAACGTACAACGTAGCTCCGTCCCTGTGGGAGATGATCATGCTAGATATAAGTCATAATAAGTTATCTATACAAACAAATTAATAACAAAATATCATTCCAAAAAAAATTAATAGCAAAATATCAAATAATGTCGATAATATATTATTATTTATATACTTATATAACAGAATAGAAGACACTATATAATAGATATTTTTAACCTCGATAAGTGATAGATAAACAATATAGATCGATGATAGAGATATAAAAAAAAAATATGAATTGTAATCCGGTTATGTTTTCAAATTGTCAGCTAAGATTACATGGTTGTTAATATAAAATGTTTAAGCTAGCTAAGATATTAATTATGAAAAAGTGGTTGAGATATTAATTAATCTTACTTTAGAATTTTTTTATTATTTGCATTGATTACACACCGGTAATATTGCAATAGAAAGTTTGTAAAAGTAGCTAAGAGTTAAACTTTCAAAATATTTGTATTATAAGCCATATATTCTCATTTCAAAATCTTTAAATTTTTATTTTCTCTTTTAGCATTTTAAGCTTCCTATCAAGACCTTAGTCATTAACTTTAAACTTTTAAAAGCAAGTGACTCTATGAGCAATACAATCTTCTTAAAATTATATGTAACTTGGAAAGATTTAAAATTCAAAGAGAATAATAATTTCATTTTATCATTCTCTCAAAAAAATTAAATTATATAAGCAAAAATTAGTGGTCACAGGAACAACCTTAAATCAAATCCTACTTTTATATATAGATGGATTTTATTATTATAAATATATCATAATAAAAATATTTTTTTAAAAATAAATATTTAATTTCAAAATCAAAAAATCAATTATAAAAGTAAAATAAAAAAAATCAAATTGATAATTTAATTGGGATATCACGGGCAAGAAATTAATTAAATTCTATTTTAAAATTTGTCATTAAAATTCAAATTTAAAAATTGTGTACTATTATCTTGCACATAATTAAATAATATAGATGGAAAATTCAAATTTTAACACAAATATTAATAGATTAGATTTTATATTTAATTTGAACCTTAATTCTAACATATATATTAATATTATCTAGAAATTCCATCATCTTCGAAAATATCTATTCAATATCTTAGCAATAATTCCTTATTCTACTATCAGTCGATAATTATTGGAATATTAATTAATTAATTAATTCTAACCATTTGTAAAAGAAGCCTTATATACTTAATACTCCTTTTATCCTATTTATAAATTACTTTTAACATGTTTCATTGCAACCAAAAAAACTTTAAAACTCATTATTTTTGTCTAGAAGTTTAATAATTTTTTAAATTTTTTCCTATTAAATATACATATTTTAACAATATATTTTCTCTCGCTAACATTCAGTAGAGGGTAAATGAAGAAATTTGTCATAAAAATTTAATGATGTAACTTATAAATATAAGACTAAAAAATATCTTCTCTCTCTAACCTATAAATAGGATCAGAGAGAGTATATTTCAAAACAATCCAATTATGACAAGCAAATTTTAATGTTTTAATAACATTTGTAATAAAAATTTATTATAGAATAAACAAGCACATCTAGATATGTAAGTTTCTCCCCGAAATAAACCCAAAAAAAAAAAAAAAATACACGAGACACAAAGGAGTTATCGTAAATAAAGAAGAAATTAACAAAGATTAGTCTTGTCATTCAAATAAAAAACAAAAGAGACTTTAATTTAAAATTACTACTCTTAGAGAAAAATAGAGAGGATAGAAAATTAGGGGAGTTAATTTTTAAAATAATAAAAAATTTATTACCTCTTGAAGTTTCGCTACGTCTATCTAAACCAAACTAAAGTTCAATACCAGCCAAGCCGGACAAAACACCACGACATGTCTCAGGTATAGCTCCATTGAAGTACACATGCTGATGCTTGAGCTTATTGAATACACGACTCGTTAGCAAACTATCTGAACCGGCTTGTGCCGTCGGTCCAACTCTCTTCTCCCTCAAAACCGTAGCCACGTCTTCCAGTTCACCTCGCAGGTTGGTGGTGAATTTTATCAGGTAATTCAGATCATAAGAAACAGGGAAGAAATCCTTAAGAATCTTGAAGAACTCTTGTTCTGTTTCCGGAAGATTCTTCTTCCCAGTAAGCAGCTTCACCATGTACCCAAAATCAGACGAACCAAAGGCAATCCATTGAACCTTATCGTCCTGAACAAGCCTCGACGACATTAAAAACCCTGCAAAATCGCTGTATTTGATACCACAATTCTTGTTCTTCTCAAAATCTATACCATTGTAAATTAGAGTCTCGATGATGTCTCGAGATTTGGGATCGGTTTTTGGATCGAACTCGCAGAAGTTGAACTGCCAGACACGTTGCTTGGCCTCGTGCGTTGTCGAACTCATGATCATGGGAATGTTCCCTTGTTCGTCAGACAACGTGAGACCCACTTGAATGAGTTTGGCGAGTCCTAGGTTTCCTGACAATGCTCCATAACTCCTTTCTGTAAAAAGCGATCCTGAGAATTTTGTGTTCAAGAATACATACGGGAACTTGTTTTTTGCTGCACGAATCAACGAGAACTCTTGTTCCATGTTGTCTCTCCAGACATCTACGATTTGAACACTGTCACTTCCTTCCACGCTCGCCATTTTCTAGAGAGAGAGAGAGAGAGAGAGAGAAGATATAGAAGAAGTGAGACGAGGTTGAGGGCTTCTCTCCAGGACGTTTCCTTTTATATATAAAGGTTTTAACGCCAACTTAAAAAAATTATTCAAAAAGTATGTGATCATATCTTTAATATCTTAATTTTTTTTTTATTATTAATATCTTAACCATTTTATATTCACAAACATGTAGTCATAACTGGCAATTTAAAATTTTGTTGAGGATAAGTTGAAGATTTTTGAAGAGATATGAAACATTTTTTTTAAAAAAATGAGATTTTGATTCGATTTTTTTAAAAAAAAAAAATTTTTCAGAATAGAACATAAAATTTTTAGAAAAATTTTGTTGAAATATTCGAATAATTGAGCAAATATTCAAGTTTAAGTTAGAAGGATATTTTGATATCTAACATCTGTTATTGTTTATCTATCAATTACCGGGATAAAAAAATATTTATTTTTGTTTATTTGTTGGTTCTATTTTGTTTTATTTGCTGGATACTACTGTAGTTTGATCACATGTGATACCAATCGAATTTCCTTAAAAATAAAGTGAAAAGAAGTTATGCTCATAGTGAATAAATTGGGATAGGAACCTTGTGCCTTTCTTTATGCTCTTTATAACTTCCTAGCTTTCAATTTTTTTTTTCCCTTTTGTTTTCAGCTATTTGAAGTCTTGAAACGATCAAGTTTTGTATTTTTTTTATAATTTTTTATTTTTGAAAAATTGTAAAAAATAAAAAGTTATCTTTTTAAATTTTTAAAATATTAAAATGTTTCTTATTTTATAGAAGTCAATTATTCAAAGAAAAAAAATTAAAAGTTGGCTATTACAAAGAACAATAGAGAAAGCACCAGTTCCCTAACCTGAATGAATTTGACAACAAAAAAGAAAGAAAGAAAGAAAGAAAGAAATGAATGGTCATGAAAGTTTATTTTTATTAGAGGCCGACCAAAGTTCATTATTCTTCCAACAGAAGATATTCTTTTTCATCAGAGGCCGACCAATCTTAATTATATTCCTTATCTCTCCACTCTCTCATACTGCTTCGCCCCCTCCAGATTCTCTCTCTTCCCTCTCTCTCTATATATAGTAATATAGACACGCACACACATTTAGTCAATGCTCATCCTGTTTTATTTTCTAAATTTAATCACACACATTTCTGATATTCACCCTCTGATTGCTAGCTTTGTCTCATCACATAATGTTCATTTACACATTAATCTGATCATTATAGTTTTGACTCGATTGTAAAAACAATTCCTAAATTTTAACTTAGTATAACTCAATCCCATAATTTTGATTGTAGAACTCAATTTTTATACTTTAATTAAGCACAACTCGATACTTATAATTTTAATTGAGTCAAAATTCAGGAATTAAATTTTTTATTGAGTCAAAATTATAAATTCTAAAATCATGTTTTGCTTAAATAGTAAACACTAATTCTTTAATTGTTTTCAATAATAAATAATTCCAATTAAAAGAAGAATCTAACATATATCAAGGTGAAACAGTGAAATATAGAACAATCCTACCTAGCAAGACTGGGTTTCACAGGTGCACCTGTTATAGACTTTATATACTGATTTTTGTCCTCTTTCTTATACACACGTCCTTTTTATTTCTATACAATCAAATTACAGCAACTAAATTTTAATGTGTTAATAATATTAATAAAAAAATTTATTATGAAATAAAAAATATGCTAATTTATTGATTTAATTAGAAATAAGTACTTCAAAGTACACAAGTTTTCCCTAATATAGACCCAAAAAAGCAAACTGCAGAAGAAACAAAAAAGGTTGTCAGGGAATAAATTAACAAAGATTAGCCTTGTCATCTCAATTTAAAACTTGGGATGAGTTGCAATTATTCTAAAAAAACCAAAGAGACTTCAATTTAAAACTACTACAGTTAGACAAAAATAGAGAAAAAAGAAAATTAGGGAAAAAATTTAAAAAAAATACAAAATTTATTATCTTTGAAAATTTTTCTTCCTAGTTTTCTTTTTTCTCTAATTTCTTTTCACTTTTCGCTATATCTATCCAAACCAAACTAAAGTTCAATACCAGCTAAGCCGGACAAAACACCACGACATGTCTCAGGAATAGCTCCATTGAAGTAGACATGCTCATGTTTGAGCTTCTTGAATACACGACTCGTGAGCAAACTATCTGAACCGGCTTGTGCCGTCGGTCCGACTCTCTTCTCCCCCAAAACCCTAGCAACGTCTTCCAGACCACCTCGCAGGTTGGTGGTAAATTTTATCAGGTAATTCAGATCATAAGAAACAGGGAAGAAATCCTTAAGAATCTTGAAGAACTCTTGTTCTGTTTCCGGAAGATTCTTCTTCCCAGTAAGCAGCTTCACCATGTACCCAAAATCAGACGAACCAAAGGTAATCCATTGAACCTCATCGTCCTGAACAAGCCTCGACGACATTAAAAACTCTGCAAAATCGCTGTATTTGATACCACAATTCTTGTTCTTCTCAAAATCTATACCATTGTAAATTAGAGTCTCGATGATGTCTCGGGATTTGGGATCGGTTTTTGGATCAAACTCGCAGAAGTTGAACTGCCAGACACGTTGCTTGGCCTCGTGCGTTGTCGAACTCATGATCATGGGAATGTTACCTTGTTCGTCAGACAACGTGAGACCCACTTGAATGAGTTTGGCGAGTCCTAGGTTTCCTGACAATGCTCCATAACTCCTTACTGTAAAAAGCGATCCTGAGAATTTTGTGTTCAAGGATACATATGGGAAATTGCTTTTGGCTGCACGAATCACCGAGAATTCTTGTTCCATGTTTTCTTTCCAAACATCTACGATTTGAACACTGTCACTTCCTTCCACACTCGACATTTTCTACTTGAAAAGAAAATGATATAGAAGAAGTGATACGAGTTTGAGGGCTTCAACCCAGAATATTTCTTTTATATATAAAGGTTTAAACCCTAACTTCTTCTTCCTTATAATTCAAAAAGAATGTGATCGTATCTTTAATATCTTAACTACTTTTTTGATGATTAGTATCTTAACCATTTTATATTAACAAACATATAGTCATAACGGGCAACTTAAGATTTTGTTGAGGATAGGTTTGAAGATTTTTGAGGAGATACGAGACATTTTCAAAAAAATATAATGAGATTTTTATTCGAATATTTTTTTAAATAAAACAATTTTTCGAAATAGGACATTAAAATTTTAGAAAACTTTTGTTGAAATATTCAAATAATTAAGCAAATATTCAAGTTTAAATTAGAAGGATATTTTGATATGTATCATCTGTTATTGTTTATCAATCAATTTATTCAAGTTTACAAAATATCTATTTTTGTTTATTTGTTGGTTCTATTTTGTTTCATTTGCTGGATATTACTGTAGTTTGATCACATGTGATACCAATCGAATTTCCTTTGGCCAAAAAAAAAATCTCATAATAAAAAAAGGGGGGAAAATTTAGTTACTAAGAGCAAATAAATTGGGTTAAGGGCCTCTAATATGACTTTTTCTAATCCTCTTTGTAATTTTTCTGCTTTTAAAATTTTGTTTTCCTTTTCTCAGGAATGGTCAAAGAATATCACAGTTACACTCTTTTATTTTTGAAAAATTGTAAAAAAAAAACTTTACTGTTTAGAAACTTTAATGCATTGAAATGTCTCTTATCTTATGTCAAAGTCAATTATCCCAATAAAAAGAAAGAAAGAAAACAAAATTGAAAAATTGAGCATTATAAAAGACATTAGAAAAACGCACCGGATCTCTAGCCCGAATAAACAACAATATATGCCATACGTAAATTGTTAGTCTTCTCTTCATTCTTCAAATTGGGATTTTGCAAGTTTTAAATTCTCAAACACAAGAATAACAGAAGACGCAACTTTTCTATATAACAATTCCAAGTCACTGCAGTTCATTCACATTTACGAATATTAAACTGACCCACCCAGACTAAACTCCACAATTACGAATCTGAGACTTATTCAGAACCATACTTGTCTCCTTCAGTTACATTTGACTAAAGTTGAATACCGGCCAAGCCGGGCAAAACACCACGACATGTCTCTGGTATAGCTCCATTGAAGTACTGAGGATCATGTTTCAGTTTATTGAACACAAAACTCGTCAGCAAACTTTCTGAACCGGCTTGGTTTCCCGCCGCCGGCGGTCCAACTCTAGCCTTCACCTCCAGAAATCTGGCAACATCTTCCAGTTCACCACCACCATGCTGTTGCAGATTTACGTTGGTGGATGATCTTATCAGGTGCTTGACATCATAAGAAACTGGGAAACAATACTTGAGAATCTCCAAGAACTCTTGTTCTGTTTCTGGAAGATTCTTCTTCCCAGTCAGCAGCTTCACTAAGTACCCGAAATGAGACGAACCTTGAAACGTAATCCATGAAACCTCGTCCCTCATTACAAGCCCAGACGACATCAGAAGCTCTGCAAATTCGCTGTATGTCACGCCATCTTTCTGGTTCTTCTCCAAATCCATACCATTGTCTCTCAGGGCTTCGATCATGTCTCTGGATTTTGGATCCGTTTTTGGATTGAACTCACAGAAGTTGAATTGCCAGCAGACACGTTGACCATTGACCATGGGACATTGACCGTTTTCATCGGACAACGTGAGACCCACTTGTATGAGTTTGGCCAGTCCCAGGTTTCCAGTCAATGCTCCATAGTTTCTTACTATGAAAAGAGAACCTGAGAATTTTGTGTCCAAGGATACATATGGATGTGTCTTTTTGGCATCAATAATGAAGTCGAACTCTTGTTTTATGTTGTCTTTCCAAACATCTACTATTTGAACACTGTCATCACTTCCTTCAAGACTCGTCGACATATTTTCTTTAAATGAATTAAAGAAAAATCCCTTTACAGATGCAAAAATGATATATGTGAGTTACGTTACACCAAGAAATGAAAGAAACTAAAAAGGAAGATAAAGCTTCATACCAAGAAATGAAAGAAACTAAAAAGAAGATAAAGCTTCACACCAAGAAATGCAAAGATTTGATGGCCAGAAATGAAAGGAAGTACCAAGAAGAATATAGAATTTTACCTGAAGAATATACAGAGAATGAATTTAATTATTGTTGTAAGGTAGAAGAATATGCAATCGATGGAATAGATGATACTGATGAATGAAGGAGACGATATATATGGAGTGTGAAGGTTTCTGGAAAATATGAAAGAATTGGACTGATTATTGTTGAAGGTGGAAATAATGGCCGAGAATATTATAGAAGTGATCGTTCTTTAAATGATATATATATATATATAGTAGTGAATTACACCATGCAAGAAATGAAAGAAACTAAAAAGACGATAAATCTTTACATCAAGAAATGCAAAGATTATATATGAAAGTTCCTATTTAGAAATGCAAACACGCTCTCTGGACAAACTGATGTATGAACGAGAGAAATGGAGATTTAATTTGCTGCACAGAAATGAACAGTATTACCAAGAATAACGTAGAATTTTACCTGAAGAATATGCAGTGAATGAATTTAATAATTGTTATGCGCGCGGTAGAAGAATGCAATGGATGGAATGGTCTGATACTGATGAATTAAGGAGACGATATGAGTGATGTGAAGCTTTCTGGAAAATATGAATGAAATCGACGGATTGTTGAAGGTGGAAATAATGGCAGAGAATATTATAGAAGTGATCGATCTTTTAAGCAAACCGAGTAAGCGATGGTGTATTTATATAGAGGTTGAACATTGCGCAAAAAAAATTATTTAAATATTCAACCGGGCATTTATTAATTCAAATTTTATTCAAATAAAGATTAAACTTTGTCATTATTTGGACTGTTATTTTAGAAAATATTTGAAGTTTAAAATTAATAAAATGTAAATATCCTAATCTCTATCTTTATTCAAAATGTTAGAAAGAAAAATTAAATATTTAGTTTTCGTCAAATTATTTAAATTCTTCCTATTAATGCTGAACAATATTTCAGATTATATTCTTATGTTATTAAATGTCTAAAATATCGATTTGGATTCTCTATTATAGTTTTTTTCCCCCTCTCGTCATTTACATTCACAACTATAAATGAAGAACACAAGGTATTACTTTTCTTTTATATGCTTTAATTAGATTAGATGAAGGACTCATATATTGCACGTAAAGTTAGAATTATAGTTGTGATTTTTATAATTTGTAAATAGTGAAACTATTTATAATTAAATTTTACATTATATAAAAATTTCCAAGTTTTTGTTTTTCCAACATCATAGAATTTTACTTGTATCTGAAGTTGACTTCTAAAAAAGAACAAAGAGAATATAAAGAACATAATATTATTTTTAACTTTTTTCCAGTGTTGCATGGCCTTTTTTATAGAAACGAACAAAGAAAAGTGAAAATTTATTATTGGCTCAAGAAACCATTTATATATAGAGAAAAGCGACATTGTTGTAACATCCAATATATTCTTTTTGGACTGAAATATAAGGTATTGGTAATTAATTCATGATTTTTAAAAAAATATTAGTTGAAATCTTAATTTTTAAAAAAAATTATATTTTTTCAATTTTACTCATTAAATATCCCGTATAAGTGCTTTAATAATAATAATTAAAATTTTAATGCATGATTTTCTTAAAAAATAATAAATACAATAGGAGTATAGTTGAAAAAGCAATTATAAAAGTTATTCAATGTTATATTTTAAACTAAGCAAGACTTTTAAAATATGTCTTATATTATAATCTGGAAGAAGTAATTCATATGAAAATTTAAGAGGTTTACCATGGGCATGAGACTGGGCTGAGGTATTGTAGTCTATTTCGAAGAGGCCATTGTTGTCCTCAATCAGCCAATCCGGTAATTAAGATTCATAAACTCCTACTCCTCATTTCAATATATTTGCTTGTGTCATCAACTATATCAATTCATTCGATTCAATTTATAATTTATAATATACAAATTGCGTAGCTCTCATCTGACTAGGCGTCATTTTCTCCTCCGTGATTGGTTGATTTTCATTTATGCTTAAACGAGATTGGTCAATAAATGAATAAACCATGGTCACCTATACATGTTTACCTTAGATGTCTCATTTTATATTCTGAATTTGGATTCAGTAACTGAACTTAACACAGGCATTGAATGCCTATATCATTTGAGCCGTTGAAATCTAAATAAACCTACATGTTAATTAATCTTAAGTTGAGTATAAATTCATAATTATTGATATAAATTTTAATAGTTCAGACGATATATGTTCATAAGTGCAGTCATCAAATATAAATCCTTCCTGAATGCATGTATTCCGTCCCCATCTGTCATCTTCCCTAGGAAGGGAGAGTTATTTCTTCCTTCATATGCAATTATTTCCGTACACTATAGCCACACGGTCTCTCCAATCAGAGCTTATATTGGTTTTACATATTTTTTTTCCTATTTCCATATGTAATTATTCCCACTTGAATGATAGTTTGGCAAGTCCTAGGTTTCCTGACAAAGCTCCATAACTCCTTCCTGTAAAAAGCGACCCTGAGAATTGTGTTCAAGGACACATGGGAAATTGTTTTGGCTGCACGAATCAACAAGAACTCTTGTTCCATGTTGTCTTTCCAAACATCTACGATTTGAACACTGTCACTTCCTACCACACTCGACATTTTCTATAGAGAAATGATATAGAAGTGAGAGGTGTTTGAGGAATTCTCTGAAGAATGTTTCTTGTATGTACCTGAAGAATGTTAATCTCTTGTTTGTATGTATGTGTAAGTTTCGTTCCTAACTTATTTTATTTTTAATTCAAAAAGTATGTGATCATATCTTTAATATCTTAACTACTTTTTGATAATTAATATCTTAACGATTTTATATTAACAATCATGTAGTCACAACTGACAATTTAAAAACATAATCACATAACAATTCATAGTTAGGGCTGTTTATGTAAGATTAAAAAATACATAATTTTTAAATAGTTTAAAAATTTTATAAAAAGAGATTTCTTTTGTAGAGATTTTATAATTATTTCATGTTTAATTTTCATAATAAAAAAGTGGCTATTAATTAGTTATTTTTAAATTTTATAATATCTTCCTTAATTTTTATTTTATAAAAATGATTAATTATTATATTATTTTAAAATTTTATAACATCTTCATGCATCCTGCTTTTTTAGAACATACTCTCTCATTTATTGTATTAAATTATTTTAAAAAAAATTCAAAATAGCTTCTAAAATAATCAAAAATTTGCTTTTCTTTAATTTTGATTATTTTCAAAAGTTCAACAAATGTCATAAAACCTCACAAAATAATTTTTTAAAAAAAATAAGTAATTTTTTTATAAAAGAAGCCAAAAAAACACAAGCCCTTAATTACAATTACAATTTTTTATCTCTATCATCTATAAGTGTGGATCAATTATCGAGATAAAAAATGTTTATTATATATAATATCTTCTATCTATTATATATAATTGTATAAATAATCATATATTATCAACATTATTTGATATTATGTTATTAATTTCTTTGTATATCTAGCCTGATCATCTCCCATTATCTTTTCTAGTCAAATCTTATTTTAATTTTCCACAAGCCAAAGAAAATCGCTGCTTCGATGCCCAAAAAAAAAATGATATATGGCTAAGACGAGTTTGAGGGTCTCTTTGAAGAATGTTTCTTATATATAGATGTTTCAATGCTAACTTTTTTTTTTTAATTTAAAAAGTAACTAAGTGATCCTATGCCGTGAACCTTGTGACTTGGTGGTGAAAGTGTTTTGTTTTCACAAGTCGAGCCAGGAGTTCGAATCCAAGCATTCTCAATCTCAAAAAACATAATCCTAATTAAAAAATTTTGCTATGTATTTTGTTCTAATTGATTGTAACTACACAAGATATTTCCACCTTCAACAATCCGTCCTATTTTCCAGAAATTAAGCTTCCCATCAATAGTTTCCTTCATTCAACAGATCAGTCTCTTCCATTGATTCTATATTGATTGTAACTACACAAGATATTTCCACCTTCAACAATCCGTCCTATTTTCCAGAAATTAAGCTTCCCATCAATAGTCTCCTTCATTCAACAGATCAGTCTCTTCCATTGATTCTATATTCTTCTATCAGTGCATATTCTACACAGGTAGAGTTGTGGTTGCATTTCTATAGGAACTCTCATATATAATTTTCCATATTCAAAATATGTATCTTGATCTATATGTTCAGACAGAAGCTAAACGATGTTTTATTCATTATAATATAGAGTAAGTTGCTATATTATTAATATATTAAATACTCTCCCAGCACATGTAAATACAATATGCGATTGAATTATATGAATATATTGTTATATCTTAAGCAAGGCTATATTGAGAAGATATACTTCTTCTGTCTGTGAAATATATCTGGCTCAATTGTTTTGCCTTTAAATCTGAAAAACCAGCCCTTTATGAGAAATTGTCAGTGATTTCTAACCATTAATTTCTCATTTGACTGTAGAATGGGCAAGGGATAGAAACTAGATTTTTAAGGAAATAAATAATTTGTTGTCGCAAATGAAGAGATGCACCAGAATGGGCAAATTTTGGTTTATACTAGGAAATATGACACAAGGTCTGATTTCATTAGTTTTTTTTTTCAAAAAAAAAAAGAGTCTGTAATCAACCCAATGAATCAATCACTCCTTTTTTAGAAGTTGGTTAGTGTATCAACAACAGCATGAAAATGAAATATGAATATTTTTTATCTGAAAGTGAAGTAAGAATTTTATTCATGTAAAAATGTTTTAAAAAAAAAATTGATCTTATCAACGTCAAAACAAAGCCGCATAAGCTTTCCCATAATCATCCATAGACGATGACGAGCACATGAGAATTACTGATTTGCATTGGGTTGATTATAATATTCAAATAACACCCAGACCACCCAGCTTTAACCCACTCACATTTATAACAGGAATAAATGCTCCAATGATTCATCATAAAGGCCACAAATTTTACACTTTGGATCAGTTCTACATCTTTTCCTACATAAAGCTTCAGATGTGACGAGGGCAGAGTTAGCCAATAGCTAGTCTGATCGTTAAAATACGTCAAGTCCTCGTAAAAGGTTTAGGGTCTAGAATAGGCCCATTTGATTAGGCTTGTTTAGTTAAACAAACCTGTCTTATTTTTACAAGGTTTAGTTTATAAGTATAATGGGCTGGCCTATTTACATAAATATTACTCCCTTCGGTCCGCATTATAAGACTATTTTTTGAAGATATATCTGGTCCCCATTATAAGGCACTGATAGGTAAAGACTTCCCATTTTAAAGTGAAAATTCAAAAATACCCCTGGATACTTTACTCATCTTCATTCGGCTGACCTGACATTTCACTAGTGTCCTCTCTCTCTCTCACTCTGTCTTCATCCTTTTCTCTCACCATCTTTGCTCGATTTTCGTCGATCGCCTCTTCCATCGTCACCACCGAGCTCATTGTTCCTCTGTTGCAATTCCTCTTCTGCTGTTATTCGCACAAGTGTCGCCGGCCATTTTATGGTGTGCAATATCTCTGGATCTTGCCGTTCAAGTCCGATGGAAGAGCGTTTTGAGGGTCTGTTGTGGGATTAGCTAATGGCATGTGTAGTAGACGATTCTCTTACCGGAAAAGAAGATTCACGGCCGCTCAAGTTCTCTGGAGAGGTAAGCTCTCTGAGTCAAAAGATTTTGAGGGCTCCTCGTCCAATTGGTTCTTCCTTCACATCTTCTAACTTCACTGAGGCTGTGTGTGTGAAGAAAGCTCACTCGTTTGATTTGAACAAAGAGGCAGTCGAGGATGGTGAAGATGTGAGTGACGGCAATGCAGTGCTGGAGTAGAGGGCGTGGCATGCATCTCGCTAAGGTTGTGAAGTTGTTACAGGTATCTTTTCCATGAAGTTCTGAAGATATCTTGATTGATCTGTAATTTAAAGTCTTTAGTACGTTACAATGCATGTGAAAAGCTGTTAATAAGCACGTTAGCTGAGGCATTAAGGGGTCTTGGGATGTTTAAAAAGCTTTTAATATTTCTAATGTGGACATCTATTTTCTTAATAAGTATGTGGATATCTTGATAGGCTGGTTGAGGTATTAAGGGGCCTTGAAATGTTTAAAAAGTATGAAAGGTGATTATTACTCTTAAGTAAGTTATATTTGGATAGCTTTATTCTTTTCAACAACTGAATATAGATACTAGAAAATTAAATTTTACATGAAAATACTCTAAATTTCATAAACATAGATATTCTTACCACTTCTTTCTTCATTGATTGCATGTCGATTTTCACTTTGATTGTTATCTAGGTAGACATTCTCACACATGGGAGGAGCATTTAAGTCCAAGAAACTGTTGCTGCTGTCCCCACCATCTTCCTCAATTGGAGCATTTAAATCAAAAGATGTGTAGTAATTTTTCATAGTGGAAGGCAGTGGTGGAAAGCTGAAGAAGATTGTGGTCCCATGCGTTTTTGTTCTTTTGCTCAATTTTCTTTTTATGTCATTTTTATAAGAATGTAACTGGCCAAAAATTTCGCTCCCACCAATTTCATTTTGGCCTTCCTGTCAAGTACAGATGACAGCCTTTGTTTTACTGACTTTATTTGACTAACAGACTTTTTTGTAAAGTACTATGAGAGAGAATTATTTAGAAAATAATATTATATTTTTGGATTTTTGTAGTTTTTTATTTGAAGGGTAATTTTGGAATTTCATTTATAAATATTCTTTATATTGTTGTTACATTGGTATTGGTGAGGTTGGTAGATATGACTTATAAATAGGACCGAAGGGAGTATTATGTAATATATTACATGCACATCACTTTCATCTTTTGATTTTTAATCAGTCTATTATTTTTTTATTTCTAGTTATATTTTCAAATAGATTAGACTTATATATTGATTTTAATATTGTTATTTTATTGACTTATTATAGTTGGTAAGTCATCTTAATTATTATATATTGGAATTGATATGTTATGTTATATAAAGATAGACTTCGATAGTTTTAAAAACATATTTGAGACATTTAAATCTAATATGTAAGCTTGTTTAAAAAGCTTACTTTTAAGTTGACTTTTAAATAGGCTTTCAGGTTATGCTAGACTTTAGATAAGTTCATGCTTGATTCGTGAAAAAAAAAACTTTATATAAGCTTCTAGTTGCCACATAGGCTTAGGCCTACACTACTACAAAAATAGACTTTAGTGATATTTAAAATTTTAACTTCATAGCATTTATAAAGCATTACAAGTCTCCAAACTATCTAAAGTTGATTAATGAAATGTCATAAAAAGTTAGGAATAGCGGTGGGTAAATGCTACTTGTATAATTTTTTTTTTAAAAAATATACTTATGTACACACACACAAATAAAGGTGGTGTTTCCTTGAGGAAACAATACCTCTAGCCTTTTACTTTGTTTAAGAAAAGTAATAAATATCACTTTTAATTAACAATCAAGTACTAATAATAAATATAATAATATTTTTAATAATAATTATTATATTTTTTATATTTATAATAGTAATAATTCATAATTAAATTAAATAAATATTTTTATTATTAATCAATAAAAATAGTTATATCAACAATAAGTACAAAAATAAAATTAAAAAATAATAATAATAATAATAATAATAATAAATTATTCAAATAAAATATATAACATTAATTAAAATAATTAAAAAATATTAACAATAAATTAGAAACCCTAACGTTGCTTTTCAAAACCTAACAAACTCCGCCAAAGGTTATTAAAATAAAATATTAAACATAAAATAATAACTGAAAAAATAAAATAATTAACAATCAAATAATAATAAATTAAAAATATTTAGGTGGCATTTCTTTGAGAAGGAAATGCCACCTAAGATTATTTGAATAAAATATTTTTATCTACTATATTTAACTTAAATAATTACTGAAAAATATATAAATTAAAATAAAATTAGTAAAAATGACATTAAAGTCCCTTAGAATTATTTAAATGACATTTTGATACCTCAAAATTCCATAATTTCCTTGAACTCCCTAAAAAGTGTTTTGTCATTAAAAAATTAATATAAAAGATCAAATTTCCTTGGATTGAGATAAAAATCCCAAGTTTCAAAACAAATATTTGCAAACCTGCGAGTTACTATTAAATTCTTGTAAATTTAAAAAAATTATGAATCTTTAAACAAAACTTGTTAATGACAGTTGATATTTGCGACATTTGAGAAATATCATGATTTTAAATATAAACTTAAAAATTACCGTTGAATTATTGTAAATTTAAGAAGAAAAGCTATGAATTTTAAAACAAAAATTGTGAATAAAAATTGATATTTATAACATTTGAAGAATATCAAAATTTTAAATATAAATTTATAAATTGCTATTAAATTCTTATGATTTAAAAAAAATTGTGACTCTTAGAACAAAATTTGGGTTTCATAAAATTAGTAATCATTAAGTGGCGTTTCATCAAAGAGAAAATGCCACCTAAGACTATTTAAATAAATAACTTATAAATAATTTATTTAAGATAAAATAATTACAAGAAAAAATACATAGCTTAAAATAAAATAATTAAAAATAAAAAATAAAATTCTAAACTGACAATCAAATGATAATAATAAATTTAATTATAATATCTTTAAAATAATCATTATATATTTTCATTTTCTTATACAAAGAATAGTAATAATTACTAATTAAATATTTTTACTATTAATCAAAAATATTTATGTCAATAATAAAAATGTACAATAATAAAAATTAAAACTAAATAATAATAATTTTATTAATAAGTATAAATAATTATAATAATAACAAAAAATCAAATTATTCAAATAAAATGTATAATTTTAATTAAAATAATTAAAATAATAATTTAGAAGCCCTTAGTTGGTGTTTCATATGCGAAGAAATGCTACCAAGGTGATTAAAATAAGATATTATTTAAATATTATATTTAAGTTAACATAATAACTGAATAAATATAAAAATGTAAATAAAATAATTAACAATCAAATAGTAATAAATTAAAAATTTTTAGGCAGCGTTTATTTGAGAAGGAAATCCCACCTAAATTTATTTGAATAAAATATTTTAAATACTATATTTAACTTAAAATAATTACTGAAAAATATATAAATTTTATTAAATTTATTAAAAAATAATAATAAATTAACAATCACTGGGTGGCGTTTCTTTTGCGAGGAAGGAAACGCCAACTGAGATTATTTAAGATATTTTTGAAATAATGTATTTAACGTGAAATAATTACTGGAAAAAATATATAAATTTAAGAAGTACTTAAAAATAAAATAATAATAAAAGTAATTCTTAGTTAACAATCAAATAGTAATAATAATGAAGATTATTAGATTCGTAGCAGACATATATTGAGATATTGAAAGTCAAAATCAATAAAATTTATTTCAACTATCAATTAATTAGTCCTTTAAATTTAATTTTTATTAATATAATCTCTTATATTTTTTAAGGTATCACAAATCCTTTAGGTTTTGAAATATAAATATTGATTATTTTTTATTCTTGAGATATTTCTACTGATGAATCCGTTTGCTGAGGCTGAGGGGGGAGAGATAGAAACTTTTTTTCTTAAAAAAAATGAGTTATTTGCTTAAGTAGAATGCCAAGTGTAATTTTTTGGTTAAAAAAAAAGTGAACAACCAAACTTAACTATACGAACAAGAATGACTCATTTTTATTACTTTAAGAAAAAGTATATCAAAGTTGAATTTAAGACACTAGGTGAGATTGAGAATATAGTTTGGGGGCTAAATTTAATGGACTTTAACCATACAGTTCAATGGTTCTTGTGAACTTCATTATTCTAATTTTATATAAGATTTTAATTTGATTCTTTAATTTTTTAAAGCATCTTTTCAGTTATCTAATTCTAATTATGATAGTTTCAAATGATTATTTTTTGTGTACTTATAATTTTTAAAAATTAAATTTAATATGTTAATATTTGAGAATATTTTGTCAATATTTAAAAGTTCAATGTAAGGTTGATTTGTTGATGAAACTAATAATGTTAAAATTATATGATTGAAAAGACACTTTATAAACTTAAGATACACTTTAACCGTTTACAAGTTTAATTTACTAAAAAAATTTAAGAATTTCAATTTTACCCCCATAAAATTAAGGCTATGTATGGTTTAAAATCAACTCGAGATTTGGGTGGTCTAGGCTAAAGTTTGGGTCCCAAAAGTCATGTTGAACCAATAAAAATCTTGTTTGCATGAAAATTATTTTTTGAAAAAAAAATAATGACTTTTGGTTCAATATTAGGATTAGGATTGAAACAGTTTTTTTCTTTTGTCTTTTGTATTTCTTTATCAAAACATAAATTATGTTAAAAAAATATATAAACATAAATCACGTTATAATATTTTAATTTTATTTTAATTTTACTTTACAAATTTCAATTTACAAAAAAGTTTAGTTTTGCAAATTTTAATCCAAACAACGTAAAATCATTCCTCACAATTTACAAAATCACCACTTTTAAAATGGAAGAAAAAAATCAAAGTAATTTGCATATGTATCATATTTTAATCTAAACTAAGAGGATAATATTAAAAAAACAAGTTTCCTATGTATTAAAATCCTTTGTATAATTTTATAAGTTGTAAATAATATATGTCAAGAATTCATTTTTGTGAACACATTATTACAATTAACTTTTGGAAGGGTTAGATTAGATTTGTGCAAACAAGGTTATCATTACACTTAGATTTAAATCATTATATCAATATCTTAACCATAATTCCATATTCTAGTATCAGTTAAAAATTATTGGAATATTAATTAATTAATTTTATTGCAACCACAAAATATAGAAGGAAAAAAAAAGGTTATTAGTAATCAAATAAAAAAATTAACAAAGAGTAATCTTGTCGATCATCTCAATCTTTGAATAAACCATAAGAAATTAACAACATTTAACAACAATATTCAAAAATTGTTAAGTGGACTATAGACATCTTGAAATAAAATGACCTATAGTAATTGTTTTTCACACTCTGAAGAGCTTTGGAAGCAATATTTTTGTATTTCATTGCCCTCAGTATCGCTAATTTCACCTATGTTATAGTGGTAACGTATCATGAGCTCAGTTAGGACCTAGGGGAGGTATTTCTTTATATGCAAATAGCATCGCATGAGGAAGCCTGCAATCCCAATGATTGTATAGAACATATTGGGTAAACAGATTAGGATCGCAACTATGGTTGAAAAACCTGCCTAAATTATCGTTCTAAACTGCATCAAGGCTAAAACCACCACCACAACGATACTTTTTATATAAGATCAATATCATACAAATAGTTACGTTCTCTATATTTTGTTGCAGCTTTATCATCTTCAAGTAACTCTCTCACATATTCATATACAAAAGTTCTCAAAGGGATGTTGAATGTAGATCTCACACACCATCCTTTTTTCTCAGTCTTGAAAATTTGCAAAGAAAATTGTATTCCATATTGACTCACTCTGTTAAAGCAAATTGAGGGGCATATGCAAGAAGGCCACGCTCATGGACCACATACTTTGGTTTAATGTTAGACTTTTCAAACGTGGGTGGACTTAAGCAAATGTAAAAAGTTTCACATTAAATAAAGTTTAGTTTGATAACTAATATATAATAAAGAGGAATGATTAGTAAAATTGAGCATTGAGGTTTTGAGTTAAGATTTGGTGTCCTTCCACTACTCTTATCTGTTTCTCATCTTTTCTTGTTCTTAAACAATCGTTCCTCGTTCTTAACAAATGATATTAGAGTTTATTTTCACTCAGGACCTAAAAACCTATTATTACGCACATGTTTGAAGCTTAAAAGTGGATTGGTCCTGAATGCAGTATGGACTTATGTGCACCACACCATTGGAAGCCTAAAATGCTCTAATTGCATTGGATTTAAGCGAAAAATCCTACATCGAATAAAATTAAGCTTAATAATTAATATAAAATAAAGAGGAAAGGCTCATTAACTTGAGTCTTAAGATTTTAAGCTAAGATGTAGTGTCTTTTCTCTACTCTTGCTCATTTCTCATTTCCTCCTGTTCCCTAGCAATCACTCCTCATTATTAATAATAGTATCAGAATCAGGTTTTGAAAAAGTTAGGTTGGCTCTGATTGTTGGTGCAGGGACTTAATCTTTGGGCGTGTTTGATATAGGAAAGTCCCACAACGAAAAAAGTTGGGTTAATAACTAATATATATATATATATATATATATAATAAAGAACAAGGACTCGTAAACTTGGCCTTACATTTAAAAATGTACCCAACCTCATTGAATAGGATCCCTCCATTTTTAATACAACCAATCAGGATAAAACAACTTAGAAATATAACTAAATAGTGGTGGTATTTCATCATTTCAATTATTGACAACATCAATTAGATATTATTTTGTGCCCCTAAATATGTCATTATAAGGTAATCCATTCAAAGAAAGTAATCCTAAGATGTCTTTTTCTTCCTCCTGCAGTTGCAATTGTCTAGAAAAAAAAGGCAAGAACTCGCACATCTTCTTTTGAACTGTGTATCCTACTATACCTTTGGCTTCACCTAGGCATATCTTTTACAAATTGCTCTCCTAGTGAATTTCACTTAGCACTATCATCTTACACTTGTAGGCTAATTTGGATCCATTTATCTATTCTCATATTAACAAAATGTACACTTTATTAGTCCTGTACATTATTTAACAAAAGAGCCAAGTTGAAGTAAACAATATACTTTATGATAAACTTGAGGCATTAATTAACTAACTCGTTAATATTAATTAAAAAACTATGTATTGATCAATACACATGCACATGCACTCATCCTTCATCACATAGCTAGTCTTAAATGCAAAAAAAAAAAGGAGTCTACAATGCTAAGCAAGGCTACTGGACGGCTCAACATAGAAATGCAATCAAGGAGGGAAGACAAATGGGTTCCTAAGTTTTTCATGACAACAAGGTATGACAAATCATTTGGCATCTTAATGTTACATTTGAGGAATATTAAAATTTCAAATGCAAACTTGCAAATTGCTGTAAAATTCTTACAAATTTAAGGAAAAAAAAGCTGTGAATCTTATAACAAAAATTTTGAATAGAAATTGATATTTGCAATACTCGAAGAATATCAAGATTTTAAATGTGAATTTACAAATTGTTATTAAATTCTTGCGATTTTAGGAAGAAAAATTGTGAATTTTAGAATAAAACTTGTATTGTTCATTGTCTCTTTTATTTTTTAATAATGTCTCTTTTATTTTTAGGAAGAAAAGTTGTGAATCTTAGAATAAAACTTACTATTAAATTGTTACTTAATGCCTCAAGTTTATCATAAAATGTATTGTTCATTGTCTCTTTTTTTTAAATAATGTACAAGACTAAAGTGTATATTTTATTAATATGATACTATATAAATGGATCCAAATAGGCTTAAGGTGTAAGATGACAATGCCGAATGAAATTTACTAGGCAAGTAATCCTTAAAAATACGCTTGGGTGAAGCTAAAGGTGATAGAATACACAGTTCAAAAGAAGATATGTAAGTTCCAAACTATTTCTAGACAATTGCAATCGCAGTAAGAACAAGGCATCTCATGATTGCTTTTTTTGAATGGATTACCTTATGATGACATCTCCAAGGACAAAGAACAGCATCTAATTTATGTCATGAATAATAGAGATGATGAAATATCACCACATCTGCTTAAGTCCAATCATACTTAGACATTCTAACAATCCTTTCTCAAGTGTGAGTCCACAAGCTTCCCACATTAAAGATATCTAAACTCCAAGTCCTTGCACCAATAATCAATGCTAGCCCAGCTTTTTAGTCTTCAAACGGTGTGATGTGTAACACCCTAATTTTAAATATAATTAATTAATATTTGATTGATGTATAGAAATTAAAACTAAAAGTTCAATCTTGAAGTGAGAGAGAGCCATAAAGCTTTTCTTTCCATTTCATGAATATTAATTACGAAATATAAGAAAAAGTCTTATTCAATATTACATATATTGTCACTAAATTTCATAAAAATTTTACAATTGCTTTCTTCAATAATTGAACTCTTAATGTAACTATCCTTGTATGATATACACATAATCCAACAGATCTTGAATCCAAGCATGACCTATACAACTAGTTTCCTTGACAAGCTATGTTATTGAGATGTACTGGGCAATCGACATATGGACATATTATGATAGAAAAACAAAGTGAGAATTACAAAATTTCTCAATAAAATAAATCAAATTTGAGCTAATAATGGTCCAACCGCCTTGTGTGTGAAATACAATTTTCTCACTCTTGTCTATACTAAAACTCCCATGAAAATATATACAAGTACTCATAAAAGGTGTTTATAAAAATTAATAAAAGATCTTACAATATTCTGGTAAATCATACTATCTTCCCTTGATAATCATATGAGATTATGCATTAGAAAAGTATAAGCATTCAACATATAGCACTAAGCATAGCTAGGACATCCCCCAGTGTGATCCACATAAATAAATCTCACCCCATTTTCACTTAGATCAGGGTTATCTCAAGGATGCTAACACACAATAATATAATTTTCTTTTACATATTCCCATATAATTTACTAAACCAGAATCTTTTGGACGTGAATACTAATAAAAAAAATTCCAAACATTTGGAGCAATACTTCTCATTCAAAACATTATTGAATTATATGTTGAAAGATGATAAATGTAAATAAATATGATAGTTCGAAACATACTTGAATTATAGTTGAAACATCATAAATCTAAATAAATACTATAATAGAAATATAAATAACCTATTAACTTGTTTATGTGTGAAATTGTAAGTTCAAAGGGATTATAATGGAATAAAGTTTATGATTAGAAGACTAGACCACAAAATACAAAAGTATTGGATTGCCAAAATTAGATAAATCCCAAAATCATGTCATCTATAAAATTAAAACTATTAATGATTCTATACAAAAGATTACATTTAGAGAAATAAATAATTGAAGAACATATATAATTAGCTAGAAATAAAACTTAGTAATAGAATATCTTTGCAATAAATTAGCTAGAAATAAAATTAGGAGAAAATATTTATATTTAAATAAAAAACTATAAATCTCAATTCGATAAGAATCTTACCTTATACCGACTTTTCTATTTGATGATATTGACCTTCTCTAATATTTATCCTAAGCTTTCTTTCTTCATTTTTTTAGCATGTTTTTCTCTCAATTTCTATCATCTCCTTTAATCCATTCTCATACATTTGATCTATTTTTATCTCTTAATATTATCTCTCTTGCCATTCTCTTGTTCCCTCTCTCTCTTCCTCTCCATCATCTAATCTCACTATCATATTCTTTCTCTCCATCTCTCTCTTGCCTCCCACTCCTTTTTATTCATGTGCTTAGACTACAAGAGTGAGGGGTATATATAGTGTTGTTGGCTTGAGAAAAGAGTTAAGAATTCTCAAGGGATAAGTCATCGTAGGTGGCATTCTTATCAAAATCAATTTAATTGAGTTTGGTTTCTCCTAAAAGAAGCTACTATTATGTCAAATATTCCAAATGGTGTATTTCTCTTAAAGAAAAGCTCCTCTTTATGACTATTCATACAAATTTATTTATAACTATTTTTATTATTATTATTATTTATAAAACTTACTTATTGCTATTGATTAGTAAAAATTGCATGAAAATATCATATATTTTAACATTATTAATTCTATTAAAATATTCTATTATCCAATCATCTGTAAATAAATATATCTACTTAACTTCAAACAAGGCATAAAAGACACAAAATATTATCACAAAATATCAAAATTATAAGAAAGATGCATAATTTAAAATAATAATTTAAGTACTAAAAATTTAAATTTTAAACTTATAATTTATTTATATAATTATATGTATCATTTTGACTATTTTAATTTTTTTGGATATTACATGACACATGCATGTCTTTACTGTAACCAAGGCCAGTCCCATTTTTTGGCTTGAAATGTATGTGCAATAATGGGCTTATAAGTCTTGAGCAAAATCTGACTCTGATACCACTTGTTGGAAATAAGAACAACTGCTTGGGAATAGGGAGAGAGGAGAAATGAACAAGATTATTGGAAAGACATCGCATCTTAATTCAAAACTTCAAGGCTCAATATTTTAGATCATCCTCTGTATTTTATATTAGTTATTAAGCTTAATTTAGCTTTATTCAATGTGAGACTTCCCATATTAAATTAAGTCTACTCATTTAGATAACCTAACAATCTTCCCCTCAAGTGTGAGTCTACAAGCTCCCCATATCAAATATGGGGAACACTAAGTCCATGCACTAACAATCAAGGCTAGCCTAGCTTTTCGGGCTTCAAATAGTTTGATCCACACAAGTCCCTGTTGCAACTAAAGCCAATCCTATTTTTTTGACTTTAAACATATGCATGATAACGAGCTTTCAAGTCCTGAGTAAAACTTGGCTTTGATACTACTTGTTACAAGATATGACAAAAGGACACCACATCTTAATTCAAAACCTCAAGACTCAAGTTTATAAGTCCTTCCTCTTTATTTTATATTAGTTGTTAATCTCAAATTTATTCAATGTGGGACTTCTCATATCTGCTTAAATTCACTCACATTTGGACAATCTAACAGTCCAAATCCCTCTTGTGGAATTTTTTGTATGCGAATATGTGGGAGAGTTGCTTAAAAACAATGATGCTGCTCCAAATTAAACTTGGAGAAGATGAATATTTGTTTGATATTTGCCTTGAAAAGCATCGTCGTGGTGGTGGTTTCACCCTTGATGCAGCTAAGAACAGTAATTTGGGCAAGTTTTTCAACTATAGTTGCAATCCTAATCTATATATCCAATTTGTTCTACACAATCACTTAAACTGTAGGCTTCCTCATGTGATGCTATTTGCATATAAGGAAATACCTCTCCTAGCCGAGCTCATGATAAATTATAGCTACAAAATAGGTAAAAATTACTAATGCTGAAGGCAATAAAATACAAAAAAAAAAGAATCTTTTGTAGCTCTTTGAATTGTAAAAGTATATTACTATAAGTCATTTCATTTTAGGATGTCCATAGTCCTTGTAACGATTTTTGGAACTTTATTGACGTTAATTTTTTGGAACATTATTGTTAAATGTTGTTAATTTCTTGTGGTTTATTCAAAGATTGAGATGATCCTCAAGACTAATCTTTGTTATTTTTTATTTATTTACTAATAACCTTTGTGTTTCTTCTATATTTTGGTTTTTTTGTTCATATTTATTTTACAAGTGATTGGAATAAAATTAATCAACTAATTAATATTTCAATTATTGAATTAATTCAAATCCACCTACCCCCGCAACTGTCATCTCTTTAAGAATATTTTATTGCAATATTGTGCCACCTCAGGACAGAAGCTTAATTTTCAGAAATCAAATGTCTTCTTCTCAACTAACACCAAGAATATGGTACGGGAGGAGGTAGTAGATGCTTTGCAGATCAAGGGAGTGGAAAATCCTGGGATTTATTTAGGACTTCAAGTACTCTAGGGAAGATAAAAAAATGCACCCTTGGCATATGTGAGGGATAAAATGGGGAAGAAGTTCTTGAGTTGGAAAAAGAAAATGTTATCTTTTGCTGAGAGGGAAGTGAATGATTAAGGCAGTGATCAATGCCATCCTAGTGTTTCCTATGACAGTATTCAGATTCCTAATTTCTTCTAGGATAATAATGCTAATGGTGGGGGAATCCATTAGAAGTCTTGTAGTTTTCTGTGCTAGTCAAAGGTTGATTGAGGGCTAGGTTTCAAGGACTTAATGGGTTTTAATGTTGCTCTATTGGTAGAAACAGTGTAGCGAATTATAAACAATCTGAATTATGTCTAGATTCGCATCATCAAGATTATTTACTTCCTAAATTGCTCATTCTTGAATAAGCAGAAAGGACTCAAAGCCTCTCAGGTTTTGGACAGTATATCAACAGGCTGTGAGTTGCTCGAAAAGGATCTCTACTGGCAGGCAGACAATGGTAATTATATTTAGGTTTGGAAGGATCCTTGGTTCCCTGCCTCCCCAGATTATAAATTAAAACCGAACAGGAAATGGAATCTTTTGCCTATTCAAGAAGTTGTTGATGGGATGTCCTTAAGCTCATCAAAACTATTCCACTATCTACTACGCGTAGACCGAATAGGATTATTTGACCACTAGTAAAAATTGGTGTATATAACACTAGGCAGGGTTATCAAAGGGAATTCAAGCGCATAAAGACTCAGGAGGGCTTTCGGTTTTTGTAGATAACAAGGTTTGGAATGTCATCTGGAGCCTCAATGTACCTGGTCCCACTGTCAAATGGAATCAAAATAAAAATATAAAACCAAATTTTGTAGTAAAATGCAACCTAGGTCATCTTTCTTAAAAGCTACTGAGTTAGCCAATTAATCTTAGTAAATTCGATCAACAAAGCTTATGAATTAAAGTGGTTTTTTTTAACTAAAACTAAAATGCAAAAAATTAAATTACTAACTAACAACTAAAGCAGCATATAATCAACATCCTTCCTTATCCTTGATGAAAATTTCAGCCAATGCATAATAAATAACAACCTGGATAGAGCATGCTTTCAAGTGAATCAAGACAGAAAAATATGCCTAAGAGATCTCTCAGGGCCTTAGTTACTAGAAATATGATTAGCAATTAAAATCTCAACTGCCAAGTAATTTCCAGCGCTTTAAATGAACATAATTCACAAGCAAGTGAGTAGAATGCCCATTCTAGGACATCAAACCTAATTCATAGCCAAGCAATTTATCAACTACAGTGGCTAATAATTATATTACATTAATCAATCTAATCCTAATTCCATGCATTCTTAACAATCCAATCGGTATAATCAAGAAAGCACAAAATCAGAAAAATAGAAGAGATAGAACCGAATTTAATGCTCAATACAGCTGCTCCATTAAGCTCCAATGGCCGAAGTCTTCATCAATTCAAGGTTCAAAGTTGATTACATACCAAAAAATCAAAGACCCATAGAAGGAAAAAGAGAATGGTAGAGGGACGCTGTAGATGAGACGAAGATTAGGAGGTAGCCGAAGCTCCCATCGGCGCTAAATCAGCGGACCTAATTTCTTTTCTCTTTCCTCCGCTTCCTCATCGCTGTTACCCTTTTCTCCACTCCCTCCCTCTTCGTTCTTTATCTTCCCTCTTAACTCTACTGAGGCGGCAGGCATGTGCTTCCCATTAACCAAAATCTAATTTTAATTAAAAAGACAAAAACACCCTTAATAACCCTAATTACTATTTATACAAATTTACCCAAGAGAAAATACATTTTGAGATAATAAAATTGAGTCTACTTCAAGCCCAACAAATTTCCATTAATGATATTCAATTTAATTAGCTCCAAAAGTCTGCACAAAATTAAATAATATTCAATGGCCACATGTGCAAAAATATTAAATGAAGAATTCAATCATAATTTTCAAGATTTAATCCATTAATTCCCACAAAATATGAGGTGACCAATAAAATAAAATATATTTTAATTAATCTCATTTAGTCATGATTCATCAATAAAAAGACCTAGTGAAGAGAATAAAAATATATAAAAAATATGATTTATAAGTACCCCAAAGGTACGTCATTTTATATGGCGCCTCCTCAATCCTGCCCTAGCTACTAATGATTTCTTCTTGGCCCCCTCTTGATCAGGAATATAAGGGACTGTATGTATAATATAATGTGCACAAAATCTCCCCTAAACGAGTATGGCAAAGCAAATGTGGCTCTTTTCTATTACCAGATTTGGAAATTTCGATGCCAGATGATATTTGATGATGACCCACCTGACCCTAGCGGCCTAATTGTAACTACAAATGTTGGTTTAAATGAATTTTGGCAAGCTCATGGTCTATTAACTCCACAGACACCAGTCCACCATGCAGCAGAATCCCGATGCTGGGTACGACCTCCTCCCAGGCATCTATTAAACTAAATTGTAATGGCGCTTTCTGTAAGGGACAAGGGTATGACCATGCAGCAGAATCCTGATGTTGGGTACGACCTCCCCAGGGAGTTATTAGACTAAATTGTGATGGGGCTTTTTGTAAGGGACATGGAGTAGGTATTGTAGCTCTTGGGACTCACGGGACAGGTTCATCGCAGGTTGGAAAGAAATATTAATGCGGATTCAGCCTTGCGGAAAGAGAGACAAGGGGTGAAAAAGGCCTTAAAACTGACTTGTACGTGGACTGGTATGGGCTGCATTATTGAAATAGATTGCGCTGAGGCTTACAAGGTCTGGTTTAGCAGAAATCTTCTTAAGTGTCCCTGGATGTATCATTCCTTGGTTCTTGACATGTGGAACATGCTGGACTCTTTGAATAATATCTCTTTTTCTCTCATTCGTCGTGATGAGAATTGTGCTGCTAATTATCTAGCAGGAATAGCTTCAAGGGAAATGGAATCCTCTAGCTTGTATCTTGTTTAAAGACTCTGGTGATGTTGCTGGTCAAAGACCTCCTAAGGGTGTTGAATGAACGGGCGTGGGGTAATGTGGATCTTTAATTGCCATCTTTCTGTTGTTTTCGTCGTGTTGTTTCCTTTTCATGTATTTATTTGCGTTTGTATTCCTGACTTTGGCTTTGGTTTCTTTTTTCTTTTTAGCCTTAGCTCTATTGGATGAAATTCCTTTGGCCCAAAAAAAAAATCTTAACTACTTTTCTTATGATAAGTATCTTAACCATTTTATCTTAACAAACATGTAATCATAACTTACAATTTAAAATTTTCTTGAGTTATAGGTTGAAGATTTTTAAAGAAATATGAAACATTTTCAAAAATATATATGAGATTTTTATTCCAATATTTTTCTTAAATAAAACAATTTTTAAGAATAGAAACTTAAATTTTTAGAAAAACTTTGTTGAAATATTCAAATAATTGAGCAAATATTCAATTTTATTAGAAGGGATATGTATTTTGATATCTATCATCTACTATTGTTTATTTATCGATTACATATCGAGATAAAAAAATATATATCCATTTTGTTGGTTATATTTTGGTTCCTCTGCTTATATTACTGTAGTTTGATCACATGATACCTATCGAATTTTCTTTGGCTTAAAAAAAAAAAAATTCTTACAATAGAAAGTGGGGGGAAAATGAAGGTTAGCCGCTCACAGCGAATGAACTCGATCGACACCAAAAGTCTAAGCAAACAACACTATACTCATAAGCATTTTGTCCATTTAATCTTAATTCAAAATATAAATAATTTAATATTTTAAAATAAAAAAAATTATTTTATTCTGCTGTCTGTAAATTTATTACATTTCTCTTACTCATCATAAATTGAAACAAAAGATAAAAAGAAAAAAATAATATATATTTTATAAGAATAATAATTTTATTAATATACGGTTTATTATTAAAAGCTGTTTATATGTTATTCTCCCTTATATTTTGGACCGGAAGAGCACGCCACATGTAAAATATAGAGTGAAAAGATAGGGTGGACAAAACAAAGATTAGTCTTTGTCTTCTCTTCATTAATTCTTCAACTTGGGATTTAGCCAGTTATAATTTCTCCAACACAAGAACAGAAGAAGAAATTTTTCTACATAACTATCCCAAGTCACTGCAGTTCATTCACAATTACGAATATGAAACTGACCCGCCCAGACAAAACTCCGCAATTACGAATCTGAGGCTAATTCAAAACTATACTTGTCTCCTTCAGTTACATTTGGCTAAAGTTGAATACCGGCCAAGCCAGGCAAAAAACCACGACATGTCTCTGGTATAGCTCCATTGAAGTACTGAGGATCATGTTTCAGTTTATTGAACACAATACTCGTAAGCAAACTATCAGACCCAGCTTGGTCCGCTGCGGCAGCCGGTCCAACTCTCTCCTCCACCTCCAGAAACCTGGCAACATCTTCCAGTTCACCACCACCATGCTGATGCAGATTTACGTTGGTGGATGATCTTATCAGGTGCTTGACATCATAAAAAATTAGGAAACAATAATTGAGAATCTCCATGAACTCTTGTTCTGTTTCTGGAAGATTCTTCTTCCCAGCTGCAGTCAGCAGCTTCACCAAGTACCCGAAATGTGACGAACCTTGAAACGTAATCCATGAAACCTCGTCCCTCATTACAAGCCCAGACGACATCAGAAGCTCTGCAAAATCGCTGTATTTCACGCCTTCTTTCTGGTTCTTCTCCAAATCCATGCCACTGTCTCTCAGGGCGTCGATCATGTCTCTGGATTTTGGATCCCTTTTTGGATTGAACTCACAGAAGTTGAATTGCCAGCAGACGCGTTGACCATTGATCATGGGACATTGACCGTTTTCGTGTTGGATATTATAAAATATTCATGGGTATTTCAAAAGAAATTGTTATAATTTAATAATATTGATTTATATAACCCCTACTTAAATCTTATTTTTACCAACTTGGAGTTATAGCTTTGAAAGATTTTAATCACCTTTTATTTGATTTAATAACATTAAAAGGGTTTAATATTTATTTAAAAATTTTAATGTTCGAAACCGCCCAAGTTATGAGGCTTAATTTGTTTTAATTATTTTAAAACTGATGTTTGATGGTTTATTAAGGGACCTTATGGTTGTGACTATATATAGCCCAGGGAGTGCAGTGTATCCTGTGCCAAGCTCTAGAGTTCTCAAGCTCCTCCTATGTATTGTGTTGCTTGAGTATATTCTGTTGGTCTTTGTTGTTCTGTAACCCTGCTTAATTTGCAGGATGAATCTGTTTAATCCTGGAGAGCTGCCGTACGAACAATCTAGTGTGATGGAATAGCTCTTAAGGACAGTGTCCTTGGCACAACTCAGACTTTAAATCTACCTGTCGGTTCCAACAATCTCCAACATTTCATTGGACAACGTGAGACCCACTTGAATCAGTTTGGCCAGTCCCAGGTTTCCAGTCATTGCTCCATAGTTTCTTACTGTGAAAAGCGAACCTGAGAATTTTGTGTCCAAGGGTACATATGGATATATCTTTATCGCATCAATAATGAAGTCGAACTCTTGTTTTATGTTCTCTTTCCAAACATCTACTATTTGAACACTGTCATCACTTCTTTCAAGACTTGTCGACATATTTTCTTTAAATGAATTGAGAAAATCCCTTCACAGATGCAAAAATGAAATATCTTGTGGTGAGTTACGTTACACCAAGAAATGATACAAACTAAAAAGAAAATAAGGCTTTACATCAAGAAATGAAAAGATTATATATGAGATAAGTTCCTATTAAGAAATGCAAACACGCTCTGAACAAACCGATGTATGTATGAGAGAGAGAGAGAGAGAGAGAAAGGGAGAGATTTGATGCCCAGAAATGAAAGGAAGTACCAAGAAGAATATAGAACTTTACCTGAAGAATATGCCGAGAATGAGTTTAATTATTGTTGTTGTGCGGCAGAAGCGTACAATCGACAGAATAGACTGATACTGATGATGAATGAAGGAGATGATATGGACTATGGAGTGTGAAGCTTTCTGGAAAATATGAATGATATCGATGGATTGTTGAAGGTAGAAATAATGGCAGAGAATGTTATAAAAGTGATCGTTCTTTAAACAAACCAAGTAAGCGATAGTGTGTGTGTGTGTGTAGGCACCGAGTTTTGCAGGTAAATTAGTTAGGGTGTATTAGAGGTCGAAGATTACATACGAAGATTATTTAAATATTTAACCGTGTAATTATTAATTCAAATAAAGACCCTTATTAGAAAATATTTTAAGTTTAATTAAATTAAAAATATATATATCCTAATCTCTATCTTTATTCAAAATGTTCTTCGAAAGAAAAATTAAATATGTAGTCTTCGTCAAATTATTTAAATTGCCTCTTATTGCTGGCTAATATTTCAGATTATATTCTTATATTATGAAAGGTCTAAAATATGGATTTGGATTCTCCATTTGTTTTGTTCTCTCGTCGTTTATATTTACAAATATAAATGAATAACACAAGGTATTATTGTGAGGAAATTAAGCATGTGGGCTCAAAAGTCTCGACTCCAATGGCAAGTATAAGGTGACCGAGATACATCTTTTAATCACTGGAGAGTCAATGGCAGAATATTACAAATTCAAGGACAGTCATAGTTGTTGGATTCAGAAACAAGATGATTTTCAGAAGGATTTTGACTTTAATATAAGGGTTAATGCACATCTCGGACCCTAATAATATTACTCAAATAACATTCTAAACCTTCAACTTCTAAAATGAGAATCCTGAGCCCTGAACTATTAATTAGATACAAATCACCCCTGCCGTTATAATTTACATATAACCACAGTTATTTTTGATTTTGTGGGACTCAATCAAAGGCTGACGTGACATTAATCTCTCTTAACATGTGACGGGCTAGTTTACTCATTTTAAAAGTCTAGAGTTTAGGATGCTTTTTTTGAGTAATAGTTTAGGGTTCAATATGCTCGTTAACCTTTACTATAATGATGACATTGACCTTGATATAATGAAAGACACTCTTAGGCACATTAACTTGCCCACTCTCTTGGACAATCATCAATCAACATATGCTTTTAAATCCCATTGCAGATAGAGAAATTGAGGAAGCTATGTTTCAGATTATAGCGGATTGTGCACCAGGTCCTGATGGTTATCATGCTAATTTTTCCACCATTATTGGCATCTTTCAAGGTATGATATCATCAAAATGATTAAACAAGTGGTTTCATTTTGAAGGAATTGATCAATTGCACATTTATCACTTTGATTCCCAAATGTGATCATCCTTCTTCTTTTAAAGATTTTGATTTATAAATCTTTGCAATTCGTCCTTTTTAAATTATTTTCGAAAGTTTTGTGCAACATAATCCTCTCAAATTAATTTTGGACAATTACATTACTCCTAATACCAGAATGCATTTTTAAGGGGCCACTTGATTTCCGATAATATTTGTTTGGTCGTTGAATGCATGACTAAAATTCACAATATAAGATTGGTTGGTGTGCTATCAAGTTGGAATTGTAAAGGCTTATGACAGTTTCGTGGCCGTTTCTAAAAAAGATCTTGGCAAAAAAATGAATTTTCCTGGTCGATGGGTTCAATTGATATATCAATGTATTAGTATTGTTTCTTACCAGGTTATATTGCCAGGAGAACTCCTTCTCCTTATTTAATTATTTATTTTATGTTTCAACTTACAATTCTTCTAATCCTATTTATAGAGTAGAGGGAAAAAAATTAGTTTTATTTATACAACACTTGCCAATTTTTAATATAATACTCATCTTTATATTCTTGCTCTTATTAAATGTTTTAAATAAAAATACTAATAATAAAATTTAAGAATATTTATTAAGAATAAAAGTGAAAACATACTAAATTTAAAAAAATTAATAAAATTTAAATTTTTTTAATTTTAATAAAATATATTAAAAATAATTTATAAACAATACTAGAGCATTCATCAATCTGAAAGGTTTGGGTGGTGGCAAGGGATTGCTATTTCCAAAAATAATGTCTCAATTAATCATTTAATATATGCTGATGACACTATCCTTTTTTGTCGAGCCACGGAACAGGACTGTCATATTATGAAAGCTCTGCTCCATCGATATAGTACCATCTCTGGACAACAAATAAATTTTAATGAATCTAATGTTGTGTCCTGTCCCTCTGCCTATCATGTTTTGAAATGTCATTTTCCCATTTAATGAACGTTAAATTCAAATCTTGTCTGGGAAAGCATCTAGTCAAGGTGTTGAACATAGAATTGATTATCGAATCACTTGAGTAAATGATTCAAAGTTAGTGATCTAAGAGTCAACTCAGAATCAAACCCATTACAAGTAAAATAATATAATTTAATTAAATATATAAAAATATTTATATAAAAAACTATAATATTTAAAATAAAAATCTTTACTTCTTGAGTAAATGAAAAATTTATTCATAAAATCTTATACACGCCTTATAAAAATAATAATTATAAGTTTTTGACAATAATAAAGTACAATAATATTAAAATTATTAATTAAAAAATTTATATTTAATTTAGAGTTCAATATAGAAGAAGAAAGGAAAAACAAAGAAAAATAAAAATACTAAAATCTAACCTAAGTCAATCCATTAACTCACCGGATTTGGCCAGATTGAAGTCAAGTCATAAGTGATTGATTTTCTCAATCAACCGAACTAGCGAAATGATTAGTTCACCGATTTAAGAGGGTCAACCTGGCAAGGTCGATTTAATTTACAAATAATGATCTAGGTGCTTATATCAATGGGCATGGTAATTCATGGGTATGTTATGTCAAGCTGGCCGTTTGACTCTTATTCATAGTACTCTATCTTCTTTTTTGGTCTGCCCTTGCCTTTGAGACAGTTTTCCAGAGTATGTTTATAATGAAAATTCAAGCAATTGAATAAAAGAGATGCTACATATGATGTCAAATGTAGTTCACCTAAATTTGGATGGGTTAGACTAAATACAGTGGCTCTGTCAATATTAATGATGCTGTCGCTTGTAAAGGCATCATCAAAAATGATAAGGGAGATTGGATTAAAGAATTTTCAAAATTTCTTTGCTGTCATTCTAGCATAGCGGCAGAACTTATGGGAATTATCCAAAGTTAATGTCCACTCTAACTCGATGGAGACATTGTCTCTTATTAGTAACAACTACCTTGGGAGTCATCATTTATCTGACATTCTCAGGAAAATCATAAATCTTACTATGAAGGATTAGGTGACCACCTTTGATTATGTTTATAGAGAAGAAAATAGATACATTGATCTCTTGACTCACCAGGTAATACATAACAACTTTGATATTGCGATCTTCGATGAATCCCCGAAAAATTATAGAAGCCTCTTAACATTAAACATGACTAAATTTTAGTCTTTATATACAATTTTTCATAGCCATGTATTAAAAAAAAATCAATATGAAGTTTGCTGGTCTTTTCTGGGGGTCATTGAGCACCATAATAAGATTCACCATAATTAGATTAAATGTCAAAAACATTGAGGCTTTTAATATAATCCAATGCTGCTGGCTAAGAATGTTTGGAGGATTTTCCGTAATAATAAATCTTTTCAAAAAGATTTTCACATTTAAATCTCTCTCTATGGATAATGATTGCTCTTTTGCTGCAACAGTCAGGTTCAGGTCCCTTGATCTTGGAAAAACTTTTTATCTCTTTTAAACTCACTATTTATCTTTACTTCTTTTTTTTATTTTTTATTTTAATTCAATCTTGATAACACATAAAGCCAGTGAAATGCATTCAATAAATTTATTATTGGATATTAAATTTTTCTTCTTTATTATCTTTTTTTACTGATCCCTGACTGGCATTGGAATAAAGATAACACAAGTCTAGCTTAGTCAAAATAATTATTTTTTATTTTTTAAAGAATTAATAAATAATATTAAATTTAGGTATAGTGAAATTATAAGTTAATATTCACTAAGCTTTGAGTTAAAAAATTAAATTTTAGATATGAACTAAAAAGTAAGATTGAAATAAGTTTAAAGTTTAAAATATTAAATAAAAAATGTAGAATATAAAAAAAGAGAATGCACAAACTGCAAAATATGAAAAATCCATACTAGGTCCATGTATATCATTTTTCCCACGTTTTTGTTGGGGTTGGGGGGCCCACACATGTAGCTCAGCCCATGCATTATTCAGCAGTTTGTTAACGGTGACTTACGGGCACCGTGGCAGTTGCAACTTTTGCAACGTAACATTGGTGTTTCTCTTTCTGGTTTTCCTTTTGTAGTTTTTATTCATTAGTAATAAATTTTATTTTCCTCTGGGCAAACAGAAATAGTTGTGATTTTCATAATTTATAAATAGTACAACTATTTGTAAATAATTTTATTTTATATAAATATATATAAATTTCTAAGTTTTTGGTTTTTCAACATAATAGTTTTTTTTCTTGTATCTGAAGTTGACTTAAAAAAAAAAAGAAAGAACATAGAGACTATAAAGAATATATTAGTATTTTTTTCTTACTTTTGTATATTTTGCATGGCCTTTTAAAAAAAGAGAGGTGAAAATTAACTCAAGAAACCATGTATAGAAAAGCTTCATATTTATACTAGGATTAATGAGCAAAATAAACTATGAAGTATTGCACAAAAAACGCCCTGAACCCTAAATTCTTAAAATATATAAAATGAATCGTAAATTTTTAAATTCATAGCAAATTAAACTCTACCATTAACTTTTTTGTTAACACTATTACTGTTAATCGTAAGCCCCAGTCAAATGCTAATGTGGCAATCCTTTATTGATGTATCATTTGTTAATTAACACCACAGATCCTAAATTATTACGTGAGTAGTGTCCTAGACTCTACACTTTAAAATTTTGAGTAAATTACCCTCATCATTCATATATAGAACGTTGATTAATATGTAAACTAAATTAGTTTCAACGTGGTCCATAGCGATGAACGCATCGTTGGCCATAGCGAACAACTCATAATATTGTGAAATACCTTTTTACCCTTTTTTGCAATGTTTTTTCAAACGATTGGTATCTCATACTTTTGTATACTCTATTACTCTAATTTAGTGTTATTTTGAATAATATTTATTTATTTAATGATGAAAACTTAAAATCCCATTGAGAAAAATGTTAAATATCATAGGATTTTAATTAACCAGTTAATTTAGATTTAATTCGTTCATGAAATCGTCGACTTTCACATCCATCGTCTGTAAAATTCTATAATATTTAAAAATTTTTTTCAAATGAGATCCCAAGTTTTTACCATTAAATAAATAAATATTATAAAATTAAAAATAAAATAAACATTATTTAAAATAAGACTAATCAGAATTATAAAATATATAAAAGTATGAAATATCAATCATTTGAAAAAATTGCAGAAAAGGGGCAAAAAATGTCATTTCATAAAATTATGAGTTGTTCATCACAACAACGATGCATTCATCATGATGAACCACGTTGAGGGTAATTTAGTCTACATAATAATAAATGTTTTATACATGTACGATGGGGGTAATTTGCTTAAAATTTTAAAGTTTAGGATCTAGCACTAACAAATGACATATCAGTAAGGGACTGCTATGTCAACATTTAACTAGGGCCCACAGTGAATAATAACGGCATTAACAAAAAAAATAATGACAATATTTATTTTATTATAAATTTAAAAGTTTAGGGACTATTTTGCATATTTTAAGAGTTCAGGATTCAAAATACTTTTTACACAATACTTTAAAGTTCATTTTGTTCATTAGTCCTTTATACAAAAGGGGGCAACATACGTAGTTAATAAAATCCTAGCAGGGATTATTGAGTTACCGAGGAGTGTTAAATATTCATTATTGATAGAAGGAATTAAGCTTTATTATTATTATTATGGACGACCATTCATGGCGAGGATGAAATTGGAAATAATACTTCTACTTTATGTTGTTTTGGGAAACTTGCTCTTAGTTTATTTACTTGCCCTACTCTGTGTTATAAGGTGCCTCTAATTACTTCATTGAAATTAAGATGTGGTTAATTATTAACTTCGCCTAAAAATAGTTAAAGTACATTCCCCATTATATTTTCTTTCAAGGAGCATTAAGCATTTTAAACTAATAAGTGAGACATTTTTTTTTCTAAATTATTTGCAAGAGGAACAAAAATCTCTCTCCATTTTCATTACAGCAAGAGAGGAGTGGGAGGGAGGGAGGAGAGAGCCAGAGAACAGGTAAAGAATGTTGTGAACCCCATTATATTTAAAAAGAAACTATCATTAGTTTCAAATTAACGATGAGAATAATATCGACTTTAATTATTTAGGATTCAAAATATATAAATTACAAGTATATGGTTCGAATTGTCCCCGAATTTGAATCCAAATTCTATATTAACTCAAAAATAATCATTTGAAACTAATATATATGGATTAAAGGACTAGAAAGATATTTTATAAAATTAAATGATCAAATTAAAATTTTATATAAAATTAGATGACCAAAGGTACACTTAACTTTTTTTTTTATGGCATTTTAGGATATGTTTCTAAAAGGATTGATGATTGCTGACATTAGAAAATTATTTACTTAAAATTCAACTTTGTTTTTTTTTTTTGGGTTAAAAAAGGTAAAATAATCAACAACTCAATAGTCTATATGTTAGTATCATTTTAAAAAAAAATGGCTTTCTTTGCATCATCCAAAAGTACTATATTTCTTTTTTTAATCATATAAAAGGATATATTTATAAAGAAATATGGTGATGTTTGAAAACGAGCTCAGATGCTAATAAGTTTTCATCAAAACTCTTTAATAATATGTGGAAGTTTATTTTTATTTTTTTAATATAAGGGACCGTAATTTGTGACGATGCATGCCCCCAAATGTATCTCATGGATTTCCAAAACTTTCAAAAAGAACGTTGACTTTTCATTTCAATAAATTATCTGGTTAGAAATTTAATGTATCATCGTGTGCCTTCAAATAGACTTTAGTGGATATAAAATATAAAATCTTTGTCACAAAACAAACAACAATAGGATTAAAAAAAAAATCAAATTCTTATAAATTTCAACAATTGAATAACATAAGATCCAGATGCAATGTTTTCCTCATCATCACTCATAACAATTTTTTAAAGAACTATATTTTGTTGGGAATCCTTTATCAAGGATTGGGAACTTAAAAGCTCTTACTTCATTATATTTATCTAAAAATTCATGCATCATTTGATTATGTTTTTATAATTTTGACATTTAATTAGTTAGTTATAACCGTTGGTTACTAGCCATTGGGTGTATTTAGCGATCATATAAATACTTTTATCTTTTATTGTATTAGGTTGTTGATCAATAGACTTCGATATTATTTAAAAAGTTCTCGCCTCTCTTTTCTCTCTTCCTCTTCAACCTCTCGTCTCTCACCTTCTCTAAACCTCTCTAAACCTTCAGCTGTTCTTTCTCCTCCTATTTTCTTTTTACATCTATTCTATTTTATTATTACAAACATATAACACATTCTAACAGCTATGGGTGGCTTGCAAATATGCAAATGCTCTCTTTAGCCCATAATAAATTGCAATGATCTATTGGGAATTTGTTAAGCTTAGAAAATTTAGTCCTTTTGGAAAATAATTTGTCTAGAAAGCTTCCTAAATCCTTAAAGTTTTTTATTGATTTTAAGTTTGTTAATCTTTCTTATAACAAAATCCAAGGATAGATTCCAAGTAGAGGAGTTCTTGATCATTTGATTCCTACATCTTTTATGATGAATCAAGCTTTTGTGGTGAGCAGAACTCCAAGTGCCTCCTTGCAAAAAAGAAACAAGAAAAAGATCAATGACAAAATTGATTTTATTGAAATTCACACTACTCATAGTTGTGTCAATAATTTTGGTTCTCTCAAATTATTCTTTTAAGACATAAACAATGAAAGTCAAGGGGGTCCAATGGAAAGGAATTTATTAACTTTAGAAGTGTCAAGAAGGATTTCTTATTTTGAAATTCAAGAACCAACTGATGGATTTGATGAGAGTAACATGGTTGGAAGGGGAAGTTATGGTTTTGTACTCAAAGAAAAGCTTTCTAGTGAAATGATATTTGCAATTAAACTCTTCAATTTTGATTCCCAAGTAATGCTAAGGAACTTTGAAAAGAATGTGATATAATGCATAACGCTCGCCATCACAATTTGGTGAAGATTAAAAGCTATTTTTCTAATGTTGATTTTAAATTTTTTATAATGGAGTTCATGTCCAATGGAAGTTTTGAAAAATAGTTATATTCCTACAACTATTTTTAGGATTTCTTCAAAGGTTAAATATAATGATAAAATGTAGTATATGCTTTGAAGTATCTCCATCATGGCTTAACAGCACCAATTATTCATTGTAATTTGAAGTCAAGCAACATTTTATTAGATGATGAAATGATTGCTCATGTGAGTAACTTTGGAATCTCTAAATTTTTGATAAAGAGTAGTCTAAAACATACACAGAGACCGTATTTACAATTAACTATACTTCACTTGGTAATTATTCTAAGCAAAGTGTCTTGCCTTTTTTTTTCTTTTACATTTGTAACATATTATAATCGTAAAATCTTATTACATATATTGTTAGTATTCAGATTAGCAATATTATATAAAATTAGTGCATGAAAAATTAATTAATATTTATTATTTATGATAAATATTGCATGTGTTATAAAAAAAATGTTAAGGTTATTGATTTGATTCTTATAAATATGAAGTTTAATTAATGAACTAAATTTATCAAATTTATATATGCATAAAACTTGGTCCTTTAATTCTTCTATAAAGAGAAATGTTCTTAAATATTTCCTTCTAATTTTTCCGTGAGATAGGCTCATGTATTCAAATAAAGAATGAAAGAGGTTTTCTATTTTATGAATTTTGCAATCATTCAACAAAGTTTAATTTGATCTTTTTTTATGTATATTAGATTATTAAAATAATTAATATTAAAATATTAAGATGAAAGTGTATTTTGAAATGTTTGTATGGAGGCGTGTAAGAGTGGATGTGTGTGTGAGTATATTTATATCTTTTATTTGAATATCCTTTTATATATGATCATGAAAATTTCCTACTTGAGTTAACAAAAATATATATTTTAAAAATTCAAAGATTACCACTAAGCAACAAAACATAAATTATTTATCAGTTCTCTATTATCCCATCAACTCTAATTGACTACATGAAAAGTCTTATTTAATTATTAGATCTATTTTATTGCTTAAATTTAATTATATGCAAAGTAAGAATCTTCTAGATTATTTCAACAAAAAATAGATGCCACATGCAATAATTCATGTCATGGATAGTGATTTATCACAAGGAGTTCATGAATATCACATAAATAACATCGACATCTACATCTTTAATTCTTGAATTGGCCTTTAATTATTGCGCTGATCTCCTAGAGTACGTGCAATATGATTGATGCAGTATCATTGAACAAGATCGAGGGCATGTTTATGCACAGGCAACGTCATGCTTAAATAAGCATTAATTTTCTTACCAATTTATATCATTTTTTGTTTTTTTTTTAATACCGGCTCCTAGAATATGTTGGACTCATTATTATATAGGTGCATTTATTTTCTCCTGAGCATAAAAGGCAAGATATTAGTTGCAGTAGTTTTTGTATTACATTATCAACCTTTTTTATCAGTTAATCGATATAGTACATGCAAATATATTACTCAAGTGGGTGTCCAATGACCAAGCCAATTATTTATTAGTTGGCAATAAATTTTCATAGGGTCACACCGCCTTTGTAATAAAGTGGAGACCAGTACAAATTGAGATTCCAAATCATTCTTGTAAGCCTTGCATGTAAAAGCTCCCTTAAATACTACGGCTAACATCCAAAAATAATGATAATAAAAGATTGTGTGAATTTTTTAATTAATTATTCAATTAATACTTTTACCAAACCACAGAACATTTTTGTAAAAATTCTCCTTCACAGCAAGAAATCCCAAAACTACATACAAATAGTCAGATTTCAAGCAAAACATGCGAGCATGATAGACAAATGTGTACTTTTGACTATTATTTAGAATTAAACAACTCTTGTCCTTTTTAAAAATTATACCTGCAAATGTACTATTAATTAAAATCATCTAAACACTTTCGCAGTATCATACATTTGTTTGGTTTAGTAACAATTCAAAGAGACCCCTTTAAAATGTACAACTTTATTTTGTTGATTTATTCTTCTCAGAATGCCGTGGTCATTGTTTTCTCATTTTGTTGGTTCTCTCAGCTTATTACCCCATTAAAAACATGGAAGAGAGTTCCATTATGTCCATGGTTGCCACTGAAATAATTTTTAAAGAAAACAAAGGGGGGAAAAAAAAGGCAATGCAAGAAACCATCCTCTCAACTTTGTGATTTGAACCCATTTCAATGACATCTTTGACAATAATCATAAGGGAAAAAAAAAATTGAGGCTTGGGGGAGTATATTCTAGAAGTTATAGTGAAGCCTAAATTTGCTATTACACTTAGGCATATTGAATCATAATTATTAGCACCTACTGTGATCAATTCCAAAATCCCCCCAATCAAACCGGGACAAACAATGAATAACAAGCATGCCCAGGATAAAATGTAACTGGCCAGCCCTTAAGTTTATCAATCAAAAACATAATTCTCCGGTTGTACCTACAAAATCCTCAACCACTAACTTTATCCGCAGTAGCCAATTTTCTTCTCTGTTGATGTTCTGCAACTTTATAATCTACCACTTCACGGAACAAAGTCGGATCAAGCACACAGTTCTCACCCCCGTATACGGCAGATTGAACACTTGCCATCAGTTTCGCTATTTCCCTTCCAGAAAATCCTTCGGTTTTTGCAGCTGCTTCCCTTATGATGTCATCAGTCAATCCCTTGATCTCTATCTGCTGTTGTTTCCTTCTAAACAAATTTTGAAACCCAGATTTTTGGGATCCAGCCTGGGCTATATACTTATCCAGATAGAGTTTAAGGAGTTTGAAGCGCTCATCCTCCCCAGGCAAGGGGAATTCAAGAACCTCATCGATACGATCTGCCACAGCTGAATCAAGATCACCAGGACGATTTGTAGCAAGAGCAAGGACTATGTCTTTAGACTGATCCCCAGTGCGAAAGAGTAGCGCATTGAGTGCACTCCTCTGAGCTTCACTCATATAAGTCTTGTTCCTCCTGCAAAGTTCATCCAATGCAATCAACAGGACTAATTTAGGCTCATATTGTTTGCTTAATATCATGTAGCATCATTGTAATCAAGACCAAAATGGGCAAAATATATACTGGGAAGTTACATTGTGAATGAAATTTAAATCAGCTTTTTTATTCAATGGCATGCAACAGACAAGAACAATTCTTCACAGCTCATATATTATGGATTCCATTTGAAGGTGGCATTCCTTGAAATGTCACAACATATAATCTAGTGCAAGTACTACTATACACAGGTATAGAGATTGTAGATCCCAATGGATATCAGGTTATGGTTTAGGATCGGCAAATGGTGGGAAATGGGAAGGTACAAGTTGGGTGCTTACAAATGGTAGCATAGCTCTATGAACCAAACCAGTCATTGTTTGGGCACAATGAGCAATACCTGCGAAAATGAGTTGGGCGGTTTCAATGGTAGTTGGGAAGATTCACGAAAAAAAGGAACAGGGCCTTTTATTGAAGTAAATTAAAAAATGTCATGCATGACACTGATAAAACAGACTGGACTTTAGAAAAGAAACTGAGACAAGAATTAACAAAAACAACAAAAATGAGCAACTAGGGTAGAAGCATGGCTTACTCGCACAGAAACGCATCAGCTTCATCAATGAAAAGCAACAAACCCTTTTTAGACTTCTTAGCCCAATCAAACAACTGATGTATCTTTGTCACAGCCTGTGATCCCAGTGGAGCAACATCTCCTCCGGTCATCAATGCATAGTCTAATCCCTGCATAAACATGTGATTAGGTAAATCACACTTCATACCTAAAAATTAAAAAGGCGACTGATTCAAAATTTAAGGTAACTTTAAATGAATTATAGGCCCTAGTGTAGCATGTGCACTATTAAGTATTAACGAAATAGAATATACAAATTACAAGAAAATGAAAAATTTGCTTATATTAATACTAGCGTCAACCAATTATTACAACATACAACATGAAATTTAACCTACACCATGGACTATGTTCCACACCATTGATGCAACCCATCTATTAGAAAAGTGAGTAGTGCATAATAATTGAAAACTAAAATGACAAGATAAGATCATACAGATTTACGAGCCATCTCTCTAGCAGCCATTGTTTTCCCTGTTCCTGGAGGTCCATAAAAAAGCATGTTTCTAAATGGTGCTTGATGTGCTTTTGTATTTGCAGTTGCAGATGCCAGCTGCTCAATTCTTTTCTTAAGAGCAGGATGCAAAACTACATCACCAAAACCATTTCCATTTTTTGAAGATCCAGAATCTGCACGAGTTAGGGTACTCCTAAATTGAGAAAAAATGCCTGACCAGGGGTATTTTCCTCTAGAGGATTCTCGGATCAATGACGGCTGCCCCAATATTCTATCCACATATCCCCATATGACCCGTGCACCTTCCCTGTATTGGACCCAAAAAAGACTTGCGTAAGACATCTTTGTTGATAGCAACTTCAAAGCATTATACCACAAAAGTCAACTGATAATAAAGCAGCACAAATTTGGAGTGATAACACACACACACACACACACATGATAAAGAAAGAAGGCAAATAACACGCACACGTGTGTGCAGTAAAAGGTGAAAATCCCTAAAAATGTGAAAGCTGTGAATATTGTCCATGAACTGACATTTTTGGAACCCATAAACTTCAGGATTTTAGTTCATGAAGAGAGGATATTATATGCTCGATACCACAAAGTTGAACCACAGTGATTATAAAGGACGTCAAGTATTCTAGTAGGTGGTAACTAAAAATAACATGTTTTTTCCTATAGCATTTACCCTCCATTTGGCGTTAGTCAAGGAAAGCTATTTAGAAGTCAAAAATCAACCCCTTGTAAACCACCAAAATCCATTTTCAAAATAACTATGGCATGAGAACACAAGTTACAGTTTAAGCAAGAATAGTCAAGCAATAGTGACTCTGTTGCCTTCTCCAAAGTGAACATACTCAAGCATTTAGTGGAGTATATAGGTGAATTCATACTAAGTTTACACAATGTATGGTTCGAGGGGAGGGGAGGTGGGGCAGGGATTTTAATGGAGGGAATGGGGAGGAAGCCTCTCCTTTTTTTTGGTGGGGGTTAAAGAGGGGAGGGAAGGGAAAATTTCCCATCCCATCCCCTCCAACCAAACACACCCTTAAGAACACCAATCAAACAAAAAGGAACGGTGAAAAATGTCAAGGATTACCAATCATTGCTTAAGCTGAGGGACACTAGTGTAAATAATGGACCTATTAGTTGTGTAGGATTGGACCCAAAAACCATGGCCCAATTCGGGGTAGTAATTTTAAGTTCAGCTAATTTTGCTAGCCAGCAATGTTATTTTATTAGTGGAATTTATGGATTCATTCCTCTAATATATTTATAAACCATGTAAAAGAATCTTGAGAGCATGCATATTGAATTTGGATTTTACATTCTTGCCCATGCAAGACCAAGATCATCATTGGCAACGGCAAGCTGGTCTGTGTGATGATCCTAAGAACAATGCATGTCAAACAAAAGCTTTCAAAGGTTAACCTAAACTCTGAAGTTGTTCTCAGAAAGCATTTTCTTAGCTGAACAGTTTATACCTAGTGGTATAGATTCCTGCAGCCAGGGCAGTAACTCCACCTACTGCTACAACCAACTTATTTTGATCTGTTAGAATGGCTCTTAACCCCCCTGCAAAACATAGAAAAGAATTTGTTCACTTAAGAGAACCTTATGCAGTTCATTGAACAAACTAATTAAAAACACAGCTCAAAGCAGAAAGCAAAATGTCAACAACCCATAAATATCTATATGGAAGGAAATAGAAGGCTGGCCCCAGTCCAAAGCCTAATGATTTAATTACTTGCATATTGCATACAGTGCATCTAGTAGTAATACCTCCAATGTGTTCAAAAGTAGTATTTATGGCAGCAACCCATTTCTCTATCTCCGCATTAGCACGATCAGATTGTAATCTTCTGTTAACCTCTTCAGCTAGCTTGGCTTCATGGGCTCTTCCCTCTGCTTCTGCCATAGCCCTTACTCTAATTGTTTCACGTTCAATGTCAGCTTTCTCTCGTTCTGTTTGCCTACGTTGTGCTTGAATCTGTTCCTCTGTTGCACGCCGAGCTTGCTCCTGTCTAATTGATGATTCTTCTTGCAGTTTTACTAGCTCTTGGTTCCTGGCTCTCTGGTATTCATTTTCTGCCTGATAATGATACATACAGCAATGAGAATCAATTCATAAAATTGCAAAATTAAACACCAGAGTCAAAAGGTAAAACACCTGCATCCTCTTCCTTGCCAATTCATCCTCATAGCGAGCCATTTGGGATTTTGTTTGTGCCTGATGTTGCGCAAGCTTTTTTTGTTCATCATATATAATCCTTTGTCTTTCCTGCCAGGCAAAGTAGACATAATTGTGAAACAATTGGCTAACGAAGAACAAATGTAATACACACAACATCCTGAAGAAACATGAAGTAGAAGTTTCATGCATGAAAGACACTTAAGAAGTCACATATTTGAGATCCAGATGGAGTTTCATTAACAGGGATTAGTCATGATGCAATGTCTCTAAGTCAAAGTAAACCCATATCCTGTTCCCAAAGTTCACAGTAATAAAATTTCAGCTAAAAAGCCAATGACTCCCCCTCAACTGAGCTGTTCTTAGCACACAAAATATGTAGTTGCATACATTAAAAATACATCCCTTATTGGGGAGAGACTGGCATATGGTGCCACCCAAACAAAAGCAAACCAGGGTCATACAAAGGGAGAAAAATAAAAAGAAACAAAATGTATAATATTTCCATGTGAAGTAGAAACCCAGCATAGAGGCCAGAGCACCATTATCATCCATCTTTGAGCACCAGCAAGATCAATTCTTAAGATCGAGGCTCATGTGAAGTCATAAAAGGAGAATAAATGAACAAAAATTAACAATTTTAGACCATGAGTTTACAAAACATGCAGCAGTAACAAGTAACAACTCCACAACTAAAAGAGATTGGGAAACAAAAAGGTGTATGAGACCACCAATTAAGAAACGATACAGAAGAGAACATCACAGCTTAAAAAAGGGCCAAATTCAGTAAAGAGAATATTACAGTTTATGATCTAACCAATAAATCTCTAACAATAAAACGCATGTTCAGTAAATTTTTTAAGTTCATACAAAGACAAATTATGCATTTTGGTATTCTAATTCCAGCCAGTACAATCGCATTGTTATGTGTATCATGTAGACCATAAAGTCAAAAAATCAATGACACGGCTCTTTACTGAGTCACAAATTCAAGTGGAGGCTATAGTTATCTGAATTCAGGAGCCACTTACAATTTCATGCTGTGCTTGCATTTGTTTAAACTCTGCAACCTTTGCAGCCAGTTCTGCTTGCTTTGTCTCCTCTTGCTTTTTTATAACGTCAAAGACCTTTAAAAAAAAAAAAAAAACCAATTCAAGAGCTACCACAGAACTTCATTTTATTAAAACATACTAAGAAAACAAAATAATGCATATTTCACGTTAAAAAAGAAAATCTAAGATCTGAGTATTTCACTTTTTTTATACTTCTCTGCTTGTACTTCATCAATCAAACCACTGGTACTTTACCTCCCACAGGCACAACTAAATGAAGGATAAATTGCATAGCAGCTTTATTTCATTAGTTGTGCAAAAGGAGAACAAAGAACATTACAGTAGAAGAGGTAAGAGGCACAACAAGATAGAGGACAGGGAGCCCTCCTTAAAGGGGAGAGGATACAGGAAAATAATTGAAACGGACTTCAGAATAAAAAGTGTTCTTCATACTTCAAATGTCAAGTTGTCAACCAATTAAGCTCCCCTAAAAAGTAAAAATTCCGGAAGGGCCAATAAGACCCAATGCTCGTCAAAACTTAAGATTAACTTATTCTTGCTGCTCTTTCCCTTACCTTACTCTTCGTTTTTCAAAAACATAAATAATTTCGAAATGTGTTTATTTATAACACAGCCACAAAATAAATAATTAAATAAAACATATTTGCAATCATCAAAGATTCAATTGAAAAAAAAACAATTCAACAAGCCATATCAGTAGAATAAATGAATAAATCACAATGTACCTTTCAAGCACCCATTTTTGAAAAGAACAAAAATCAAAATACAGTTAGGAGAAGATATATATATATATATATATGAGAAATTTTTATCAACATCAATGGCTGCGCGTTACAAAGAAAATTAATGAAAATGGTACAATAAAGCCAGCATTCTATCATCACCATTTAAAAAAAAAAACCCCACAATTTTCCAACCTTTTTCCCGTGGGGTGAACTTGTAATTTCTCTTAGCGCCTTCACTCCTCTCTCCAGCGCCTCCGGATCAAAACCAGCAGACGAGGTCCTCGGGTGATCATTCCGAACCTTGGGAGGAGGCAGAGGACTATCCTGAGGCAAATTGGCGGCCGGCGGCAACTTGGGATCGGAAGAAGAAGAAGGCTGAGGAACATTGGGTGAAGATGGAAACCCCGAAAACGAAGGAAATTTGAAAGGACCCTCCGCATAGGCATGGTTGTTCTGAGAAACAGCAGCTACAGCCGCCATGGCTGAGAGTAAACCTGCTGTGTAAGTTTTGGCCATTATATTCTATGGATGACGATGAGAAAGATGATTCAAACAAAGAATCGAAAATGAAAAAAGGAAAGTATGTTGCAGAGCTAAATGGGAAAAATGCAATGCAAAGGGGTGGTTTAGGAGATGTTTAACCCTTGAGTAAGAGCATACAAGGGTTGAGCTTCCATGGAAAAGGAAGCGAAAGTGAACAAGAACAACAACTTGGTAGGGTTTTGGTAGGGTTTCTGGGTTTCGTGCAGCAAAAGGCGGTCTTTTTTTGAGTTTTGCTAATTTTCAGGAGGAAGAGAAAAAAGAAGTTAAATAGAAATTGTCCTCTGAAAGTTAATCAAACTGAAAATGGAAATACTTGTAATTATAATTTATAAAGTAGAAGATGATGATGTTGTGGAATGAGTTTTGTCAAAAAATAAAAAAAAAAATAAAAAAATATATATTTGTTGGTTATTACAATTTTACTTAATTTTAATTTAAGTTTCTATAATTAATTTTGTTTTAATTAAAGTTTTATAATTAAATTAATTAAATTTTTTAATCTCTAAAAATTTAAATATTTAAATTTTTTCTCTAAAAAATAAAATTAAGAATTTTTATATTTTTAATTAAATGATTATATAATTTTAAAATTAATCACATAATTTTTAAAATTTAAAATTATGTAATTAGGTTGTCTTCTAAATATTTTTTTTATACATATACAATTTTCATTAAAAGATTAATAAAAATGTAAATAATGTATTAAATTAATTTTTTTATTTTCACTAAAAGAATTAAATTAAATTTTCTGTAAATTTCAAGAATATTTTTGTTTTGTAAAACTTAATAATTTATTGCTAATTTTAATTTTTAGGGATTAACATATATAATAGATCAAATTATAAGGGTTTGATTAAAATAAAATAAATTACAAGAACTTAATTCAAAATTAAGCCAAACTATAAGAACATATAAATTAATTGTCTCAAAACATTATAAGATGGAATATTGTTGACTATGAATTAAAAATAATATGGTCATATGCTAACCAAATATGATACGCAGAGTTTTGAGCCGAATGGCCGGGTTGATTAGTATATAACGCATTTCAATATATATATATATATATATATATATTATTTCGTGTGTAAAATATAGAGTTTACAAGAATTTGAGCTCCTTATCCTTCCCAAAAAAAGAATTTGACCTCCTTTTTTTTTTGTTTCTTTGTTTGAATTGCTTACCTTTTGGCGTGATAACAGTTAAATTTTAAAATAGAAAATTAATACCAGTTATGATTTTGATTAAAAAATAAAAATTAATTTATAAATATCAATTCAAAAAATTTTAAATCCAAGAATTTTAATTATAAATGAAAATATTTAAATTTAAATATAACTTTTGCTTTATAATTGCAATTTTTATCTGTAATTGCTGAATTAATATCTACCATGAATTTTTTAGAAAATTTTATTGAAAATCACTAATTCTTCCTTGACGCAGTATTAATTACCGTAGCTTTGTTTGGTATTATGTAAAACAATGTCGCAATGAAATTAATTTTCATAATTTTTTTTTTCTGGTTTCTTCTTTTGGGCTTTAAGCCTCATTGTCTTTCCCCAAAATTTATAAAAAAAAAAAATTGATTTTCATAATTAATTATATTAAGAAGAGAATGAAAAGACCACCATGCCCCCACACAATTTCTCACTCCCACTCTTTTCCTTCAACCATTCACCTAAGGTAGACGCAGGCTCCTCCCCACACAGGTCTTCCTATTTCTATCTATGACAACCAAATGCAATGCACAACAACATTAAACTTGAATCTGAACCACATTTTTGTTTTATTCCATTGCCAAACAATCTGTAACACACACATGGTGGTGGAAATAGGTGGGGGCCAGAGGTGGGGTCATGGCAGAGGTTGGAGGAGAAGCTGCTAAGGGCAAACTTGGTTGGGATTCGTCCGCGTTGGCGTAGGGGGAGGCTCTAGCATTGTCAGGGCGAGGTGGTGGAGGTGGGGCATCAAAGAACATGCTAAGTTGCTAACCACGGTCCACGACTGGAGTAATTTTGAGGAATTAATAGTAAATATTAATTCAGCAATTACAACAAGAACATAAAGTTAAAATAATAGAAATAAGAATATTGAGATGGATATTTCAGCATACACATATAGATAAAATTCAAAACGAAAATATATAAAAAAAAGTGAGTGTAACACTTATTAAAAAAAAAAATAGTAGAAAACTGTTTGAGATGGTTTTGATATATACAAAAAAAACTACAGGAGGCCTCTATAAAGAGAGTAAAATGGATAATTTTAAGCCCTATTAAGAGAAGTAAAAAAAGGTCAAAGAAAATACTAATGGAAATTGTTGACTGAGACCTCTTAGTTAACAATATTCCAAAATGAAACTTTATTTGGACTAAATAATACTTGCATTTCATAGAGAAGGACCCGATAAATATATAGGTAGGGATAGGAGAGAGTGAATCTAATTAAATCCCTAAACACTCTCCTAAAATCTCTAATAATATAAATCTAATTAAAGACTCTGAAAAGAATGTTACAAGATGAGAGGAGAAAAAAGGAAAATTAGGTCAGAGATAGGCCCAGTAATATAAGTTACATATCCAATACTAAAAGCTTGATAAATGACAAAGCACAATAACATTATACAATCCATATAGCCAACCCCACTTAATAGAATAAGGTTTGTTGTTGTTGTTAAGAAGGTAACTCTGACTTTTCACCAGAACATGGTAGAGGATAGGATGCTAATGGGGAATCATAGATTTGGTGATTATTAATTATCACCATTACCACTATAAAAAAGCAACCAAACATTTTTCATGGTAATGCAATGAAGATTACTATTGCAAGGTTGTAATGGAGTTGAATCAAAGGGATTCATGTTCTCAGTCATTTCCATCATTCACAATTATTCCATTTCATTCATAACTAGACCATAACCCATGCAATGCATGGGACAACATTTGATTATTGAATAATCATATTTATAGTCATAACTATTATTATGTTAATAAAATAATGACTTTTGTAGTATACTAGCGTAGGAAAAATATAGTTTTTGCAGAACAATGCAACACTTCATCGCTTCAAAAGTCATTACACAGTTGTAAGCAAGTGGTAAACGCATGAACATTGTCTTATTATTTCAGAAGATGCTAACACAGGAGTATCATCATCATTACAACATCATCTTTAGTCAGAAACATTGCAACCAAGGAAACATGAATTTCAACCATGAACAATATCATAAAATCCAGATCTATAATACTTGCCAATCACAGGTTCTAATGGTGATGGTCCTGAACATAACGCAGGCCACAATACTTGCAGACAGCGGGTTCAGCCAAGTCAAGGCATATAAATTCAATTGGGTGCCCAAGTGCGGGATTGCTATCTGCAACCATGAAGAGCAGCATCCAAATTAGTTATCTTCCTACTTTCGAGGTGATAATTTAGCTGCAGTAGATAAGAGCTGCAATATAATAGTATACAGACGCTGGCGTGCATAAAATTATATCTAAGGACACAACCTAAGAAAATTAGGTCTAAAGACATTAAAAATAATTATTGTTTTCAAAAACTAAAGTTACTACTAGGTTCTGCGCCAGGTGTTAAAAGTAAATACCAAGTTTTAAGCAACTCGTAACAAAGTTATACGAAACTACAACCTTCCAAGAATCTGATAACAACTTGATAGTAACTCACGTAAAACCTGGTAGTAACTTTAGTCTTTGAAACTACTGAAGATTTAAAAAAAAAAAAAATCTTTTCAGCTAAATGTTTGAAGATTTAGATCCTTTGACATAATTTTAACTTCACTGGAATGATGTCGGGCAGAAAGGAAGGATATCAGAATTTGCAGAAGTTTCACCTCCTTCGCAAGCAACAATCCTGCCTTCCACCTTGATAGGAGGAACTTCATTAATCAGCTCCATTGGGGATTTCTTGCTCGTATCCTATTTAAAAAGGCAGTATAAGTTTTACAACATTCAGAGCTCAATTCAGCAAGCAAGTAAAGAATTTAATACTGGAAAGTAACCCATATAACCAAAGCACAATAAGTCAACAACACAATAAGAAATAACAAGATTGGAGTCAATTGAAAGGAGACGCTAATGTTCAATAACATTAGGTCAGCCACATATTCCATTACATCATGCGGGCAACAACCTCAAGTTCCTAACTTGTCTACTACTTCACACATTGTCAGTGAAAGTGGACATTGAGTTCTAAAAATGGTCATGAACCACAAGAAATGGCTTCAAATGTCAATTTTTCAGAAGAATAGATGTAATCCTGGTATTCATAAGATAAAAAGAACCATTCCTTTCCTATAAAAATAGATTTTGACAGTTTCCATAACGTTTACAGCTCACGGAACAGTCAACTGATACAGCTAGATATTGCATTTATCCAATCGTTTCCACATGGTGGGACAAGAGCTAGCAAAAACAATGCAATCCAATTAAAGTCAAACAAATTTCATTAATCTTGGTCTGATATTGAATAATTTTCAGAGTGAAAGCCATATCACTACATATATATTCACAATACAAAGCACACAAACAAGGGGAGATACTGCACAAACTAATTTTTATGCTTTCATATTTTCATCATGTTACTCTATGATTTTAGTTTTAACTTTTAAATAAAACAAATTCATCAGAAGTGTCTCCCACAATTTCTCATCTCAATCTCCAAAAATGCACTAAATTAAACCATTGTGGATGTGTCAAAAATGTTTCCCTTCCTGCTCCTTTAATCATCAACAAAGTAATTTAATAAAACAATAAAACAAGCAATAATTCTTTTTCCAGGCTAGCTGAGCACTGCAGCTATGCAGCCCAGCTCATTTGTTGCATTATAAAAAAGGGGTGAGCGGGAGTGAAAGTGGTGCACGTGGATTGAGTTGCTTTCAGCTGAAATTGCAACTCTTGGTCCAAAAATCTTCAATATTTCATCTGGTGACTTCTCTAAAAAATTTTGGTTCGGTTTTCTAAACCAGAACTGGTCCGATGATGACTGATTTAGCTGATTGTTGACCAGTTTTTGACCAGTTTTGTCATAAGCCAATTTTTGGGGTTATCCAGGATTGGACCATAAGCCAGTTCCTTTCAACTAGTTGGTCCAATCCATTTTTTAAAACCTTGTTACCATCATATGGATCTTGATCAATGACTTCTTTAATGTCCTTCTTGGTCAACCTTACCTCTCTTTCTAGGGATAAAAACTATCTGCCGACCCATCCTTATTGGCACCGCCACTGGCCATCTATACACATGGCCAAAACAATCTTAAAATATTTTCTATCATTTTCTCCTCAATAGGTGTCATGCCAACTTATCTTCTTATATGATCATTACATATCTTATCCTTTCTTATTGCAATCCCATTTTGTGCTCATGTTGCCTCTTCAATACCCAACATTCACTGTCATATAGCAATAGCACTGCGAGCCTTATAGCAAATTAGCAATTCCATAAAATTTCCCTTAAATTTCGTAGGAACCTTGCAATCACAAAGAACTCCCAATGTTCCACCATTTCATCCACCTTACTTGTATCCTATGCATAACGTCATCATCCTAGTTCTTGGCCTCAAAGGACAGGTCCCACTAGACTTTATGGGCCTTCCAGTGCCAACTTTATACCGTTATATGGGATTAAAAGAAACCAGATGAACTATCAAGGATTTCAGACAGCAACGGATCGCATCTACACGACAACATAGAAATCCTTATCTGAGAAGCATTTTTTAGGGGGAAAAATCCTACTAATTGATTTTTAATGAATTATTGATGACCTCTGCTCAAAAAAAAAATTTATTGATTACCTGCATCCACTTGGCGGTGTGGTTGCTGACTTGACCACGTACAAGACTTAAACTTCTTGTGGTTAATGACAATTTGGAAGATTGAACGAGTGTCTTGAACAGACTTGACGCCATTTCTGGGAGAGAATCAGCAGAGGAAACCACCAGCAATTACTGACTCGGAGAAAGCCTACCTGAAAAAATCGAAATCAACAAAAACAAGCAAGTTAGCAGAATTGATCGAGAAGGAACCGCAAAGGAGTTAGCAATAGAACAATTCCAATAAAACAGGAAAACATATTAAACGAATATGTATCCTGAATTGTATCAAAGCTTCATGAAGCAATGCTAAAAAGGAGATAGAAGCGACGGATACTCACAGGGGAAGAGCTTCGCCGATATCCGTACTGGTCGACGGAATTGATCTTCGGAACGAGGAATGACTGTGTTCCTCTCACTAGGCTTCGATCAGGACTTCATGGGCCCAAATTTAAATGGACTTACACATGTTTAAACACCTATACTCAATTCACCAAAAAACAAAAAAAACAAAAACTAATTTTAGTGTCCGTTTAAATTTTAATTAAATATAATAAATTATAAAAAAATTAATTAAATATTAAATTTTAATTATAATTGATTATGTTATAATATAATTTTTTTAAATATTATTTTTTAAAAATTAATTTTAATAGAATTAAAGATATATGAATAATTCATTAAGAATTAATTTTGACTGTATAAATTATCATAAGAGACATTGCTTTTTAAAATTATATATCTAATTAATTATAAAAATTTAAATTATATTAATATTAACAATTTTTATTTACATAAATGAATAACTTAATATATTTTAGTTAAAATAAATTTAATAAAAGAAAAATATTTAATTTTTAAATACCAAACATCAATTTTACAATAATTAATGAAGATGATGATATACAATTTAATCTGTAATGACATCATAAATATGAGTAATATTTAATAAAGATGCTAAGCACTGCCTAAAAATTTTGGTAACATAAAAAATGTAACAATGTAGTAAATAATGCAAAATATCTCTCTAGACTTTTGTAACAATTTTTATATTAAATTAAATTAATTTTTCTCTACTAATTAATATTTTAATTAAATTAGTTTTATAAAAAGTGCTAAGTGGAGAGTGGTAGTTGACAGAAACTTATGCTATTAATTTTTTTGAGAATTTAAAGTTTGAATTTTATTAAACAAATAAAAAAAAGAGTTCGTTTTAGATTTATTAAATTTTGTGGTTTTATTGTAACTTTTTTCTTGAGCCTTTCTTGTAATTTTTTCATATTTCGTAGATGATCTGAATTCAAAAGCTGAATCTAGAAGCTTTGAGCAAAAAAATTTTTTTTGGCAAAAATTAATTTTTTGGATAAATTGGTGTTTGAATAATTTTGGCAAAAATCAATTTTTTGCCTCAAATAATTAATTAAAATGCCATCCAAACATGCACCTAGCTTCTAGCCCACGAGCCACATATTCAAATCTCACCATTGAGTGAAGTTTTTATATTCAACTCACCTAAACTTTTATATAAAAAATTCAAAAAAAATAAAAGAGGAAGAAATTAAATAAGAAAATGAGAGTGAATATTTAATAGAAATTATTTTTTAATATATATCAAAAGTTTTTCTTTTTAAACTAAAAAAATTGTGGGTAATTGTTGGTAGGCTAAATTATACATTATACCCTGAATTTTGAATCACATGCACATAACTTCTTTAACATTCAAAATTTTACAAGGAACCCCCTCAACTCTTATATTTATGCAAATAACTTTGTATGATTAATTGTATATATTAATTATTTACAAATAACTTAAAGTTTAGGAAGTTATATGTATATCAATCAAAGTTTGAAGGCTTAAATTCACACGAAAATAAAGTTAAAGTGAGTATATAATTAATGGTTAGGGATTATTTGTATAAATATGAAAGCTTAAGGAGGTTTATTATTAAGTTTTGGAAAAATTAATTTTTTAGCTCATTAGCTTTTAATTCACTTATAATTTAGTTTCTCAACTCTAACTCGCTTTTGACTCATTTCTTCAACTTTTGACTTACTCATAATTAAGTCTCGCAACTTTTGTTAATTCTTTTTTTTTCATATTAACTTAGATTCTACATCAAAGAGTAAGAGGAGGATATTTTAAATCAATTAATGAGTATTTCTTTTATTCCTTTTATTTAATAAGGATGATTTTTTAAGAAAATTTGAAAAATATGGATCGAGTTAGAAGTGAATCAAAAGTTGAGAGATTGAGTCGTAGCGAGTCATAATTGAGATATTGAATTGCAAGTAAGTTAAAAGTTGAAGGACTAAAAGATTAATTCTTTTAAAATTTTAAAGGTTAAGGGGGTTATTTATATATGATTCAAAGTTTAGGAGAGTTTTGTATAATTTAACTTTATTATTGCTTAAAAAAATTAAGTGATCAATTTAAAAAAAAATAGAGAGAACTCAATGATATTCATTCAAGACTAGCTTAATTACGAAGAATAAATATTAAATCTTTTTTTACCTGGAATAAATATTATATCTTAGAAATGGTTAAAGATTCAAATCCTCATAATGTAACAAAATCTCCTGGCGAATTTAAGAGAATAAATTATCTTCCATAATAAATTATATTTAATGGTTGAATCAACATAAAATATGAATCAAACTTTTTCAGCTGCTGGAATAGTTCTTATGTTTTTTTTTGGCCAACTAATTATATATCTTTTAGATACACACACACACAGATTGTTATTATATTCAAAGCACAAAATTATAATCATAATATTGGCATTTACTACAATTTTAGATATACAGCATCTTCAATTATCAAATATATCCATCTAAAGAGAATTGATAAAATTTTAAATAACTTAATAATGTCTTCTCTAAATTTTACATATTTATCTCATTGGGCATGTTCCACATCTTGATCATTCTGTTGTTTATTTTTATTGATTTAATCTATTTCGCTCCCTTCTTTATCAGCAACTAAACGGCCCCTAAAAATAATGTCGTTTCATTTAGGAAAGCTCAACTCCTCATACAAATCATGTTAGGTCTTCTTCCTACCTTCAACTGCCTTGTATATTTTCATGTAGTTTAAGATGAATCTCATGGCTCACAATTTAGAAATAATATAATTTCTTACCATTTTTTATAATAATGATTATTGATGAATGGTCATAATTAAAAAGTGGGAGGAAAATGATGGTTAAAAAAAAAATGGAGAGACTCCTCTTTCAATGATTGATTGATAATGATACTCATGGACAGTCTTCTATACTTATTATCATTTCACCTATGAAAAAATAATTTAGTAAAATTAAATTACTCGTTATATATTCGTTTTTTTTCTTCTTAATTTTCATGTCAAAAGCCTCGATAAATGACACCCAAGAGATGGAGAGTGTGTTAAAACTTGAAAGAATCCAGACTGATCCTGCAAGCCTCCACTTCAAAGGAGCATAGATAGAGGTCTAAACGAAGGTGGTCAAATTCTTTATTATTATTATTATTATTACAACTGGAAATCTATTACTGAGCTAAAAAAAAAAATTACAACCAGAAACTAAAAGGCAAAGCAGAAAAACAGGGATTAACTACTCTCATTCATCATTCTCCATCTCAAGAATTAGAGATTAAAGTAGTCAAATTTATCATATCCGAATTCAAATTCAAACTAAAAAAAATTAATCATTTAATTCATGAAATTTTATTCAGCTAGAGCTTAATGCTTGAACTTTAACATAACATAACTCAATTTTTATAGTTTGATACCATTGAACTTCATTCATTGTTTAACTTGAGACAGCTCAATCCTTATAGTTTTCATTATTTAAAATATTAATTCATATATTTTAGACAATAAAATTATAAAAAATAAACTCACTCTCAACTAATTTTGATTCAAAATATAAGTAATCCAATGTATATAATTTTTTTTCTCATTTTCCTCTTGTATTTATTAACATAAATCCTCATGCAAAGTTATCCCTAACTTATCATGCATTGATATTTGGGACTAGAAGTCAAAAACAAAAAGCAATATATATTTTTATAAAAATAAAAAAAGAAAATTAATCTTTTAATTCTCCAACTTTTAATTCACTTGTAATTCAATCTCTCAATTATGACTCGCTGTAACTCAATCCTTCAACTATGATTCGCCTATAACTTAATCCTTCAACATTTGAATCACTTATAATTTAATCTCTTAACTTTTGTCAATTCTTTTTTTTTTCATGTTAGCTTAGATTTTACATTAAAGAATAAGAAGAGGGTATTTTAAAATAATATATGAGCATTTTTTTATTCCTCATGTTTGATAAGAAAAATTTTTTAAAAAAATAAAAAATAAGAACTAAATTATAAGTGAATTAAAAGTTAAAAAATTGAATCGCAGTGAGTTATAATTGAGGAATTGAGTCGCAACGAGTCATAATTGATAAACTTAGTTATTAGTGAGTTAAAAATTGAAAGATTAAAAGATTAATTTTTTCAAATAAAAACTTTATTAGTATGTGAATTTTTTTTTAAATTGCTTATATTTTGAACTAGATGAAGTACTGTTTGAAACTTAAAAGACTAACTTAATGTTTTAAATTATTAAAATTATAAGAACCAAATCGTACCTAGGTAAAATATAAGGATTTGAATTTCAAAGTCAATTATAAAGACTCAATTGCACTAAATCAAAGTTTTAAAACTGAATTTCAATAAATCAAAACTATAAGAATCAAATGATCAATTTTTTCATAATCATAAATTAAGATAACATGAGAGACCCCTGAATTGTATCAGAGGATGGCTGCCCAGCCAAAGCAGTTTCATCAAGTATTCAAATGGCCCGCTGTAAAAGAGAATTCATCTCGAGACGTTTTCGGGAGTGTCTTATGATAATCCCAGTGGGTTAATTTTATTATTGAGGCCAAGTCAAAAAATACTTGAGAAAATGCTTAAATTTACAACTGAGAACAACGGAATGCTTGGATTGTACGATGGGTGAATCCATCTAGATTCAGATTTATAATTCAATGACATTCAGATTAAGGTAATTACATAGCCAATTATCCTGTCTGAAAACCTTCCAAAAGATTGTGCAGCTAAACATTTCCAACTTATCTTGAGTGGAAGTGCACAGCCAGAAGTAAAAAAATAAACCAACAAAGATCGACACAAGTTAAAATTTACACCAGAGTGAATTCCAAAATTAATCCTATACTGGTACATACGGTGGACACTGGTAAAAAATTAGCCAGAAACGACTCCTTAGAAGTTAAAAACACAGGTGGCTATCTGTGACTGACTAACCCTACAGAGTGACTGGGCTGGCTGTATTCTTAACCGTCATGAAGGTGTATTGATTAACAAGAAACTACTTTACAAAAGTATATAGACATGCTAAAATAAAGCGAGAGGGGCGGAATATAATTGCAGATCAATGCTCGTGCTTAACTCTTGCCTTCAAGATTCCAGGGAGAGGTGGCGAGGTCGGAGTTCTAACCGGTTGGTTTGAAACTGACGGAGTGACCTGCGCCTGATACAAGCCTGACATGCTAGAACCTTCACCGCCGTCGGCAAGATTTTGTGTCATATTATCATTCTGTGGTCTCTCACAAAATTTCATTGCCTTGAGGACATAGTTGTCATCATGTAGCTCAAAAGGGGTGCTGCGGACAGAGAGGAGAAAGTATGCTTAGATTAAAAATGAAAGATTTTGAAAATTTAAAATTTCAGATGTGAAAGACATAAAGGAGGTGGGGGGATGCACTTCCCAACATGGACAAAAAAGCTTTCTCCATTAGTGATGTAATTTAGACATGATGTTTCCCCCGATGGAAAATAAACAATGGAAATAAAAACAAATTTTAGTTAGTTTTTGTAAAGTTTCCAATTTCAGGTGACTTGTATTTGCTCAAGGATGATTATTCTCGAGCTAAGTTGGGTAATGAGAGGCCCTAATAAGTGATTTAATGATAAGGATGAGTTTGATTCATGAATTGCAGCCATCACTGAATTTTCAAGATTTAGAGGGATTTGCTTAGAACATGTCATTTCTAAAAATAGATTTTGATGCCTGTTAGCCATAATTTAAAGTGTTGCCGCCCTTGGTTAATTTAGAATGTTTGACATGCATGGAAAACCTAGTGGTTTGAAAATACTAATCTTGACCAAAAATGGTTAAATGAAGAAAAATATCATGAAACCCATAGATACTTACCCTAAAATGGGTTTACTACGGACATGATAAGAATATGAATTTTACAGCTAAGACGAATTTAGATGTGAAAATTGGCAAGGGCAAGCATAGTTAGGTATTCTAGAGCAAGTCTTACTGGATCTAAAACCAGCATATGCTATGGACATTCACGTTTGCCCAATTTGTTATGTCTTTGTAGATTGTGTCGTGTGGGGTGTTCTATGAAATTTTGGAGTCGAGTGCAAATAAGATTCAAAAGAAAGCCTGAGATACCTTGGCATTGGTTGAACATCCAACATCCAAAAGGTAGTAATATTATCATGCGGCAACACTACTATGTAGCAATACTACTATTCTTGTATGCAATGTTGTTGCTTCAGCATTTTGGTTGTTTGTATGAAATATTAGAGCTAAGTGCACATAAAGATCTTTCATGAGCCATGGCTGAAATGCCTTTACGACAAGAAAAGGGCAAGAGATTGACGAGGCGATCCCTCCCAATTATGCCCTTTTTTCGGGCCTAACCAAATTAAGCTAGTTGGGTGAAGCAAGTTTACATGAGTTCACGGCCATTTACTTGTTCGCATGAGTATTCTACCACCTCAGCAGTCTTAAACTCTTGACCACGTTTTTCAACCCAAATTTTGCAACCTCTGCATTTACCTATTAATAGGATATAGCAATTTCCTATTCTTGACTACGTTATGACACTACTAAACCAATCAATTTTCACATTCAGCCCATAAAGAAAAGTATTATAATCAAGTTGGAAATGTTACTTAATTTCTTCAACATCTAAACTTTATCCTCAACCTTTTTATTCATCAACTCGCACCACCTCTGACTTATCTTAATCACTCAAAACAATATATCATCCCGGGATGTTCGTTTCTCTAGATATATCAATGATAGAGTTGCTGCTGGTGATCTTGATTTGTTCTTAAAATCCATTGGCTTGTTCCCTGGTTCTTTGCATGATAGGAGGAATGATTTGACATTTGAATTCTTTGGGTTTGCCGTCCACATGCTTGTTCATTATTGAGCTTTTTTATCTGAAATCAAAATCCATAAATTATCTTTGACCAAGTCTTTATGGAAGACCGAGGATCCCTATGACTCTGAGGTTTTTATTTGGACTACAATTGTTAATAGAATTAATACAAATGACCTGCTTCAGATTCAGGCCCAATATGGCTACAATAACAATGGATGTTCAGACTTCAGAGACAAAATACTCCCCCTAGTCCTATTTACCCTCTAATGAATGTTGGAGAAAGAAAATATATTGTTAAAGTATGCATATTTAATAGGGACAAAGTTGAAAAATTATTAGATTTTTAGATAGGGTTAATGAGTTCTGAGGTTTTTCTTAGTTTCGGTATAACAGTTAGAAGTGACTTATAAATAGAACTAAGGAGTATTCTTTTTCTGTATTTTGAAGTGACATGAATAGGAAGATAGGTGATTTAAGTTAATCAACATTTTGTTTCTTTGGCTGTTCTATAAGTGACTTCAGGCATAAAGTTCATTGGTTTTGAGCAGAATAAGAAGTGCAAAGTCCTTTGGCAGTGTGCTTAGCTTGCAGGCTTGAGGTACCTTTGGTTAGAAGGGAATGAAAGAGTTTGCTTACTTGTGGATTTCAGGAAGAGTGTCCCTTATAAGCTAATGTCTTCACGCTTATATTCATGGTTTTGGGTTGATCATATGTTTTTACTCGTTATCCATAAACTCTTTTCTAGGCAAAAGGAAAGATATCAGATAAACCCACCCATGCTTTCAAAAACAATATTGGCTATCCAAAGAAGCTTTCTCACCTGTTGAAATCAAAATGTACAAGCTGCATATCTTCTGATATTTCCACTTCAACAGTTGCATGGGGACGAGTCTACAGTTTCAAGAAATTGGGGGACGAGGGGAATCAGAAAGACTATCAGAAAATACTTTGAGAGCCACACAACATTATTATGTAAATTTTCTAATTTAAAATTTCTTCCTTCCTTTAAAATCTGACCCTTCATTAAATTTTAACAAGGTGAAGTCTTCTAAGTTCAATAACTATGATTCCTACCATAATCCACAACATAAAAATGTGAATAAAATGCTGAAAAGATGGCCTGAGAGTTCAGCGAACTAAAATTGTTAGCTAATGATATGATTCTAGTATATAAAATATTTTACAGCAAATATGATGAGAAAGATAACCCCCCAAAAACCATGTCAGACATTTCAACACAACAACAACAAGCTTTATCCCAGTAGGTGGGGATGTCAGACATTTGTATTAAGTCAACATATTACAAAGAATATTCAGATCAAGAAAAAATGAGGAAGAATTTCAAGTGAACAGATTCACCAAAAAATTCAGAAGATAGTATACCTGTACAAGAATAAAAGGTAAGGCTACACCTCCACTGGGAGCATTTCCTGAGCCATATAATTGCTCATTTCGTTGTATGAGATTCTGAAGACCTATGTACTTGATGTAATAAGACAAGGAGTCAGCAAACAGACACTAATCAGTGGAATAGAAGCCATTTGTCAGTACTTATAACCAACAGCACATTCCAACTGGAAACAACAATAAATTCTTTGAACTGAAAAATTGGTATTTCATTCCCAAAATTAAATCCATTAACAAGAACTTACTTGCTCCTCCAGCTCTTGCAGGTAGGCAGCTTTCTTTTCAATCCGATTCCTAAGCTGAAGACGCTCCGACTGGATAAATTACATTAGACGTGTCATGATCCTTCCGTGCATTTTCGCATTATCTCAGAACATTGAAGGGAAAGCATAAATCAGTTGACCCATTAAAGATCATGTGAAAATGTATGCAAACCTTTAATTCTTCAATATCATTCAGACTTGTACGAGGGAGACCCTTCCATTGAATTTCCTTTTTATCCTTGGAAATTATATCCATTGCCATGAGAACATTCAAAGCATCATAAACCCTTCGACGAATGTTTTTCTCATCATATTGTTGCTGTCAAGTATTTGCACTCAATAAGTCAAGAACATCTAACTGAAACTTTCATTTAGTATATTGCAATGGATAGAATTAAGAGAGCGCAAACCTGATCAGGAGTTGAAACACTACTGCTTGGGTCAGCAAATTCAGCCACAAGTTCATCTGCAACCTAGTAGAATAAACTACAATCTTCAGACACATTAAATTGAAGGAAACAAAGTGGAGATTAGCAACTTGTCCAAAGAAAGAAAAGACAATATTTTGCGAAGAATCTAACTCAATCAGTTCCTGTAACATGTTGGGAAACAAAGAAAGACCTGGCAGGATAGGTACCACGCCAAAAGATATCCTGATTGTCAACCTTTCCCCAGAACCATTTAAACACCATTCAAACAATTCTAACATGTAAATGCCAGAAAAAGTCTCCTAAACTACAGGTACAACAACAACATAATTTGCCAACAATGCAAATTATCTTATTATTATATTTCTTCATATTGTTATTTCATCCCACCAGTTAAACCTATGCAGTAACCCTGTATCCATGCCAAATAGGCCCTCATACCTTCCATTTAATATGCAACAACAGTGAAATGCTTGGTAGTTACAAAGTTTACTGATTGGGAATCCCATTTGAAATCTAAGCCCAAATATGAATATGATTTCACAGTTACTAGATAATAGTATTGGTGATTAGAGGACTTAGCATGCATTACACAACTGCAATTCCATATCTAGCTTCATGAATTATATTCAGAACCTAAAGAGCTTCTCAAGTCTCCAAGACACCAATGAGAGACATTAACTTGTTCAGATAGAATATCATGACTCATATAAAGTTGAAACAGGAGAAAGTTGGGAGGGTATATGGATAGTTCTGTCATGAAGAGGGAGAAACTTCCCTCATGTATCATCATATGTGGTCTAATGTATTATCAATCATCTAGAGTTAGTTTCCTATGTGTTGTCTGCCGTCAATTTCTCATGAGGGTACACTGTCAACTTCCAAGGAGTTAATTATGTTCAGTTATCCTAATGTCAGTTAATTTCCTTGTAATATATATGCACTGCACTGACGATTAGAGAATGGATGTGAAGTATTATCCAGTCTAATATCTTTGAAATTCTCCCTTTGGCTTTATTAGACTATGAACTTCATATTCTGGCTCATAATCTCATAAAGAATTCCTTCCTTTCCCTTCATTATCATCTATTTCTGTATTTCTTCGAGTTCCCAAGAAGTTCCCTAGAATTTTACTATAAGTTCCCCAGAAATTCCCCAGAATCTACCATATTCATGACTAAAATTTGAGCACCAAGATTTAACATCTCACTACTCTCCCTCCACCTTAAAGACAATAATACAGCCTGGCATATTACTTTTCTTCTCTTTTTTGCCCAACAATAACAAATTCATTATATAACCTACTGCATAAAATTGAAGCAAAGAATTAATACATGTGACAGATAATAAAGAAATCACCTAACCTCATTGTAAGTGGTTCTTCCCTTACTTTCCACCTTTTCACATACTGCAGAGAAACAACAATAAATTACTGAGTAAACACGAGCAGCAACTACATAAAATTAATGTCGGGTAATCTGTGTTAAGAGCAAAAGCATATAAAAATAAATCACCATAAATTTGCAATTATTAAAGCATGCAAGATGCAACTCTGCTGGGCAATTAAAAACAAGAACAAAAAGGTAAGATGGACATATAAAAAACCTTTCATGCTAAATTGGCGAAGCCCCCTTCCACTCTTGTCACCTCCGACAGCACGCTGGCCTCTCTTTTTCTTCTTGCTTCTGTTCAAAAGCCAAGAATGAGTAAGAATAGAATCACTTTGTAAACCAAAAACATAAAAATCATCTAGAAAGTTGTAAAACCACATGCATATAATTGACACTTCCAAGTACTAATTAAAAATTCATATCAATATCTAATTCCAAAACTATATAAATGTGTGAGCACATGTTGCCTTTAACCACAACTAGTAACAAAACAATTCAGTGTACATCAGGAAATAAACAAACAAACCACATTCAACAGTGTAATCTGCCACAACCTTGAAAAGGAAAGCCACCAATGCGCAGAGCATTAAAAACTACACATTTACTAGAACCTCACAGAATAACAGAGAACTCACGCAACTGCTCCCTGGGATCCAGCATCATCACCATGGATGTCGAGATGATTAAGTCTTAGAAAAGTGTTATCACTAGCCGGCGTAGCCATTGTCTGCTCACTCCGACTGGATGGTGACCCTACACTTTTACTCGTGGAAATTGATTGGCCAGAAAGTGTTGTTCCACGACCTAGCAGCTCATCCTCCTCTTCCTCTCGACATGGTTGCTGAGGTCGTGTCCCCATTTTGGTAAGTTATTTAATAACAAATCCCAATGATACAAAATGACTTTGATTGAACTGGAGATCTGAGGTAGTTCAAATGGTTTCCTGCATGATATAAACTAAAGTCAATTCAGTAGCGCTTCAATTGCCACTGTTAAACAAGAGATGGTCCATATAATAATGACAAAAAAGTGTGAAAGAGCACCAGAAAAGACCTTTTACAAATTATTCAGTTAGAATGAAAATATAATAAGGTTTCTGTCTTCCTGAGGACTCCATCAAGATTCATAACCATAAATAAAAACACAAACCGAAACTGGATAGATACACAAATCAGTGAACAGAATAACTTAGTTCCTACCACATAACATGAGTAGCACTTATGAAAATGCGAATCAACACAGGAGCTGCAGACCCAATTCAGAATTATTGGATAACGACAATGATTCTTACCGCGCATGGAAATCAATAATGTTTCTGAATCAGTCTGCTAATGGAAGACAAACATATGAAGAGAGAGGGGAATCGACATAAGAGCTCAGTAGCAATATGTTTCTCAGCGTGCACACCACCTAAATTGAAAGTTAAACATATCAGAATAAAAATATAAAATGCAAGATACGTAGTTGAAAGTTGAAACATGCAAATAGGTGCCTTAAGTAATTACAAAAATCTCATGCACGGTTACACTTTTGTAACAAACAAAAAATATACTTGATTATTTATAAGTCCCCAAAGATGAAAACTGAAGCAAAAATGGAAACTTCAGCAGTAATTTTAGAAACTGTTCACATAACCTTTTTCCATATTTAGACAATGTCTTTGCCTCAAAAGTTAAGGAATCATCTAACAATTGCTATCCTAGATCGGGATGCTGCCAAAGTAAGCAAACTACTATTTCCTGCTGTCAGAGTTCAACAAAGCCATGCATTCAGATTTCCCAAATGCTTCTTCATAATCAAGTAAAGTCCATTCTCCTCCAGAAATAAATATAAAAGCTGAGAGACTAACATGTATTATGCAATTTTGCAAACTGAAAAGCTAAACATTCTGTATCATAGAACTAAGGCTCCAAGATCCGCAACAAAGTTTCACAAAATGTCAGCTGGGATTAACAAAACTGTAGATAGAAAAGCCAAAATTGATCAACTACAATCTCTTCGTGTGAAACTTAAATTTATTCTAGTATCTGCCATAGGAAATGTAACACTAAATTAAACCCTAGAGGATCTCACTCCATAATAACCTAATAAAGTTCAACACTACTACAGTAACGTAATAAAAATCACTTATCCACACAATAATACTTCCAAATATCAGAAAGTTATGCTGACCCCAAAATTCCCCTTGAAAAATAATATATATCTACGATGATGTGTAGTTGTTTACATGCTCTATCAGTATCTAGGTATGATAAACAACACCAGAGACAAGAGGATTACGATGTATGGGTACGGGAGCGTCAGTGGGTAGCTATTTAATTCTAGAGTCCATAATTATTTGACAATCTATAAATTCCCACAATTTCCTTTCATTGCTTTTAACTAATTCTCATATAATCCCCACGGAATTGGAGCCCAATAAAAATAACTATCATCAGAAATTTCAATTCTCTGTCCGGCGACGCGTGGAAAAGAAGACGGAACAGACTTGTACGAAAAATGACCGTGAGAACGCAGACATGGACAACAAAAAACAAAAGAACAAAGAAACAAATAACGAGAGAAGAAAATGGAGAATCCAATGCCTGGAGGAAGGTGGTGGCGAGATGGCGCTAGAGGATGGCAGAGACAGTACGATGATGGCGGTTAGGGCAGATCTGGGTCAGTGAAGCGGGAGCGCGCTACTTTCTTTGTTTACTGCTTTAAGTCTTGGACTTCCGACCGGGACGTTATAGTCTTCTCCGAGGCAGGGGGCTTGAATTTTATTTATTATTTTATTAAATATTAAAATAATTAATTATTATTATTATTTGAATTGAATGCTTAAATAAGTAGTTGTATGGCGGCTATCATAGAGGCACAAGACATTGACAATCACTTCATTCTCTTAAAAAAGCTAGATAAAATTTTAGTCTCTTCAAAACTTATATACGTCTTTCTAATTATATTTTTATTAAATATTTTTTTTGTTAAAAAATATAAAATATTTTTTAAAAAATTTAATATTAAAAAATACAAACATTTTTAGTCTTTCGAAATATAATCATTATTTTTTAAAAAAATACCCATATTGATAATGACTTTATATTTATTATAAGGTGTTTAATAGAATTAATATGAAAAGATAGTGTTAGTTGAAAAATAGGTAACTACTTTATTGAATGATGAGATTCGATCAAAAATACTTTACATTTTTTAACGGAAGAAATACTTTACAATCCTATATACAAGTGCCTTAATAATAATAATAATAATAATTAACTAACTAAAATTAGTGAGTGCTAAAGCTTTTCATTACTTAAGCATGTGGTTAAGGTTCAAATTTCAGCCCTTACATATGTAACAATTTAAATGAAAAAAACCTACTCATTACACTGAATCTGAAAGAGCTCTTGAACTTGTTGTCTAATGGTATAAAAGTTTGTGTATAAGTCAGAAGTTGTGATTTGGTTTTCTTTGTATTTAACTCCAAAAAAAAAAAGTAAAGAAAGAGAGACAGATTGAGAGAAGAATGTGAATCACATGTATGACCAGCACTTTATGGAGCCTCGTTTATAAACTCAATCATTGAGTACTTAACTCAAGGAGCTTGGTATATCTCATTCAATTCAAACATATGTATTTCTCGTACAAGAATGCTATTCTTACACTCAATACCATGTATAGAAAAAGAAGGGAGAATGTCATATATGCCCCAAGAACATCTATTAATTTAAATTAAGTCTCAAATATTAAAATTAAAAATTTACAAGTTCATCTTAATTTTATAACTTTGTTAGGATAAATTTGTAACTCGTGTTAGCTGAACTTATAAATTTTTAAAGTTTGATATTTGAGATTTGATTTGAATTAATTGATTATTCTGTGATCTATCTGTTATTCTCTTGAAAAAAAAAAACAAAAGCAATGGATATCCAAAAAGAAAAAGAAAACAATTATCCAAGAACCCATCCATATGCATGTTGATTCATGAATATGATGTTATAATTAGCATTTTTGAATTCCAATAATTGATAAATTATGATTGTTCACAAACTATAATACTTCCTATGTTTTTTTTAGCTCTCCTAATGATGTTTTGTTGGTGTATCATGTATAAAATATGTTTTGAGTTATGCTCAATAATATTGTCCTTGAGAACAATTCCGGCATAGGGGTTGGAACTCCACAAGATTAAATGAAACTTTCTTATAAAAATAAATAGGTGACAAAACAGTAAAAATAATTTTAAAAAAAATTGAACTCAAAAAATAAAGCACAAGAGAGGAAGAAAGTTGTCCAAAAACTCAAAAGTTCAGAGGTAGTCTCATGCACACACAAATATTTTTAGGCATAAACCTCACAATAACAATAAAACTAAACTAAAGGAGCATTAACCCAACATTTAGAGTTGAAATAAAATATGTATAAAAAAAGAGTTGAAATAAAATATTATTAAAACAAACAATCACTTCAAAATATTATTCCACCGGCACCATTACTAAATTTAATTGTCATCACCCCACTGTTTTAATAAAATATCATTCTACCATTTCATTAAAATATATGTGTGTGTATACATATATCATTTATGAAGCATGTTTCTGGACGTTGGAGATAGCAAATCCGTTTTTAACTATCAATAGAAATAATGTATGGATTAAGCCACTGTTTGATATGTTTGAAACTCAATGCAAACATATCCGTTCAATTATTAAAAGGAATAATAGGTGGTTAATGGCTAATAATGCCACTGTTTAAATAAAATAAAATGGCATTAAGAGTGGACATTGCAACCAATTTAATTAGCATATTGAAATGTGATAATTAGAAGTAAGAGAGGGAGTACCTTTTTCTGCCAAGGTAAACAAGGGAAAATAAATTTATTATTTAAATTTAAATTTAAAGTTAGGTAAATAAAGGCTTTTCCAAAATGCTTTTTTAAATTAATGTTTTTGATTTTTTGTCAAAAATATTTTTACAAAAAATACTAAGACCTTCCCTCTCACGTAGGCAATGAGAGACTTATCTTTCAACACATTAACACAGTAATTAAACAAATCAAACAATTTTTACATTCATACATACTCAAAATTATGTGCTCAAGCGCTCATAATCCCTTTCACAAGGACCAACACATATTGACATTAATACCATCATTTCAAGCACAAGGTATTTTTGAAAAAGCCTACGTTATAATATAATAAAATATTTTACAGAATTTTAAGGACAATTAATTAATATCTTTTTAACCTGAAATACCAATAGAAGTATATGAAAATTATTTACCTCCCATTATAAACATATGATTAATGATTGGTAATTTCATGAATGCCTTACAAATTAAAATGCATGTGACTTACCAATAAAGATTGGTTTAATGAATAAGAATTTGATTTATAACCTATAAGGTCATGGGTTTAAATTTTCTTACTAATGTAAAGATTTTGTTAATAAGCAATTTATAAGTACATCTATAAATACTCTTTGATCTTAGTGAGTGTACCAAACCTAACTCACCTTAACTTTTATTTACCAAAAAAATTACATAGGACTTTCCAAAAACACCTTATATTTATAATGGAGGTCATAATGCCTTTCGAGCTAATAATATGAATCAACTCACAAGTTAGCCCCGTAGTGGATTGTGGGCTTGGCAAGGCGGGGTGGGTTGGCATAACCTGCATTCTACTCGGGTTGTAATTTTGTCAACTTGCAGTGAATTAGTGGGTTAGTAGGCCAACCCGCCAGTAAAAACATATTTTTTATAATATTTTTAAATTTTTAAAATTACAAATTCACCTTTTTTATTATTTTTTTGTGGTAAAAAAATCACATATTTCCCCTAAAAACTAATTGTCCAAATAATAACAAAAATGCTTCTAATCAAGCTATGCTTATATCACCATTTAAATGTAAACAAATTTAACTTTGTGATCCTTTCGTTTTCTAGTCTTTGCATTTTGTGAAGTTTTTCTTTTTCATAGACACAATTTTTGTTTGTTTAGGTTTTAGCATTCCTCAACATTAAGAGAACATAAATGACTAAATCTAATTAATTATTCAAAATGGTTGGTAATTTCTAAATCACATATTTATCTAGACAAAAAATATATGATATTATAATTTGAGATATTTAACTTACATCTAAATAGTGTGTTTTCATTATCTTCTGCCATAATTTAAACTTGAATTAAATAAATGTTCTAATGTCATGTATTTAGATTGTAATTTTATGCATGCTTGCTCTAAAAGCTTCACTTTAAAATAAATTTTATTTGTTTATTTTTTAAAAAATATAAATGGGCTAACCTGCTAACTCACAAGTTAGCCCATTGCAGATTCAAGTTATGCAATGTGAGCAATGACAGACCTAGAAAAATTAATCAACGGGGGCATAATTTATACTTAAAATAAATATTAGTATTTTTATAAAATAAATAATTTTAAATATCTCTTAAATTATATTTAGTGTATAAGTTAATAAAATTAAATATTTAAAAAAGGCATAAAACATAAAATTATAATAACATAAAAAAATCTCTTTATATATTACCTCTATTCAAAAATATAAGAAATTTTTAAACGAATCTCACCCCCGAATAATGTAATTACCTATTTTTTAACTAACTTTATCTTTTTAAATTTACCCCTATTAAATACCCTATAATAAATATAAAGTCATTATCAATAGGGACACTTTTGAAAAAAAAAGATAATGATTACACCTCGAAAGATTAAAAATACCTTATATTTTTTAACATCTATTTCTTCAAAAAATACCTTACATTTTTTAATGGAGGAAGTAGATATTTTTTTAATATATATTAGAATCATATTTTTAATTTCTATCAAATCAAACTGATGTACCTCTTTTATATGGTAGAGAATTTTTTTTAATAAAATTTTTCATAAGCAATTTTTAAAATTTTTTTCTTTTCCATTTTAAAACTATTGCCATTAAGTTTATAAAACACACATACTCCCTCCGTTTAAAAATGTGAGATATTTTTAATTGAATTTCACCCTTTAATAAAATAGTTACCTATTTTTAAACTAATCCTATCTTTTCATGCTTACTCTTATTAAACACTCTACAATAAATAAAAAGTCATTCAACAATAGGGGTACTTTAAAAAAAAATGCTATAATTACACCTCAAAAGATTAAAAATGTATTACATGTTTAACATCTAACTCCTTAAAAAATGTCTTATATTTTTGAACGGATGGAGTATGTATAATTTTAGATAAAGAGTTAAGTAAACTTTTATAAGGGGATGAGTGAAATTTTTTAAAGTGAGGGGAGCAATTGAAATTTTTTAAGGAGGCAACTAAAATTACTTAGAGTTATCTTAAGTAATTTCTTCTTGAGTTAGTAGGGGCCATTGCCCCCTCTATCATGAATTTAAGTACGTCCCTGGGTGCAGGCTAAAATCATCCTACATTTAAATGAACTTATTTTCTCCAATCAAATTCACTACTTTTTTGTGGGTTGGTGGTATTATCAGCACTAGATGCCTTACATATTAATGCACTTGCATATATGTTTTGGAATTTTGGAGGTGTCCTCGTGATGCTGTTGTTGTTTATAAACTTGAATACTTATGGTTCTTTTGTTAGTAGTGATAGATCAAGCATTGGTTTTCTCTTTGGTGACCATTCTGAACAAGTTTTGGTTTACTTTTATTCACCATGTGCTCAACCTCTTCTGGTTCTTGACTAAATGTATGGCAGTAAAAAAGGGATAAAATGAAGAAATTGACATTGCAGAAGCTCCATCGTGACCTTTGAAACACAAAAGCATCTCTTTATACTGAATGTGCAATGAGAAAATAAAATATCGATTAATCATAATTTTATCAAAATTATCCAAACGATAATTTTTTAAGCTTCATAATTACTTTTAGCTCATAAATGGGATTATTTCGGCCCTTGCCACTTATCCAAGTGGGTACTTATAAAAGTTTTACAAGCCCAACAAAGAATCAAATTTTGTATTAGCTATTATTAGTATAAACCCAAAAGCACAAAAGAATACAATAACAACGAATTAGTTTTATAACCTCAACAAAGAATCAATATCTTTTTAGGTAATGTTTGAGAGTTTTTTTTTTTTAAATATGGAATGGGATGGCTAAAAGCCCTATGTCATTGTTTAGGAGAAATTTTTAAAAGAGAGTGGAATGGCTTGAGGTGCCCTTTCAAATCATCCTTTGCCATCCTAAACTCGTTTTTCTTAACCTTTCAATTTGGGAATTGTGAATGAAATGATATGATATAAATAATATTTTATAAAATTACCCTTATCTTTCTCACCCCTTCTCACTCTTTCACTGCTCTTTATCTTAAAACCAAAAAATAAAATTATATCTAATTCAAATCTATTAATTTTATATTTATCATTAAATAATGATTAAATAAAATTATTTATTCCTTCAATAAAACTCCCAAATAATGGAATGTTCTATCCCATTTCACTCTGTCCCACTCCACCACATTCCATTCCATCAATAACTATTCTTTTCTATTCCATCATATACTTTCAAACATACCATTAGGCCCTATTTGGCAAGAGGGATTAAAGGGATGGGATTGGGATTGGGATTGGCCAATACCACTTTTTCATGTTTGGTATAGGGGAATGAAAAATTTAATGCCAGTCCTAATCCCAAATAGGTGGGATTACTCAATACCATTACCTCTCATGGTATTAGAAAATCAATATTGGGTTTGAAATTTTAAAGACCAAATTGCCCCTGCACTCCCCTTGTCGTCTCTACCTCTATGAGCGTCAAGCTATCATCCACTCTCCTCCCCCTCACCCTGCTTTCGTTCTAGCTCACTAGTGTTGTATGAATTTCCCTTCTCTCCACCAGTATCATCCTTACTTTCCTCAGCGCCAACATCATTTTCTTATTCAGGTTCCCTTAAGCGTTGCATAATGAAAAAATGGAAGACGCATAATGATTCAACTCGAATTTAAGAAGAGCCATTATGATAGGAGTGATAGACTCGAGAAACTGAGACTGGAGTGAGAAGAAGATAACTTCTCAATGGATTGGAGAGGTGCATGTCAAGATCTATTGAGTGGGAAGAGAAAAGTTGTAAGGTAGAGGAAGAAGAAGACAAGCTGTGAGGTAGTGCAAGACCAAATTTGGTGGTTGAAGGGCTTGAATGGATGAATTGTTGAGAGGTGGTTGAATTGTGAGGTAACGCAAGACTAGATCTAGTAAGGTTGCCACTGGTTAAAGGAAGAAGATGAGGGTTGGTTTTGTGTCCTTTTGGTTAATTTTTTTATTAATTATAAGGGGTATTATAATCTTTTCATAATTTATGTTTAATTATAAAATAAAATGAAAGAAAGTATTCCCTGTAATTATTACTTCATACCAAGCATAATTTTAAAGCCTCAATCTCACTTCCAATCCTAATCTTAATCCCAATCTCAATCCTTCCAAATTTAAGCTTGTGTACCAAACAAGGGCTTAAGGTTACCTTTAATAGGAGAGGATACAATGCCAATTACCATTTGGTTAAGTGGCATAAACATTCCCCTTGATGCAAGAGGTTTTGGGTTCAATCCTCAATTCCCACGGTGTTATATACTAGATCAATAAGTGATATATGTGTGTGGGATGAAACACCCCCAAATTTAGAATAAGAATAATTAAATTTAATAAATGGTTAAATTAATTAATATTGGTCCTAATCAAATTAATTAATGCAATTGGATAGCCATTTGGGTCTATTGGACCTTATATAAAGCTTAAAAGAAGACTAGAGGAGTTATTGGGCCACTTTGAGTATAAATTATCGGGTTTGAATAGAGTTTTAAAAATGAGCCATTTGCCGTAGTAGACAGTGCCTTGGCCATGATAGAGACATCAGCATTTTAAATCCAAGAGGCGTATCAAAAAATAGAAATAAAAGAGGGAGTTTGAGAGAATATTGGAAGAAAGAGTGGAGGCCCTACTAGGGTTTGTAAGAGGCAACCTTTGAAGGTTTGTTTGGAGCAACAAGTAACATCCTCAATTTAAATTTTGAATTTTTAAGTGTTAAAAAGGGTAAATTAGTAAATTTAGGTGATTTATGAACTAATGGTGTTTTTGGATTACTAATGAGATTGTTGAACCTTTGGATAGTCATAGAAGTAGGCTAGGATGGAGTTTAGGTCAACCTAGCCTAAGTGAAAGGCCTAAAATTTCTCAAGCCTTGTAGCAGATAGTGTAATATCCTAAATATTAATCTTTAAATTATTAAGAAATTAATCAAGTTAGTTATGAAAATTAAGTGATTTGATGAAATGTGTGGCCATAGAGGCCCTAATAAATACATATGATTGTGTTTTCAGCCTTAAATATGGATCCGAAGTGAAGTTGGGTTACCCAGGCATTGAAAAGAGGAGAAAACATGAAGGAAGTGTCTCTGTGCCATATGCTGCGGTATGCAGCATATTTACCACAGTGCACAGATAACTACTGAAGCAAGATGACCTCTCTGTGCCATGAGCCATGGCACGTGTTATGCTGCCGTGTCACATAACCAAATTCTTTGATAAACTGATCACAAACTAAGACAAAATAGAAGAGAAAGAAGAGGGAAATGGAAGAGCTCGTCCTTGCTCTACTAGGGTTTGCCATATTGGTGGTTTAGGAGTATTTTAGTGTTATAAACCATCTAAGGTAAGTCCCTACACCCTAATCTTCCATTCTTTTCTACTTTCTTAAAGTTTTTGGTTAGGGTTTGATAATGAGAGATGATTTTCAATCCATATAGGTTATGGGTCCAAACCTATTAACTCAAGTGGAGTTAATGTGAGTTGTTTGGAGTATTTAAACCTAGAAATAATGAGTTTTAACATCTTTAGTTGGTGAGCCTCATTAATACCTAAAAATGAGCATTTAATTGGGATTAATGGGGGTTGTCAGGACATTAATGGTATTATAAATTGTTATTGATACTATTGAAAATTAAAGAGAGTTACTAAACCTATACCTAATGGGTAAGCTCAAAAGCAAAAATAAAGGTGTTGGATGCTGTAGAAGTGAAAGTATGAGAGTTAAAATTGTGCTCTTGACAATGTTGATGAGTTTAGAATTGATTAATTATAGATTGAGCATTTAGGCACCATTTTGGCTTGCGAAATCAAGCTTGGAAGCTAATTATTGGGGGGGGAAAACTTTTAACCTTCTAAAGGTTTGAGGTAACCAAGAAAATTCTATCTTAGGTAATTGTTTATTAATTGTATTATAATGTAAAATGTGTGTATTGGCTTGTACAATTGTGATTTATGAATATGTACATATGTTATGAAATATAAGATACTATATTCGCTCAATGTGAACTAAAGATATGACAGTGAATTTTTAATGAATTTCAAATTTTAACGTGGTATTGAAACGAGTAATTGATGAATGGTATGATAGATTTGAATTGTGGTTAAGTGTAATGGGTTGAAGATGATTGTGTTGAAATAAAAAATGGTATATATATGTGGTATATGTGATAATGAGATTGATGCTCACTTGGATAGCGTATTATGTGAGCCTAATATGTTATAATAAATAAATGAAATTATGAAAAATGAGTGGGTGTTGTATATTGTATGATCAGTTGGTGGGAGTTTGTCTAGAAAAAGGAGCAGTTAAAATTCATATAGTATTTTTGACTGCCTTTTGGTGCACGAGGGTATAGCCTTATCTTATAGTTTCTCAATGGACTAAAACTTAGCTATCTCTACCAGTTTATTAAGGAGGTCAGCTTAGGGCATATGACACCTTAGAGATTCGATAGTGGGGAAAGTCATGGTTTGAGAGTGAGTCCTGTGATATTTAGTCAGGTCATACCTCACAATTGGTGAGTTTGGGTGGTCCGGTCATAAGGACAGAGTCCTATTTGATATTATAGCCCACGATTTCAATCAGAGAAAATAAAAAGGGTATAAGGATAGTTTGGTCATGCATATGTTATTATATGATGTGTCACAAGGTTATTTAAGTTTGTGGCAAGTCAAGATAATAAATTAGGTTATCATCACATATCTGAGTGTCTTATGGCAATATACATTATGATTGATATGAGAATGAGTTAATCAAGAAATGATAATTTGTGATACATGTTGTAACATCCTCAATTTCAAATCAAGTTAACTAAACTCAAATAGACTAATTAAGTGTGTTAATGAGGTGTGTGGCCAAAAGAGCTTAACTTGGTGTAATTGATGTGATTTCAGCACTAGAAGTGGGTTCAGATCGATGTCAGGCTACCCATGCAAGAAAAGAGGAAGAAAAGTGAGGATTTGCTCTCTGTGCCACATGCCACGGCACGTGGTCAGTCGATCACAGTGCACAGAGATAGATTTGAATCAACAGGCTCCTCTGTGTCATGTGTTGTGGCGGAGGGCAACGTGCACCGCAGCGCATGGCTAAAATTTTGATATATTGGCTTCATATCTGTATGAGAAAAATAGAGAAGAAGAAGAGAAAAATGAAAAGAACGAAGGAGTAGTGCTAGGCCTTAGGAGAACTGATTATTAGGAGTATTTTAAAGCTCCTAAATACTAAAGGTAAGTTTTCTTACTTAAATTTTTTTCTCTTCTTCCATTTTAATGGTAGAGGTTATGTTTGTTTGTTAATAGTGATTTTTGGTTCATAGAAGTTATGGATCTAAACCTATTGACTTAAATAAAGTTAATAAGAGTAGGTTGAGCTAAGTAAATTTAGTATTAATGGTTTTATGATGATTAATGGTTAGAGGACATTAAATATTCGAAAATTTTCATAAATATGGTGGTTGGAAGCAATATGGTTTTATTAAAACTCATTTAAGAGATCAATGTTATTAATGAGAGTTAAAGGAAACTAAGAAGCCTTATGGGTACTTTTACATGAGTCAAGAATAAATCTTAAGTATTAAGAAATAATGAAGTGTTAGTAAAAAATAGCTCAAAAATGGAAATTAATATTTTGTATAGTAAATACTTGTAAAGTAACTACCATTGGCACCATTCAAGCTTCTTGGAAGCTTTAGGAGTGAGTAATTGAGGGGTAAAATCTTTGACCTCTCAAAGGTTTAAGGTAACCGGGAGAATTACATCTTATGCTTTTGTGTGTTTATTAGTTCATGAATTTATGATTTGTCATTAAAATGTGCATAATAAAAAGTAATGCAAGTATGGCTTGATTTGTTAGAAAATCCACTAGATCAAATTTGTGAATTTTATGCCTTGTGATGCAAAATTTCCTTAAGAACAAAATCGGTGGATTTTCGTATTATGTTTATTGGGAGTTCAATGATTTTGTGAATTGAGAAGTAACATGATTCTTTGTTTGTGAGAAGTTCAACGATGTTTAAAATAGTAAAGTTCAATGGTTTTAAAAGTGTAAAGTACAATGATTGTGTATTGATGAAATTCAATGACTTGTTTGGTTTGAAGTTCTATGAAAATGTGATTAAAAGTCTAATGATTGTGTATTGATGAAGTTTAATGAAAATTGATAATGTGAAGTCCTTTAAATTGTATATATGTGAAGTATGGCATGAATGTGCATTGCATGATCTTGAAAGGCGGGAGTTCGTCTAGGAAGAGGAGTAGATGATAAAATCTATGTAGTAAGGCCCATCCGTGAGATGGTTTGCCAGATTAATTATATCTATATTGTGTCACTTATTCAATAAGGGATTGTCCCACTAGTTCAATGAGGGACTCGAACCTAGCTAACTATTCACTAGTTCAATGAGAGGATAGTGTAGGATGTATGACACCCTATAGTGTGAGAAATAGGGGAAACCATGTTCCATAAGTGAGTTGGGTGCGCCTTAGCTGAATAATCCCCTCACAAGTATTTAAGCTAGGAAAGTCATGGAATACAGACTATCCCATTGAGTTATAGCCCACGGTTTCATGTTAGAGGAATAAGGAGGACATAAGGGAGGTGTGATCATGCATACAGTGAGTAAAGGCACCTATTGTCTATATGGTGTCCCTAATGATGATATCATGAGTTGAGTCTTAATTTTTTTCTAATGTATTTGTCAATAAATTGTGTGACTAACTCTCTTTATATGAAAAGAGTTAAAAAATATTATTTCTCAAGTAAATGCTATTATGCGAGTCAAATTGTGAATATCTATTTTTAATATTTTACATAGGTTAAAGTATTGACATTAATTGTCACTTGCATTTAAACCAATTAATATGCATTAGTATGTGTTAGTCAAATCTTAGTTACTGAGTAGTTGCACTCACTTCATTTTTAATATTACAAGAAATAGCTCAAGAGGTGTGGATACAGGAAAACACCCAAAGGCTTAAGACTATGATTCTTTTGCAGTAGGCTTTTTTATTTTAAGAAATTATATGTGTATGACAATTTCAATTGTCAATTAGGAATTCTTATTCATTCCTTACTTGCATTATGTGAATTGTAAATTATAAGTGTATTTTAGGCCTTAGGGAGTGAGTTGATGAATATGTGTTATTGTGATAGAGTCAAAATACTAATACAAGTGAAAATAGAGCATATTATGAGATGAATTGGGAGAACTTGATGAGAATTGTGGTAAACTCCCCCTTTTTATGTTTTTGAGTTTAAGAGGTTGAGTAGTAAAAATTTAATTTGGGAGCATTTTATGTGATATGGTGTATTATACGAGTAAGTGTTAATGATTTGTATGTAGTCAAATTGGTGTCGATGACTAGCGGCCTTTGGTATTTGGTTTAGATACTTGATTTTGCAAAAATTGTTGTAAAAGTGTAAGTTTTGAAAAGGGTGTTCAATTTTTGTTTTAGAAATAATTTTGAAAAGGGTTTAGACACTTTCGTTACATAATTTTACTTTGATTAAAGGTTTAATGAATGTTTTGACTTATTTTTTTAAATTATGAAAACTTAAGATCCTATTATTTCAAATTACAAACTTGTAATCTCTTTATATGTTGATCTATTGATTACCATGTATTTGGAATGATAATTGTAATTAGTAAGCCGTATGTTTCAGATGGCATAGTATGCTGTAACGAATGGGCTCGGATTTTGGTTATTTCTATTATGAGAGATAGAACAAAGGAGCAGGAAAGAAAAGAAAATCAGAGGGAGCTCGACTTATCTCTACTAGGGCATTTATTTCAACGTCACTTCAGGAGTATTTTGAGCTTGATTCTTATTGGGTAAGCCTCCCTTACACTCCATCTACCTTCTTATGTTTTGAATTTTAAATGGTGTTGTGGGAGATTGTTTTTGGCCATGAGAGTGTTTTAGCCATACTTATTGGCTTAAATGGAGCCTTAGACAGTTAAATTAAGTTTATAAGACTAGGGTTGATGGTTATATGGTGATTTAAGCTTTTAGATAGGGTTTGGATGAACCTACATGAAAATTTAAAGATTGAGAATAATGTGAGGTTTAATTTGATGTTATCTAGGTCTATGGATGTTAGATAAGAATAATGGAATATATTGGGAGCGTTGTTTATATTAAAGAGGAAATTTGAGTATTGTGAATACCTAAATTTAGTCAAAAGGGGGTTTAATTAGAGTTATAAATTAATAATTAGTATTTAATCTTGTAGATTAAATATTGATTGAGCCACGTTTATTTTAAAATAGCATCAATGACCAATCATCATTAACCATCCCTCCATCATGATTAAAGCCTAATCCTTCAGTAAATGTAATTAAGCATATCTAATCTTAAAACTAACTTCATCAGTTTATTTAACTCTCATCAAGTCCAATCATTAACATTAACTCTTATTAACTTAAACTTAATTATTTAGGATTTGGTTAACTCTAAACCCCTCATTAATGACATTTAATGCTACTAACCATGAAGGCCTAGGTGTAAAAGCATTAAATGACTCTTAAAAAATGGCTCATTTAAGTCACTCTAAAAGCTATATTTTTTTCATCTATTCAAATAGCTACTTTTCCATGAATTTGAACTAGAAAATGAAGCAAACACAGGTAGAGGAAAGAGGAATAAGGCTTACCCAGGGTTGTAAAAGCCTCCAAAATGCCTCTAAGGTCCATTGATATAAACCCTGGCAAAGCCTTTCGACTTCTCTCGACCACAAAATTCAAAACCCCTTCACAAAATAAAAATTGATCGTGAGTCTATGATTTAAAATTTTTACTACTCTATTTGTCACATTGAACAACCTAAAATAAGCAACTCCATTTAAACCTAAATTTCTGAGCTTAACTTAACTCAATAACCTTAAAAGCCTTATTCCAAACCCTTTAGAGGGCTCAATAGACATGAATGACCATCCAAATTCAATTATTAATTTCTAATTATTCTAATTAATTAATTGATTAACCTAATTAATTAATTTAAATTTATAAATTAATTTTAGGATGTTAAATGATTCATGACGGAGGTCTTTACATGGGACTCCTTCTATGGGGGGGAAGGGTTTGTATAACTTAAAAAAAAAATAAAGAGTAAACACATACACAGTAATTTTTATTAAAAAACTTATATATTTAATATTATATATTTAAAGTATTTGTTTTAATTAATTCAACAAATGTAAATCTTTCTTATTTTATTTATTTTATAACCATTTTCATTATTAATGTTATTAACACATTAAAATTTAATCACAATTTAATTAAAAAAAATATATTAAATATATAATATTAAATACTTCAGTTTTCTTCTTCAATAATTTGTTATTAGCCGTAGTATAAATGATAATAATAATGACAATTATAAATGCTGCCATATGCGTATCGAAACCGCGAGGGGACGCTAGCAAGGAGGAACTGTCTGCCGCTGCGCTACGAGCCCGTCTAGTGTGAATGACGATATAATTTATCAACCTCAAAACCCCATTCCCTTTTGCTGTGGGTCGCGGGATTCAGTTTTTGTTCGGCATTGCACACTTGGTCGAGCTCGCCGTCGGACGCCGCCCACCGTTGTTGGCCCTGCGTGGCTGTTCTCCGGCAAGTATTGAAGAAGGTACGAGCTTTACCTCCTCCCAAAATCCGGTGAGATTGATTTGTTTAGTCTGGTTTTGAACTAGATTTGAATTTGTTCCACGCGTCATCTGTTCATTGTCGACCCTCCGTCGGATGCCATCGCACCTTTTCTTGCTTCGTTTTCAAATCTAAACATTCCCAGTACTAAGAAATAAGCTTACTTAATTACAATAGCATTGTTGTGATTTTTTTGGCCACTATGTCAATGAGGAACAATTTGATTTATGAGCAAGCCAATGGCTGTCTGCAATCTCCTTAACTTATGCTCATCAATCCCTCGTGTCAAGCATATTTAGTTGTTGGTTCCTGAAAGTTGATCTCGAAAGTTTCCTTAAACTAAGCAATTGGCAAATATTAACATTATGTAATGGCTCTACTTCTAGTCTTTTTCAATCCTGAAAGATGTATCATCCCTAGTACGATAGGTAGAAGAAACTTCTCTCAAGTTTAGTTGCAACTTGCAACCTGTAAATTTGAATTAAATTCATAGATTTCTACTTAGATAATCAACCTGAGCTTGGTTGCATGGTTGCAGCAGTCAGCTAGATAGGAAATACAATTATTGTTAACAAAAGTATAATAAGAAGTGTGAAATAGAGAAAACATTCAACCCGATGTTGTATTGGTAAAAGTGACTGCTTTATTGGTTTTTAAAGTAGCTCAAGGTGAAAATACTTGTCAAAGGAGGTGCCTCTTAAATATTGAGGGGAGACACTATTCAAGGCTAGCGCTTCTGACACCATGAGGTGCTACTTCACTCAACCATTGCTAGGCAAGTGCTTTAGTATTCTTTTTTATTTATTTTTTATTTTTGTGTGCTGTTCAGCTCAGTGCCTCATGTGCCTCTGTGTGTTTGGAAGAAAAAATAGAAGAGCTCGCTTATAAACCTAGTCAAAATTTATAAATGGTAGGATAAAATATGAAATTACAAAGCCCAATTTTGGTATACCAATTCAGCCTTAAAGATGAAAGAGTACGGTAAAATGATTATTCTTATTTTAAAACAATCATTATGCTATTTGTTTTTGATGGTTTTGTAAACAAACACAAGAAAATTAAGCTACCACATGGGACATAGACACTCTCATTTTAGAGCTGTCAAGTTATATTTTATAATTTTACATATGGCTTAAATAATGACTTTATAAGATCTCTAAATATTATTGAGTTATGGGTTAAATTTAATTATATCATTATGCTTAAGTAGTTATGTTAGTGACTTAAGTAGCACATTGAAGATTATCATGACTTAAATGCTGTTCCAAGTTTGTATCTATTTATTTACTTTTGTTCATATATCATATTTTTTCAGCTTTGGCCCATTGCTTCAAATTGTTTGAGGTTATGTGCCATAAGGGTTTTTTTCATCTACCTTAAAATAAGCTACAAAATACTAGGCATCTTTTGCTCCCTTGGCCATGTCTGGGGATTTAAATTTTAGAGGTATACTGGGGTTCAAGTTATGGAAGCATATACAGGCTAGAAAAAATGATGGGTCCTTCTTTTGGTTGCATAGCTGCTCTGTGTTCAAGATTTTTGGCTTACCAATCATTATTTTACTCCTTGTGCTTGTTTGATTGTATTATATCATTATAAGCTTGTCTTGTGGGTTTATTTTACTCTGTGAAAATAAGTCTTAAATCCATTGATACTTTATCTGCTGCTTATTGGACGCTCAGTCTTATGGTTTTGCAGCTTAAGATTATTTCATTGAAAGGCTGTTAGGCTTTGTCAGATTGATTGGACCCTTGCTAGGAGGCAGTGTTTTAGGCTGTTGTAGTCAGTTGTTACTGTTAGTGCTTGCCTGGCCCATGGATCCATTTGATGATGTTTTTTCAGAAGCTCCTGTTTCACGTGGTAAGTGGTCCAATTAAAGGTACTGGGAAATTGTTTTTCTGGATTATATTTCTAGTAGATATTCTGATCACAATCTTTTGTAGCTCGGGCGGGTGGCAAGTTTATTCCAAAGGCCAAAGCTAAACAACTGGCTCGTAAGGAAATATCTACATCAAATCAAGTAACCTCTAATGATGGAAAGAATGAGCATGTTGCACCATCATCCACAAGCTTGGACACTGTAGGAAATGCCCCAAGAAAAAGTAGTAATCCAGTTGATTTAATTCCAGATACATCAGCTAAAGAATTTCTGAAATCCAGTCATAGTTCACCTGTAGAAATCCCAGTTTTGGATGATAATAATCCTGACCTGGAGGATTTTCAGCAAGTTAATGTGAGCGGATGTAATGCTGTTTTGGTGGATGCTCAGCATTCAACTATTACAGCATCTGAGGTCAATAGTGATTGGCATTCCACCAATTTTCCAAAAGCAGCTAATGAGGTAAATGCTGTGTTTGATTATTATCTTGATTCATTCTGTCTGGAGTATTTGTAACTTCTTTTTCCTTGAAATTTCTTCTATTTTCAGGCAGACCCTGTTGGTTTTGATGTGAGTTCAGTAGCAGACATTATTCCTGGGACCAACCTCCATAATGGTAAATTATGCTTTTGACATCTACATGTATTTGAATGAAACCCTATTCTGATTGCTATGACCAGAGCTACTTCAAAAATAATCGCTTTTGACTTGTATAAAATCTTTAGTCTATGAGTTACATGTTTGTTAAGCTTGAGTAACCAGTGAGCAAAGGATTAAAGTTGGCTCATAAATTGATTTGTAGGGGTTTAGATACTTTATAGAATACTAAGTAAGTTATAAAATATTTGACCCATCTTGATTTCATTTTTGCTATGTGTTTGACGGTATATACAACCACATTAACTTGCTAAAGCTGAAGCTGATCTATTTAGAAATGTGATTGATCCATCTACAGCTAACTCAACCATTATTGAGAATGAAGAACCTTCTAAATATTGGGAAGGTGAAGGTCCATTTCTTGATGTCCACAAATGTTTGGAACGTATTGATGCTTCATTGGCATTGCAAGCTGGTCCTGATGTGGCATCCCAAAGTGCTTCAGGTTGTAAGGCTGCAATGTTGGAGAACAGTCATTCAAATTCTAGCCTTGAAAGAGCAGGAGAGGTATAATTTTTTGTTCTATTCTTTACATGGTGTTTTTTTTGTCAACTCATAGACGAATTTTTGTTTAGGTAGAGTCTGCTGAATTTGACTTGGATCCTTTTGGAAACACTCTCCCTGATCCTGGTCTTAGGAATGGTTAGCAATCCTCCTGCTATTATCAGTCTGCAATAACTGTGTATTAGTGTCACTAAAAGGCTAAATTATTTTTTATTTGTTCTTATTACAGCTCGCAAGTTTCAACCAAAGATTAAGCCTCGGCCTAGAGTAGGGACTGCAGCAGTTGTTGCTTCTGCTTCAGTTAATGGTACGATGGAAAAATCTGTTAAGTTGCTTGCTTCTTTCTCAAATAAACATAACAGTCAACCTACTTAACTTTACCCACGACAGATTTCTGTAGAACCAATTCATTGAGTGATAGGGATAATTCATGCTCAAGTGTGCCGGTGTCTAAGGACACAAGAAGCTTGGGAGCAGTAATCCCTTCAGAGCCTCCAATTGCCATGCTATCAAGGGTGCTGCTCCGGATGGGCCTAGAGATTGGCCTTCAAGCAATGGAAAGACAGCTGGAGAGGTAAAAGAAGAATTAATGTTGTTTTTTTCAGTGTTAATTATTTTTCTCTATGTTGATAAAGTAAAATCATTGACTTTCAGACTACAGACATATTTTCTGTGCTGGAGAGCTTCAGTGACTTTCTCACACAAGATGCTTCTAGTGCAGGTAAATTATCAAAAGTTTTGCAATCATTTGATAACCATGGTTCTAACAAGTGACTTGTAATAATTATATAAACTCTTTTAGATTTCATTATCTAAACTATTTTACTGCAATCAAATTTCCCCATTGTTATGATTGATTGGCTCTCAGCCTATGATTTGCCTGACATTGGATTCTTTCATTGATGATGGGGATGCTATTTTTCTCTTGTAGTAAATCCAGCACTTGATTCTATCCATGAGAAGGGCACAAAGGATTTTGCCAATCGGGCATGTCATATGTCCCAGGTTCAACAGCGTCCTGACTATAAGACCACTCATGATTCACTGATCTTAAAGGAAGTTGCGGGCCTCAATGAAGGTGATTCTCACACTGGCAATGGAAGGTTAGGAGAACAGGTAAAGATACTTGATCACACAGATGTGCTAATTTCTAGTTCTATGTGTTGATTAATCAATTTATTATGATTTTTAATGGGCTCAGGAAGTAGGGGGATCAAACCTTGCTCAACCTCTTGATGGTACCCTTGATGATTCATCCATGAATTCTGGCCTGGATCCAAATTTTGAAATTCCAGTGCATGAAGAACCTATGAATACAGCCAACAGTCCTACTTATGATGACTTTTTGCATGTGCAAGATGTTCCTGGAGGAAAAGTTGTAAAACATCAGTTATTATTATTTTTCATGCACATATGTTCGTTGAATTATGTTTTTCCTCATTTTTCTGATATGTGAGTCTGATTGCATACTATTTTTTTGGTTCATTTTTCTTGGTTTTCAGGATGGCAGTTATAAAGGAAAAGATGCCACCATGTCAATTTCTCCAAAAAGTCACATGAAATCTTCTGTAGCAAGTGAGAAGGATAAAGTGGATAAACCTTTGAGGCAGGTGAGAAAGCGAGTTGCTTTTAAACATGTTGATCCAGCACAGAATGAGGATCCTGAGGAGGAGGATGAGCTTGACCCTACTTACTCTAACGTAGATGAACTTGAAGACCATGATGAAGAATTCAGTTTGGATAATGGATGCAGGAAGAAAAGAGCATCTAGTTCAAAGAAGAAATCTGTGGCAAAAAATGGAAAACCACCACAAAAGCATAAAAGGGCCAATGAGGATTGTGATAAACCTACTAAAGAACCTCACAAAAAATTCTCTCATTCAACCCAACGAAGAAAAAGATGTGGTGGCTTGCTAAACTAACTGTATCTTAAATTTTCTCATTGGTAATAATGGTTTGATGCATTTGATGATTGTGGAATTACTTTGCTTAATAGTGGACAAGACTTTGCTGGAGACTCCTGAGGATGAACTGGATCCTCAAACATTACGTATCAAAGATATTATACTACTTGCAGAACATAGGGAGCGGCTAGCGGTATGTATTCTGATTTCTTAACCTTACGTATGTGGAAAAAGAAAAGCAAGCAGCACCTCTATACTACTGTATTTTATTACCACGCTTCTTACATGTTGCTACTATGAATTAAATATGATAATTCACTAATAATTCCGTATTGTTTCTCTATGCAGAAAAAGGAGGCAATGGCATCAAAAACAGTTAATGAAAGGTGCTCAATACATCAATCTTTGTTTATATGAAACTAACATAAGTATCAAAATTTGTTTATCTTCAAATATGTAATGTTTGAAACATCTTATTTTCTGTATTATCTCCTTCTCATTGCTATGCATTCCTACACTTCTTAGTACAGCATCTGAGATGTGAAAATTATCGGATCATGGAAGTTCCTCCCCTCCCCCAGATCATGTAAAAAAAAAAATCATATGCCCCCTATCTAAAAATTCTCTTATAAATTTGTTTATTTGTGAAAAATGTTGAAATTAATTTTAGCCCCCACCTTTAATGTAAATTTTTTATTTTTGGCCCCCACATGCTAGCTGCTAGATCCATCACTGCATGTGGCTTTACTGACATTGTCTGTTCCAATAGTTTTGTGAAGTTTGGCAGAAAGATTCAAAATAGTTTTGAACTTACAATTGCTGGTCAATGCCATTAATTCACTGCGTTTTTTATTGTTACTTTTGTTGGGGTAGATAAAAATTGAGTACATCAGCAGACAAAATGAGATATTTTGTATAACCTTATTATGTTTGATAGTGTTGCTTTCTTTGTATCCATGCTGCTACACCCAAATGGTTGCAATCTACATTTACATATTATTTACTGCTAATGATATTAGGCGTTATGGGATAAGTTGATACAATCTACATTTACATATTGTCTGCTTTTTTAAATGCAAGCGTTGTGCTGTATAAACTCAACTATTTATGCTTTGTTTAGATAGGAAAAAATAAGGAGAAGAGAATACTAGAAATAGTATTTACCCCTAGTATTATCTAGAAATAATATTGCCCATACTTAAAATTAATTTTCCTTGTACATGAGACAGTAAAACTAAATATTTAACGTCATTTTCTTGTGGATGATAAACCATATAACAAAAATTAGAGTGGTTGAGGTTTTCTTCCTCTAGTCTGTGGGAATTTTATTTTTCCAAAAATTAATATAGCATGACAAATTTGGAGGAATATAATGCATTTCTAAGTAAAGGCTATTTGTATTAAAGGGGTTAATTTTTATTCTACCCACTGTTATACAGTGCTACATCAAATATTATAATTTTCAAATTTATCAGGCTTTATGTTAAATATAACTCCTATATGAGGTTATTATGTTGTTTGTATTGATGCATTCATCAAAGGCATTTCATAAATTAGTATTATTAACCCTTATTTAGGAGGGAAAACGCACAAGTGAAAGGGGAATCAACTTATGGGAAGTTGGCCACATAACTACTGCTTGTTATGACTTTAATATCAATAAAAAGCAGCCTAATAAATAGATATCTGTTTGGAAATAATTATCTGCAGAGATGGAGGCTCCCTTCATGAGGCTGCTGCTCATAATGAAGACATTTTGGGTTCAGAATACGGTAGAGGCTCAGATGATGACCAAGCTAATGAAAGTGTTCCATTGGCTCCGAGTTTATTCAATTACCAGTCTTTCATGGACAAGAAACCTAGAGGAAAATGGTCAAAACAAGACACTGAACTGTTCTATGAGGTATTTATAGAAGGAAATTTACATTGAATTTTTTTAATGGAATTTATTTCATATGTGTTCAGTGTTTGATAGTTAAAATTAAGAAAAACATAACTTTTAATCCTCATACTTTACTCGCGTTTTGCTTTTGGTCCTTATACTTTTTTTCCGGTATTTTAGGTCCCTACACTTTTGTTTTCCATTCCATTTTTTAGTCCCTCTATAAGCAAAGTATAAGAATCTTGGAAGGACCTAAAACAATGGAAAACAAAAGTGTAGGGACCTAAAACACCAAAAAAAAAAGTATAGGGACCAAAAGCAAAACGCAAGTAAGGTACAAGTACCAAAAGTTATATTTAACCTTAAAATTATGACTAAAGCTGCTAAACTTGATGCCAATCTGGTTTCACAACTCACTCTAACTAATGTCTTCCCTAACAGTTTGTCTTTGATGCAAGTAGCAATGTCTTGTGGGAAGGGCGTTTCTTAACAATAAATTGACTAATTTATACCTTCTTTTAAAAAAAACTCAGGCTGTTCGGCAGTTTGGCACAGATTTTTCTATGATACAACAGCTTTTCCCAGGTCGAACGCGTCATCAAATTAAGTTAAAGTACAAACAGGAAGAACGTCAACATCCTTTACTCCTATCTGATGCTGTAAATAATCGTGGGAAAGGTTAAGACCTTTGCTTACTATTTTGGTCTGTTTTTTCTTTGCATGATGATTACATTTTCTGTGCTATATGTATTTTCCAAAGGTTTTCCCCAATTAAGAGTGATTCTACTTTTCTGAGTTTTTATTTGCTCTCTTTAATAATTGTTCCTATTTTAACAAGTTTGTGTCGCTATAATCATCAAACTATCCATCTTGTAGTGATCAGAAGAGGCATTTACTTTCTCGATCTATGGTAGTCTAACTTTATAGTAGAAGATTAAAACCCGCTACAATGTACCATATGACACTGTTTATTTGATTTCATTGACTATTGGATTATAAATTGCTTGATCAAACCAGTACTGCTCCTTGACGGGTTGATTGCTTCATTGAAAGGAATGGCATTTCAAGCTTTAAGGGTTAGTTAGGGTTTAGATGTGAATGCAATTGTATTTTTTATGACTCTACTACCATTTCCATTTCTCAAACCTTTCATGCCCAATGTAGCATCAACGGTCGATTAGGTTCTCACTGTGATTTGAACTTGGATTCTTTGGTTCCAATTCAACTGAGCCAAAGTTCATTTGTACCTTTATTTATTTGTTTTTTATGGTAGTGACTTGTGCTTATGACCCTTGTGATGTTTCGGTTGCTTCATAATGGTGCCTTTTTATGTTAAGTGAGGGATTTTTTTTCTTTAGTCTTGTAACTCTTTATTGCAAATCACTTTTATGCTGTGCTTTTTTTTCCTTTTTTTTAATCTTTTTTATCATTTTAAAAATATTTTATGTAATGTTTGCTATGTCTAGCGCTTCTACTCCATCTGTGACTACAATTTCTGGTTGTTGCCTTCATTGGCTGCTGTTAGCCTTTATTTTCTTTATATTTGCCACTTTATTTTGTTTGTTATATTACCGGGTAAAATTAGTTATATTGTCCTGTTTGCTTTGTTGAGTTCGTTTTCTCTTGGCTTCAATGCTTTGATGACTATCTGCTGCTCTAAAACTTTCCAGAAATGATGCATGAGAGGCCTTTTAAGAATATCGGTTATTGAGTTAATCATGTCAAATAGTAATTAAATGATTAGTTGGTTCATGGGGTAAGGCCTGTTGTTGTTGTTGTTTGTAACCCATTGATGAAAGAATATAAACTAACGGGAGCAAAACTGTACACTTATCTTTTTTTAGATCTTCTCATTTTAAATCGGTTATTGAGCGGCTGCAACTAGCTTCTGCTAAGACAGAACAAGACCCTAGAAGAGATTCCGCAGTTGACACAACAGAAGAAGTGGTGGGCATGACATCCTATCCTAATCCTAATCCTAATGTATGTCCCTTTGGCCCATTTGATTTATCTTCTGACATTTTTCTTCTTTTGGTGCAAGTAGTTTCTGCCATTTTTTTGATAGCATGCCAGTTTTATTTCAATAACATTCTTTGAACAGAAACCGAAAATTTTTCTGTATTAGAATATAGTGCCTACTAGAAAATGATCTTGTATATGCTGCATGATGTTTGCCAGTTGGTGTGTGGGACAGAACAGATCCCTGCAGTGATATACATTACTGGCCTGGCCTCAGTTACCTGATTGTTTATGTGAAACTTACTTCCATGTGTACATTTATTCTAGTTCATCTGATCATGATGATTCCTTTGGCTTCAATTTATTCATCATGCGCTCACAAACATGCAAGATGGCCGGCATGCTAATTTTCTTCTTAAAAAAACATGGGAAAATGACATTTAAGGGCCCTCTAAGAACCTTAACTACAATTAAGGATCTTGTTATTTTGGAATTTCAGAAAAGGAGTATGGTCCTTGGTCGGAATTAAAATTTTCTAAGTGAATTTCTTCGGTACTCTTTTTTCACATTTTCAATCCTTGGCTTCTAAATTTTCAGTACTCATATTTCACATTTTCTTTATTCATTTTTAGCATTTTCAGTATTCAATCTTTAGTTTTTCAATAGTCATCTTAAACGTTTTCAATCCTCATCTTCCATATTTTCAGCACTTATTTTGATTCTTTTCAATACTGAAAACATGAAAGATGAGCATTGAAAACGCCTAAGATGACACTATGGAAAATGTAGAAGATAAATGCTAAAAATATGGAGTATAAGTATTGAAAAAAAATTAACTCAAATTTTTTAATTCCAACCAAAGATCATGAACCTTATCTCAAATTTCAAAATTTCAAGTTCTTTAGATGTAATTAATGTTCTTAAGGGGTCTTTAAATCTCATTTTACCGGAAAACAATGTTCTGTCCAAATAACTAGATGTATGGGTACTGTCAGAAAATGACTTGCTTGGTTCAGGCACCGATATCATTCAATTCATGTTTTGAGGAAACCCTGATCACGGAATCATATCTGAGATGATTGATATTGCAGAGATTAGTGAAAACATCACTAACAACTAGCCTTTGTCAATTGCACAAACTGATCATGGGCCGGGCCGGGCTTGGGTCCTACACGTGTCAACCTTCGACGATCTTTGAAACCAAAGCCCAATAAACTTCTAGGAACAGCTTGAAGCCCGCTTGATGATCAGATTGCGATCATAACCGAGATAGTGCCAAGCCAAGATAGATCATAATAATCGTCATTTGACTCATTTCTCAAAGCTGACTAGTCTTACCCTTAAAATTATTTGATTAATAACATTTTGTTGAACCATTCATTTAAAGTTTTGTGGGGCCTACCCCCATCATAACAAGCCTTGCGAATTAACAACCGTTTTGTTTGGATGCAGGAAGAGAGCGATGCAAAACCTCAGCAAGACGGAGCTGTGCAAGATCAGGAAGATAATGAGTCATTTCATAGTGCTGAGAAAGCTAATGAAAGTGATAATGATGCCGACGACGACTTCCAAAGATGGTGTCAATATAAAAGCGATTACTAGTGTTATAAGATACTTTTTATCTAATTAAATTAGATTAGAATGGGTTTCAATCCTAGATGTTACGAAGTGGCCCGAAATCAAAAGCTTAGATATTACTCGCACCTAACCTAACCCTTATCAGTATTACAAAAGCTAATTCCAGATGGTAAAAAAATTCTTTTTATATATATATATTGTGTTTTTTCTTTCCAGTTACACCAGGAAGATTTGTACTTTAGGCTTCTCCCTACGCTCCACAACCACCCTTCCCATTTGAATTAGTCTCAAGTGACTTGCAAGCATTGTATTGAAAACCGGATAATAAACTGGTGAACTGATCAGATGGCAGGTCCAGAATTGCGTTTAAACTATTCTTTTGGTGAACTGATTGACTCACTGTAAGCTGGCTAAACTGATAGGTTGAATGGTTTGATGACTGGCTCAGTTTTCAATGACTTCATTCAATCCATTAACCCTTAAATCAATCATTTAACCAGTTCAATAATCGGTTTGGTTTCAATACTTTGATTCTTCTGTTCATGAGGTAGTTACTCCACAATTTGATTTCAGTTAAGATACTAGTTTGTCGTATTTCTCCATCTATTGCAAAGTAGTCTGAAATTTCTTTTCCCTGAGCTCTTAAAGAATGAAAAAAAATTCACATATAATCATTTCTGTTGGAATTTCAGATGTCTAACAAGTGCTGCAGGACCAGTGAAAACCAAAGGTTGGCAGCGTAATCAAACAAATGCAATAGGCAAACTTTGTTTTTATTTGCTTAATAAAAAAATAAAAAAAAGTAGTTAGAATTTGAAAGAAGCTGATGAATAAGTGAGCTGTGGCTGGTGGGAATTTTGTCAAAGTTTTTACTGTGTCTCCCACCATATCATGTGACAACGTCTCTCTGCTTTCTAAAGTCCAAATAATCAACAGACATCATCTCTTTATTGTAACCACTAATTATGTCAACCTGTCCTAATTTTCCGACAAAGCTAATTGTTTCTTCAACAAAGTACTTTACTACAACTTTGACTGGTTTTTCATTTCAGAAAATATTAATGAAAAATGAGTCTTCATAGCCATCATTTGGCCAAGGTTCGAGTTCCTTTTTTTTCTCTTCTTTTTTCTGGGGATGCTTCAACAGTGTAGTTGACTCATGGCTTAGGTTCGTTTCTGCTCATTGTCTCATTGACGTGTTTAAGTAAAACCTGTATTAAGAACGTCATGCATTACGTTGGGAAATTATTAAGATCTGAAGAATGCTAATTTTTTGAGGTAGGTTTGGGACTAGGTGATCTGTTGACTTGTGCTGTAATTATTGGTGCTTCTATTCACTGTAGATGATACTTGCTCGGGGAAAAAAATGTTTACTTGTTTAGAGGATCCTGAGGGACCATTGGTTTTTATGCCAAAAACATGGTGGATACTTTCTCCAATCCTATATATACAGGACAAGTTATTGTTTATTGTTGGTCTTTTTTGTAAGTTACTTTGCATAAAACGATATATCATAAATTAATTTATTCTAATTTTATTCTTTCACAATTTTCTATGAATAAAGTAAAGTGTTATATATGAGGGAGAAAATATTTTTAGAGATAATATATATAATAAGGATAAAGTGAAATTTTTTTTCAAACAACATCAATAATTTAACTATTTTTTCTTTATTTTGATGAAATAATCAAGAGTGACTTACTCCTTCCATTCCTGTATATTGGATATTTTTAATCGAATCACGCAAACTAATAAGAATTAGTTACCTAATTAAAAGCATAATAACATTTTAATTTTTCTCCTAATTATTGTAAATAAAAAATAACTCTCTTTTTTTAAAGTAAATTGACGAGAGTACTTATTTTTTTCTCTTTTCAATTTAATAAAGGTATAATGATCTATTTATTAAAAAATATACTAACAACCTCTTATATTTAGGGATAAAAAAAATTTAAAAAATCTCTTATATATAAGAAGAAAAGAAGTATATATAAAATTAAAAAAAAAAGTACTTTATACCAACTTGAATGGTAAATATTCTTGTCATTTAAGTAAATGATTAAAAGTTTGAATTTCATTCTGTAATAGAAAAAAATCTATCATTTGCCCTTACTCTCGAGGGAAATAATCTTTATTATTAACAGAACTTTTTCCTTGTACTTTGAAAAAAAAAAAAAAACAATTACTTGCATGGCCTCAAAAGTGTGTATCTATACATTTTGGTAACTATGAGGCCTGTTTCTTGCTTTACTAAGTTCTTATGTGTTCCTTCATTGTGGATGATAATTCCTCGGCAAAAAGGTTTCTTGTATAAAAAGATTCAAAGTGAAACTCAAATAACCATTTTTGATGCCAAAGCACACGCAAGAAAAATAAAAAGCGTTGGTTAAAAGTTGGGTCACACGCAAATAAGGGTATTAATGTAAAAGAAAAATGTAAAAGTATACGTTTAATCATTTTAATTTAGTTTCTTAATTTTATACAACATCTGTCTAACTCTTTAATTCTAATGTTATTAGTTTTAAATGATAATTTTTTATATTATATTAAAAAATTAAGCTTAACAGTCTGTTTAAAATTTCAATGTCATATTTTTTTTAATAAAACTAACAATTGTTAGGACTACAAGATTAAAAAAATATTTTATAAAATTAAAATATTACTTTACATAAAGTCAAAGAATCCAAGCATATTTTTGCCCAAAAACAAAAAAGAGGCATTGGTAAAAGTACCTACTATGTTGGTTACAATTTTTATTATAGAATATTTTCAATCATTTCACATATTTTAATAAAAATTAATTTTTTATCATAAAAAAATGAAATATGACTTTAAATAATGATGTAACTACATCAAAAATTATGGGTTTAAATTACACTATCAATGTGAAAACCTTGTTCATTAAAAATATTTTTACAAGCGTTTTTTGAACATGAAGATATTTTTTAATCTTGGTGAGCTTGAGGAACCTAATTTACTAAAAAAATTTCATATAAAAAAACAAGGGTAAAAAGAAAATTTGTTTTTAACCGATAAATCGAGAAGTGTTTAGGACCCTAAAAATATTTTTGGTGTAATATTTTTTTTTAATTTTTAAAAATGATGCAATATGACTCTTACGGTTGACAAAATTTAATTTTGATAGTTAATTGACTTTAAAATTATAAAAAAGAACTAAAAAAATCACAATAAATGACCCAAAAATTACAGAAAAATATCAAGAAAAAATTTGAGATCTTTTTCTGTTATTCTCTTATTAATTAATAATCAAATTTAATTTTTATTAATGATAAAGGCCAAGTTGTACTGTTTACAAAAGTTAAAGAAGAACATTACATTAAAAATAAATTTAGAATCCCAAACACTTTTAGATTTATAATTTAAAAATTAATTTGCTTTTTTTATGCAAAAAAAGAAAACAAAGAAAGATGTTTTTTAAAAGGATAAATCAAAGTGAATTTGATCCCCCAAAAAAAGAGCCAATTCAAAGTGAAACTCATAAATAACTATTTTTTACGAGCCTTTTTTTTTTTTCAGGGGACAAGCACACAAAAAGTTGGTAAAAATAAATCTTACCAAGGTTATATTATATTTATTATTTACTTTTGGCGAATTGGGTCTTGGGTCAGTTGGGTGAGGTTCGAACCAAAACTCTCGTGACAAATGAATGAATTGCATGCTTATTAATTAAACCAAAAATTTGACGACATTGGCTTCTATTTTAAAATTAAATGGCACTTAACTACTCTAATTAATAGTTTACTAAGTGAGTATTGAGGACATAATATAACCTTGAAAACGATGAACTAAAATCAATATTGAGGACAAAAACTGAATTGAAAAAGACTGAAAAGCACAGTATTCTTTGGTATTTAAAATTTTGTTCTGTTATATTTAATTAATTACGAATGAAACAAGAAGAGTAGTTTTCAAGATTTGGAGAGCATATGAGTTGCATGTGGGAAGACAAAAGTGGGACTTGTGACATATGAAGGTGCCTTGTGGGTTTTGTCTTCCAATGAATATGATGTTTTTTATTTTGCGTATGGCTCCTGATATCCTAGATGTACCTCACTTTAACAGGAAGATCTATTAAGAGTCTAGACTAACCTGAATTGAGTCAAACAGGACAATAAAGAGCGGCAAAGCCCTCGCTACCACGAATATCTTTTTCATAGCACACCTAGTATTTTGGTCATGTCCCATGTCAAACTAAAGAGACTTTAATAGTGCCTAGACTAATTCATATTGAGCCAAGTTAAGATATTCTTTTGAGCAAAAGCTCTACCATTAATACTATTTCATTCATAGAGCTTGAACCTAAGATTTTAATTAAGAGGGTATAACTTTCTTTATAGTTGAACCAAACATTCGGTGATCCGATCACAAATTATTTAACATTCGTATATTTTTAAAATTTCAACTTGAGATTTTTGGTTAAGTAAATATAACTTTTATTCTAGTTGAATCAAGTAATTGGCGGTTGAATATGATATTTTGGAGAAAGAGTACAAGTCATGTATGGCCCCTACACACACAAACACAAATTATTTGGGAACAAAAGGACACAAGAAGTCACATTTCACAGCTAAATAACAATGGACACTTCCATGCTCAATGTTTCATTGTCAATACTCACCTATCAATCTTTTTCATTCAAAATTAATCAAATTGTTTCAATTTCTCATGTATTATTGTTATACTTCGATTGGTTTCATATATATAACTAAGTAATGTTGTAGACCCATGTGTTGCACAAGATATAGTAGTATTCTGATAATGGATTGTACTCAAGTCATGTATGTATTACTTCTAGCTAATAATCTAATATTAACATGATAACGTCTTTGATTCATGTTGTAAAATTTGATAAAATTTTACATTGGCTATTAGAAGTGAGAAAAACTAAATTGACATCAAATATTTAAATTGAATCAAATTGAGTTCTATCTATTTTATATGGTTTGATTTATAAGTAAAGTCATATAGTTTGACTTTTTATAGAAGAGGAGACATAGTATAGAAATAAAGAAAAATGAAAGATTGATGTAATAAGAAAAAAAAAACTTTGTATATAACTTTATTTCTTTACAAAGGATTATTTTTAATTGAAACTTTTATTTATTGTTTAATTCTTATATTTTGAGTGGAATCATTTATTATATGTGTGTTATATAAAATTTGAGAAATATATTAATTAAGTTTTTTAAGAAAAATTATGCAAGACACTTTCTTGCTTGGAAGTTATAAACTTTGAAAAAGTAATTAGTTTTCTCGGGGGGAGGATTGTCCCCAGAACCAGAAGTCATTGGAAGTACAATTTAAGGAAGTGTTTTAATTGTAAATTTTGCGGCCCAAAAAAAGTTTGAATTGTAAATTTTTCTTTTGAAAATTAATATGATTTTTTATAATATTAAGTTGCAATGAAAATAAAATCACTTAATTAGTATGAAAGTTGGTTTAATTGGTGACAGTATGATTATATACTCAACAAGGGTATGGACTATGAATTCAAATCTTTTTGTTAGTAAGTGTTTTTTTTTTAAATACTTCTTAAATATTAAGGGCAATCTTGACCTAAATAAAAGTCTAAGGTAATTAACTTCATTATTTTAGTAAGTGTTCTTTAAATATGGAGATATGCCCTGGCTTAATAAGTTCTCAAGATCCAACTCATCTAAACTTTTTCATAAAAAAAAAATAAATTTTCACTCTAATTTAACAAAAGTGGATATGGATTATGCATAATCTAAATATAAATAAAAGGAGGCCAATTAATGTGAGGTTGGATTATCTAATCCTCCAACCACTTTAACTAAATTGATAAATTAGTTGATAAACTTGTGGGCCCGATAATTATTAATTTAAATTTTGATTTTAGCATGCCAGTTGGAGAGTAAATTCATAATTCACTGTTTATTTTTTTTGGCCAAACATAATTGACTGTTTGAAATTTAACATTCTTCAGAGTTTAATCTTCTAAAGATAAAAATTCCCGATTCAGCCTTCGAAATATATTTTCTTAATTTAGTCTTCCAAAAAAAAACTTTTTTAGTTTAAACAAAATCAAAATCACATTAAACTTGGCAAGAGCCTAGTTGTTTAAGATCTAAAATTTCATTATTTTAAATAAAATCTAGATTCTATCATATCACAGAGATATAGATATTTCTTAAAAGATCATCTTTAATCAAACAAAAAACATTTAACAAAAAAGATCGAGAGATTTTATCTGTAGATAATAAAACTGAGAATGACTCTTCTAAAAACAACTACATCATTAATTACTCCAACTTAATTATTCATGTAAGCTCAGAATACATTAGGGAATATTATTTTTTTTTCATATCTTAGAAAATTAAGATATTATACACGCTCATCAAGTCATCATCCTTAGCCCATAATCTCAATTTTTTAAGTTTAGAGCACTTTATTGATACATAATTTTTAAATATTTCTGGAGGAACTTTTGAGGTTATGAAATTCATTTTTGATCTTGGTGAAGTCTCAAAACTCAACCCATTGCAATTTTTGCTTTTAAAACATATGTAAATATTTTTTGTTAATATTAATTTTACTTGAGTTGATAAAATTTAGGGCTAATATTAATTATAGTAAACACTAAACAGTCACAATTCTAAGAAAAGGTAATTGAAATTTCATTGTTTTAAAAAATTATATATCTTTTAATTATATCATAAATCATAAGTTACTTTCATAATGATAATTGAAATCTCAACTGAGCATTTTTTTTCAAAGGATCATGTTCTCATCAGTTCTATTTATGAGAAGGGAGGGAGAATTTCTATTTATGAGAAGGGAGGAAGAATTTGTCTATAAATCATGTCATTAATTTTTATCATAACTTTTTTTTTATCCTCCATTAAATATTGATAAGAGAAAGTATAGATGGGGGAGAATTTGTTTATAAGTCATGTCATTAATTTTTATTATAACTTTTTTCTTTTATTCTCTATTAAATATTGATAAGAGAAAGTATAAATGTTATTCCATCCGTCTCAAACTATAAACACTTTTGAGAAAGTTAAAAATTTATTAAATATTTAGACAAAGTTAATAAGTTTTAATATTTTTATTGATTTTAATGAAACATGTTAAAAGTAATTTATAAATAAGATTAGATAAATAATAAATAAAATATGAGCATGGTGAAAAAAATTATAAGCACTGATCAATAATTTATATTTTGAACTAAATATGATTTCTAAAAAATACTCTATCCTATAATCCAGCAGGAGTATATATATAAAAGGGAAAAAAAAACAGGAGAAAAAAAAAAGATAAAGCAACGGTGTGAAAATGATAATGAAAAGAATGAACTTTTAGGGTGGATGAAAAAGTATTGATAAGGTTGAATTTTGATTATGGTGGTGGCTTTAGTGTTTAAAAGATAAGCAAAGTATGGTTTGCTTTGATTTCTTGTCTAATCATGTTACCATTGACTCTCATAATAACCTCTAATCTTGTCCCCTCTTAGTTTCCCATTAATTCTCACTTTTTTTGGTCAAATTCAACCTTTTAATTTTTTTTTCCTCATGTATGAATAATTCATTATTAATGCTCATATATCTCTCTAATAATATGTATCATACGCATCCCACTCAATCTATTGACTTAAAATTCAGACATGCAGTGTACGAAGAGATGTGTATCCATTAATTGTCATTGAGTTTGAAATATAATGTATAATTTATAATTTATAAATAATATAGCTTATTGATCTATTTTGTTATGAATAGAATTTAGTCATATTTAATTCAGTATCTAATTCGATATCTCGAAAGAGATATTCTCTATTATTAACAAAGCCTACTCTTTATATTAAAAAAAAATAGTCACCCAATAAAAGGCGCGTCTCCTTGTTTGTAGAGTTTGGTGTTTTTATTATTATTATTTTTACCGGAATGTAGAGTTTGATGCGGTTACACATGACATTTTATATGGCTAACGTTTTATATTATATTAACTCAATGACAATAAAACTATCATGTGAATGGGTGTTTATAGTGATTTTCTCAAAAGAAACAAACCAGAAAAAGGCTTATATCTTAAAAGCTAGAAAGTAAGAAGAATAATTACTAACTTAATATTCTTAATATTTTTATTTTTATTTTAAACCTTAAATGCACCATATATGCATGCACTGAAGATATGTATTGCAATCTCACTGCCGACGACAGGATTTTATTGGTTGATAATTTATAAATATTTTTTAAATATAAAATATAATTTAATTTTGATAAAACTTTAAAACCCAACTTACATAAATTTTTTTTACCAAAAAAAAAAGGAAAATAAACGTATGAGTTGCAAAGGAGAGAATCATCAAAATTTATAAAGGACCATTCAAGACCCCCACACAAATGTAATAATGAGTTATTGATCATACTTGCATCATGATTTTATTTATTTTTAAAATACTCATTCTTTTTTTTAAAAAATACACATACTTTGGGCGGCTTGAGGATTTATGTGGGCCCACAAAATGTCATCCAACGCTGCTTTTCATTTTTTTTATTTTCAAAAAACCTTTTAATAATTTTTTTATATGTATACATGGTAAATTAATTAACATATCCTTTAGAGAAAGATTAGGCCAAAGTTCACCTCTTTAACTTCAAATAAGTTATTTTGCTCTATTTATTTTATAATATATATTTTTAATCTTTTAATTCTAATACTTTTTATTTTAAATTATTATTTTTATACCAATTAATATTATTTTAAAAAATAAATTTAATTTTTCAACATTTAAAAATATTTTATTAATATTTAAAAGTTTAATGTAAAAAATTTTTTATTTATAATATTTATAGTGTTATATAGTTAAAGAACTGAAAGGTACTTTATAAAATTTAAAAAGTTAAACTAAAATTTTATATAAAATTAGGGATTAAAAGTATAGTTTAAACTGAATATTACTGTATAAGATTTGGATAATAAGTGACACTTGAGTAATCTATTATAACATTAATGATAAGAAATATTTTTTTTATGAATTAGGGGCGTCAAAAGAATAATAAAAACGTATAAATAAGATTTTTTTAAAATAAATATTAACAATTTAATATCGGATATTTATATTAAAAAACGGAATAGGGGTCATTGGGATTATAAGTTGGTCTTGGTGGGGCCCGCATTGCACCGCTTTTTATAGATAAGTGTTTCCCCAGTTGGGCCGTTCTGGACCGTTAGTGGGCCCGTCAACCGCCCCATCTCTTGTCCTTTCTTATTAATTAATAATTAATTAACTCAAAAACCCTAATCCTAATCCTCTCTTCCCACGCGCCGTCTTAGTACCCTTTTCCTTTTCTTGTATAAAAAAAAAAAAACTGGCCCTTTTACTAATATGACCTTAATGCATTTATTCAGCAAAATCAAGTAAATGTCATCCTCCTTCCAATTTTTTATTATAAGAGAAATTGCAAAATTTAAAAAGTATTTATTGCATTTTTTAATTACCTCTTGTAAAATTAAAGTTTATTTCATGACACAAACTTGTTTTGTTAATAACAAGGATATTTGAGTTCAAAATTTTAAATTTCAAATATAATTATTAATTATTAATATTAACAAAATTTTAAAATCATATGAATCAGTTAAAATTTGCTTATATTTAAAAACAAATGGAAACTACTAAGGAAAAAAAAAATTAAAATAGATCTCAATAGATAAAAAGAGTTAGTAGAAGAGATGAGTTTCACTGGGCAGGTTTCAAACGTCATACTCTCTTACTAGTCACACAATGTAATTAAGAATGTGTTTATGTGTATTCAAGGAAAAATGACATAGTTATAGCTAGGGTGAGAATAAATCAAGCTCCTCATACCCTAACCTACTTCAACCTAATATAGCATATTTATTAAATAAATTTATGTCCAATTCAGGCCTTTAATTAGGCTTATTTAATTAAATAAGTCAGACATAATTTTTTAAAGCCTAGCCTATAAATTCAACAGGCCAGCCTATTCACACATGCGTGCGCGCACACTAACTATGTAATATATTGCACACGCATTAGTTTTACAATTTGATTTTTTAATTTTTAATCAATTTGATTTTAATATTATTACTATATTGTATTGTAGTTGGTAAGTTTTTAATTATTATATATTATAATTAATAAATTATGCTATATATTTATACTAATAATCTTAATGTATATTTGAAATATTTAAAACTAAAATATAAATTTATTTAAAAATTTTACTTTTAAATATATTTTTAAATTAGATCAAGTTTTTAGTAAGTTTAAGTTTGAAGTGTAAAAAAATTCTCATATAAATTTCAAACTAAGCTTAGACCTATATTTTGACTAAAATCTAACTTAACGTTACCCATTTTTACCCTTACCTATGGCCAATGCTTCCTCCTTCTTCGATTGACATTTTTTAAAAATTATTTATTCTGATTCTATTTTTGATAAGTCAGGTAATCATGCTCACCCAATTACGGGAGAGAGGGGAGCTAGATAATTGTACACTCCTCCTATTTATAATTGTAAGCCTTTTTTTTTCTCTAAACTTTTTATAAATTCAAAATATAATTCTACTCTTAATAATTCTCATAACATTTAATTTTAATTTCTTTCCTATGTTTCTCTTATGTACAATTAAATATCATAAGTAATTAATATAGTCTTCGACTTCTAATAAAAATAATTTTGAAAAGGATTATATTTTTCTTACATTTTCAATGAGCTGACTTCTATTTGACAACCAACTTTGGTTCATGTGCAATGGCATAGATGGGGAGAAAAAATGACATGTATTGTGGATCAGAAGAGCAGAAACTTCCTGTTTCTCAAGTTTAAAACAATACGCCCTCCGTTTCTATATATAAAAAATATATATATTATATAATTTAAAAAAATTAATTAACCATGATAATTATATTTAAAAATAAAAAAATTAAACTAAAATATCTTATGTTAATTAATATTAGCATGCATTAATTATTTTTCATTAATGTAAATTATGAGGGGCAATTTAGGTGTAATAAATGCTTATTAAAATATGTGATTTTACTTATCTAAAAAACAATTAAACAGTTATAATTTTTCTTATAAATAAAAATGAAGTTGTATTAATTAAATGAATTAGATTAGAAAGAATATACTCTCTATCCCATTCGTAATATATAGAGTCTCTTCTAGTATTTTTCATTGGAGCTAAAAAGAAAATTAAGTAAAACTTTCAGTCAGCCTTCCTTAATTCAATATTATTTCAGTCAATATTTTAAAATTATGAAATTTAACCTTCATTAACCTTATTTAAAAATTTAAAAATTTCCTACTTTCCCATATCAACATTAAATAAGGATAAAGAGAAGATTTTAATAAATAATCAATGCAGTGTCACCACAAAACCTCTTCTTCGAGTGATTTATACTCTCTCTAGTCCTCTTCACAGGGTAGAGAGAGAAATTTTTTTATTCTATTTATAAGTTATATTATTAAATTTTTATTATAAATTTTTTCTTTTATTCTCCATTGAATGTTAAAAAAAGAAATTATATTATTAAAATATGAATATCTAATAGGAGCAAAGTTGAGAACTTATTAAATTTTAAAACAAATTAATGAGTTTTGAAGTTTTTTTAATACTGATAAAACATGTTGGAAGTGATTTATAAATAAAATCAGATGAGTAAATTGGATTGGCTGACTTAAGAAAGTAGACACTTTTTTTTTTTGAGACAAGAACAATTTAATACATTAACAATAAAAAGATTAAAATATAGATATGTAGTTTAAAAAACAAGGAGTAAAACTAAGAATAGAGAAGTAGTAGCCATCATGCAAGACATTAATACTAAATAAGCGAAATTTAGAGAGGAAATTCGAAATATCCGTAACAACAATACTGCTTCTGCACTTGCTTGTAGATTCAATTCTGACTTGAAATAGATACCAAAGGAATTAGATTTAACAAAGATATTCATTTTCCTTTCATCAAGCATAGGTGGAGAGAGAAATAACCATGGGTTGATGGGCCTTGTACACTAGGGAGGATCTATAATAATTAGAGTTAATAATTTAGGCGAAGCGAGTTTATTCGAATCAGGCTCTATTTAAATTCAGCTTATTTAAATTGAGTTTTTTTAAAAAAAGTTCATATTATTAAGTCTGGTCCTAATTTTTTTCGGCTGAGTTCGAATTGACTTGTCGGGTTTGGTCAAAATTATCAAATCTATATATATAGAGAGCTATGAATTCTAATAGTAGGCTTATTTGAATGGAGCTCAATGTGGACCAAACAACTTAAAGTATTATATTTTCTTAAAAAATTTATATAACCGAGCTTGATCTTAAATTTTTTTTGAATAGGTTCAAGTAAGCTCAAAATACTGCCTTTAACAATAATTATCAAATAATAATAATAATAATAAAGATTCACGCAAAGTGGATCTCATCCAAATCCAAATCCAACTCACTGACTTGAAAATCCACTTTGGCCATTATGGGCAGCTCCCAACTCCTACCTTACCTCACCTGGCTCATAATTTTCTTCTGAATTTGGTTTTGAGAAGACAGAGTTTACCTTTCTTGTTTCAGGTTCGGCTTTCAATTTTTTTTTTTTAAACCAAACATTGTTGATTGCTAACACTATCATTATGAGCTGACGTCACTTGAAGAAGCCAGCTAAGAACAAGTCACAATTCTCAATGGCTGACCAATTGTTAAATCCAAATAGAGATTTCAAAAATTTACCCCCTTTCTTTTTATATGTAAAATATTTTTAAATAAATTATATATATTAATAAAAATTTATTATTTAATTAAATTATATAAAAATATAATAATTTTTTAATTTTATCACTAATAATATTATAATTAATATTATAATGGTGATAGAAAAAATATACAATTAATAATATATTTTATTTTTTAAAATAAATGTAAAATTATTTAATTACTTAAAAGTATCATTGCTATCTCTTATATTTAAAAATAAAATAAATTTTTTAAAAATATTTTATATATGAAGACAAAGGGAGTATCATCTCCTCTTAATTCTCCCCCCTAATGCTAATAATAATAGAAAAAATTATTCTTTTAAAAAAATTTAATTTTAAAAAAATTAATTATTTAATTTATGTAGTTTTGACTAAATAGTAATTTATTTTTTAAATTTTAACTCATCATAATTTAATTCTTATAATTTTAGATTGATTGTAATTTAATCTATAAACTTTATCTCTTGCAACTTAGTTCCTATAGTTTTCATAATTTAAATATTAGTCTTTATATTTAAAAAATTATAAATATTAAAATTATTTTAAATCTTTAATATTTATAATATTTATAAAGATTAAAAGGTTTTAGTAATTTAAATATTAGTATTAAATTTTAACATAATCTTATTACTTATAATTTTATTTTTTTAATATATAGGGAACACTATTTAAATGATTAGAAATATAAAGATTGAGTCACAAAAGTCAAAGTTCAGTGATTAAGTTATCATTGAGTCAAAATTTTGAGGATTAAATTAAAATGAGTCAAAGTTTATAGTAAATTATAATTGAATCAAAATTATAAAGATTAAATAATTAATTTTTTTAATTTTTTAAGTTACTTTATTTAAAAAAAGTGAATTACTAATTACTTTTTTTATTCTACTCTTTTATAATTTTCAATGAGTAGAAATAAAAAACTACGTGAAAAAAAAAGTATTTTTAAAAATAGTGTATTTAACAAAGATAAATTGTAAATTTTGTTTCTTTTTTAAACAATATCTATAATTTAATTACTACTCTTAATTTTGATGAAGTGGTTAGAAATTAAATAAAAAATCAATTACCTACTACCTCATTTTAAAAATATCGTGAGATGTTAAGAAAAAAAATAAAGTGTTTTGAAACTTTTAAAATGAAATTAATGAGGTCTTCCCCCCCCCCAAAAAAAAAGCTTAATTCTTAGATATGTACTCTTTTCTATCTCTATTATAAGTTACCTTTTAAAAATATTTTTTAATTATTAATATAAGGCATAGCAAGGGGTATTAATTATATTTTTTTTAATATTATCTCTATTTAAACTCATTAAATGTGAGAGAAAATATAATTTAAATTTTAAAATTTTTCATTTAAAAAGTGATAAAATTGAAATTGAAAGTGTATTATATTTTTAAAAAATATTAATAATTTGACTACATTTTCTTAATTTTAATGAGATAGTTGGAGATGTCTTATAATAAGAATTAGAGAGAGTAAGTAATTAACAAATTTTTTAATTGAGACACCCTACTAAATAAAAATAAATATGAAAAAAATATGTAATTTTAAAGATAATTAATTAATTCATTGGAGGTATAATTTGATTAAAAATACCTTATAACCTTATATTTCCGAGAAAATGATAATTAAATTTTAAAAGAACAAAATAATAACAAACATGTTCACAATAAAATTATTTAAAAATAAATTATAAATATCAATTTAAATAATTATAAATTTTAAAATTTAATTGTAAATAAAATATTTAAATTTTAAATCCTATCTATAATGGTTTGAATCAGATATTTGTAACTCACTTTTTTAAAAAAAATTTATGAAAAACTTAAGTATTACAAATTTAATTTTTCAGAACTTTATTATCATTTCTTCTATATTCTAACCATTTGTAAATTATAAATTTTGTAACTCATTTTTCTTGATTATTATTATCATCCTTTTCCTGAAAACATCATCATCATATTTTAGGCTTCTTAATTTTTTTAATAGTTACAAATATTTTATTTTCAAACTATTCATTTTATTTTCTAAATATTTTATCCACTCACAAAAAAAGATTCTATAATATTTCTTAAGTTCCCAAAAAAAATAAAAAAAAAGTCGTCATGAATTGTGTGATACTCCTCCCATTTAAAAATATAAAGCATTTTTAATCAAAATTTACCTCAATAAAATAATTATCTACTTTTAAAATAACCCTATCTTTTTATATTTACTCCCATTAAACACTCTACAATAAATATAAAAGCATTCATAATAAGGGCACTTAAAAAAAAAGATAATAATTATATTACTTTCATTAAAAAATGTAAAGTATTTTTAATCGAATATAACATTTCAATAAAATAGTTACTTACTTTTAAATTAATCCTATCTTTTCATATTTATTCTTATTAAACACCTTACAATAAATATAAAGTTATTATCAATAGGGGCTCTTTTAAAAAGATAATGATTACATTTTAAAAGACTAAAAATATCTTATATTTTTTAATATTTTATATTTTAAAAAATTTCTCATATTTTTGAACGAATGGAGTATTTTTAGAGGAAAAAAAGCAAAAAGAGGAATATTTTGATAGTGTATATATATACTTTTTTGTTAAAAGATGTAAGGCATTTTTAGTTTTTAAGTGCAATTATCAATTTTTTAAATTATCTTGATTGATAACAACTTTATATTTATTATAACGTGTTTAATAAAGATAAATATAAAAAAATAAAATTAATTAAAAATAAACAATTATTTTATTAAAATAAAATTTAATTAAAAATATTTTATATTTTTTAATGAGAGTATATATTTTGCCAACATATTTTGGTAGTATATTTATTATTTAAAACTAAGAAAGTCTCCGTGGAAGGCGGCGCATTCACTAAAAAAAGGTGAACAATATATGACGTCTGTCAGACACGGCTTCAATTCTTCAGAGCGCCGTATACTGACGTGTCTGGGTCCCACTTTTCCTTTCTTTTACGAAACATTTAGTGGATGTCGTTTGTTTAAAATAAAAAACTATATATTTAAAAAAGATAAAAAAGTCAAATTTATAATGATGCTTTTCTAAGGATGTGTTGTTATTGTTGTATTCAATCTCTACAGTTAATAAATATTAATTTTAATAATTAATTCATTAAAAAATTATAAAAATCATTAAAAATTATATAAAAAAGAAGAAAATTATAAAAAAATTAAAAACTTATAGATAGGAATCCAAAAAATTGTTTGTCTTTTTTTGATAATTTTTTATTAACTAACAATCAAAATTAAGGACAAATTCTAATAACATCTCTTGAACATGTTTATTTAAATTCAAAGCTATCAAATTTTTAAAATTTTACTGCAGTTTTAGAGTATTGATTTAATATTAAATTTTAAAAAAATTATAAAATTATATTTATTTAAATTAATATAAGAATTACCCTATTTCACTTATTAATTATCCTACTTCACTTATTCATTTCCCCGATTAATGAAATCAAATGAAAGTTTGGTAATAAACAATTCAAATAGGGCAATAAACATGTGACGTAAGGCAATAAATAATAGTCCATAAGTAAAGGAATAACATACAGTATATAAATTAACAATTTTTTTAAAATTATTTGAACACATAAAATAAAAACACATTAAGTATGACAATTAATAACATTTCATAAATAAATTAATAAGTAAAGGAGGCCAATAAATAAGTGAAGTAAAAAAGTTTTGATATTAACTTGAAAGAGGGGCAATTTTGTCATTTATCTCAAAAATTTAATGTCAAATTAGTACCATTGAACTGCAGTATAATTTTAAAAATTTAGAGGTTTTGAATTTAAATAAGTGTGATCAAAGAGTCTTTATTGAAATTCTCCCCAAAATTAATACTCCTTTAGTTCATCAAAGTGGAGTATAATGTGTGATTTTTACCAAATGAGGGTAGGAGAAAGAAGAAGAGTGAAATTTGGTGACAATAGCACATTAAATCTCAATTTTTAAAAAATTTATGGATGTTTGTTGAAATTTAATAATGGGGGCGAAATTACCTTAATTTTAATTGTTTGAGATTCATAATTTATTTGTTAAAAGTTTAAGGTTTAAATTACTTTTACACCATAATTTAAGATTTAAATTGTATATTAACCCAATAAAATAAATATTTCTTTAAGCAATGTCAAGGGTTTAAATTTTATTGATAAAAAGATCACATCAAGATAAATACTTTCAATAAAACTTGACAATATTTGATTTTGATGATCATCACATAGATATCAAATAAGTATATGCAAAAAGTAATATATTTTTAATTTGCATGTCAGAATTACAATTAAGTTACTAGTTAGAGGAGGTACATCCTTTTCATTTTATATTATATTTTCTTATAAATTTACCTTTTATAATTTTTTTGTATACTACCTTTTTATAATTTTATTTATTGTAATTATGTTAAGCACGATGCCACTTCTTTGCCACCATTTTCAATTTCAATTAATAATTTGTTTATTTTATATATGAGTGTATGGACTGGCATTTTCAATTATTCATTTTATGAATCAACAGTGACTCAATTAACAATTTTAGCCTCATTATACTAAAAACAGGAAAAAAATGGACAGTTTTCTCTTGTATGGGTCTTTAAAATCAAACTAAATCCAGCACACCAAATCCAACAAGCAAAAGTTGATTAAATCTTGTCATGAATAATGTTCCGCTTTTGTTTTTGTTTTTGTTTAATTTAGTTATCTAACTATGTCAGAATGAGTTCTTTCAAAAAAGCTTTTTGCATTGCAGTCATATGGACTAACAGTCAATATCTTGTGTTTCAACGATTATAATCCATTTTATTATAACTAACACCCATTGGTGGTTTTGTTTTAAACATTCTCACATTGTAATTTGTAAAATCTGATAACAAGTTGAAATATCCCCTTTATCTAATCACGATTAGCTAACAAATTCAATATAATTAAGGATTTAACACCAATAAGAGTTACCAAATTTGTAATTTATAGAAAAGGGATCTCAAGTTTCATAAATTAAAATCACTTATTAAATTTTTAATTAGAGTAAAATAATATTTCAAAAGCACGTGATACCTTAGAGGAGTGAAAATATTCAAAGTCAGTTGAAAAATATCAAAGAGTGAGAAACATAGCAATGCGCTGCAGCATGTGCACTTGTGTTGCGGCTGTCCTGTTTTATGTCACACACTGCTGCATGTTGCATGTTGCAGACAGTAATTCTACTGTGATAACAAACTTGAGCAACTTTCCATGTGTCCTAATTCTCCGTCTAACACTCGAATGAAATGATTTAAGGGTTTACAGAAAGCTCTTTTCATAAACTAGTTAATGGCATAAGTTTGACTTTCAAATTAAGTCATACAAGGAAGTAAGACACCCAAAAATATGTTCAACCTTTTTCCACAATTTTCACACTTAAGGATGTTCAAAACCCTACACATATGCCAAAAGCCATCCCTAACACCCCAACCATACTTGATGGATTTAAAATTACATATACAACACATCACATACACCTATACACCATAATATCAAACTTTCATCTCTTAAACCCCTTTAATACCAAAAACAAAAGGGGGGTTTTGTCATTGCATTTTATAGTCAACATTTACAATTATAATCAAATCAGTAACTCTACATTTGCACTAATATTTTAGCTTTATCAATAATTTAACAATTTACATACAATATTTTTGGGCCTAAAATACATCACAATTTCATTAATGACAATATAATGCAAGTGTAAACTATATGCATCCTAATTGACAATATTTAAACTATTATACAAAATAAAATGAAATCAAGAGGCTATACAGAAGGAATCCTAGATTCCTAAGCCTCAGGAGTCCTTCCCTTTTCTACACTGGAGTTAGAGCCTGTAAAATATTAAAAGAGAGGGGTGAGTCTAACTACTTAATAACCAAGGTATACTTACCTTATACAGTTGTATATTAATTGATTTAAACACAAAAAGTGAGTCACTTAAAAAAATTTAATTACATGTGATACAAGTTATAATTCCACAAATTCATTTTACTTTCATATATTTCATCTCAAATCATATAGCACATTGCCACAAGACACACAGATATTTGACAATGACCCAATTCATTAGTTTTCTGTTCATTGTCACAATTTAGACGACCATATGACAACGGCACATTTACTATCACGATTTGTCACAAACTTAACAACCATGTAACGCATTGGATAGACACATATGCATGATTAATTCCGTCTTATACCCTTCTTGTTTCTTTTGATTGAAATCGTAGACTATAATATCAAACAAGGCTCTGTCTATGTGACTAGACTATCCATATGTGACCTGACCAAAAATCACATAACTCACTCTCGGACCACAATTTTTTCTACTCTCGAATCTTTGAGGTGTCGTATACCCTCCGCTAATCCCCTCAATAAATAGGTAGAGATAGCTAGGTTTTAGTCTATCAATAAACTATAGGACGGTCTTTCAAATAACAGTGGGACAAGGTTATACCTTCGTGTACTAGAAGGCAATTATATATATCATATGAATTTTATCTACTCCTCTCCCTAGGCTAACTCCCGCTAACTAATCATATAATGTACGATGCTTACTCATATCACAACTTCATTATTTCAATATCAACATGTCAGGCTTGTGATAATACACTGCTTAAGTGAGCATTAATATTTTTCACATATATCACATATACTTACCATTTTCAATCTCAAAACAATTATCTTTATCCTACGATACTTAATCATAATTTGAATTCATCATACCAATCATCAACTTCTCATTCCAATACAACATCGTAGCTCGAAATTCATTTCAAATTCACCTTCACATTTTAGTTCAAATTAAAGCGAATATACTGTCGCATGTTTCATAGCATGTTTACATATTCACAATCACAATTATACATGAAAATAGACACATTTCACATTACAATGCAATTAATAAACAAATATTCAAGATAAGGTTCTTCTGGTATTTCAAACCTTTAAGAGGTTAAAGGTTTATCCTTTGATGTCTTGGTTCCCAAGCCAAATGTGGTGCTTGGACAATTAATCTACCATCAATTAAGTTTGAATTCAACAACATTACTGAAAACACATTTGTAACTCTCATTTTTTACTTCTAAAATATCTAATACCCTTATTTCTCACATTTAAGTTTATCCATTGAATATATTAACATCTATCAAACCCCAACTAACTATTATGAATCTCATATGGAGTCATTAATGCCTCAACCATCCTCATAACTCACATTTAATGCCCAATTTTTAGACATTAATGAGGCTTGGCAATAAAAAAAACTTACAAAATCATCAATACTAGATTTAAACAACTTAAACAACTCTCATTAATTCTATTTAAGTTAATAGGTTCAGACTTGTAGCCTATAAGCATAAAAAAACAACTCTACACTTGAAACCCTAATTTCAAGCTAGTGTAGAAAGGAGGAGGAAGGATATAAAATACTTACCTTAGTGATTGAGAGCTTCAAATCCTTTCAAATCCTTCATAAAGTCATGCCTTAATAGAGCCCTTTTCACTTTCTTTGTTCTCTCCTTCTAATATTATGGTTTCTCTCTCTATTTTTTGAGTTTGCCATGCACTTAATTCTGTAGAAAGTGCACCATGCACCGTAGCAGTTATCCCCACATATCGCAGCATGTGGCATAGAAGCATTTCTTCTTTATTTTTCACCTCTTTTGATGTCCAAGTGACCCTATTTCACTTTGGACCCAAAGTTATGGTTGAAATCACATAAAAAACACTCATTATCCCTTCTGACCACATACTACATAGTTGCCACTTATTTATGCTTAATTACTTAATTGTCGGGAGTTTAATTTTTAAGATGTTACACATATCAAGCCAAATTTGAACCACACATTTTCTAAATTTTATATATCTTTTATGTAAGTTCATTTAAGGTGCGTTTGTATTCGAAACTTTAAAACTTGAATCAATTTGAACCACACATTTTTTTGAATTTTATATATATTTCATGTAAGTTCGCTTAAGGTGCATTTGTATGCCAAAGAATTTAGATTTAAATTTAAATTTGAACTAAACCTTTTATTTGAAGATATAAAATATAAATCTAGATCTATGTTTTTTGCGCTTTCAAATTATCTATAAATTTTAGTTATTTGAAATTTCACTTATTCATTCTCTCTGATTTGCTTCACACTTTTATTATAGGTGCCTTTTTTAGTTTTACCACTCTTCTCAGTTCTCATTCTTGTCTCACACTCACTGAAAAATAAAGATAAGTTTGTCACTTTCAATCTTTCATCACTTTTAAAATTTTGTGCATGTTGATTATGAACTTATATTTTCTTTGTATTTTGTGTTAACATCTCTAACAACCTTTGGATTGAGTCAATGATTTCTATAATACCACGTGTAGTACTGATCAAGTAAGAGGATTTGAGACATTTACTAAATTCAGATTCACTTGAGCATAAGGGTGAGCAAAACCAAATCGAAATCGAAAATCAAATCAAATCGAATCGAATTTTGTCTATTTAATTTGGTCTATTTAGTTTTTCAGTTCGATTCGATTTTCTTTTAATAAAAATTTCGGTTGATCGGTTTGATTCGGTTTGAGAATTCAAAAATCAAATAAACCAAACCAATCGAATTATCTATACTTTTCCTTTCATCTTTTTGAAAATGTGAATAAATTTTCATCTAGGTGAGTAAGAAATATCTTTCTACTACTTGCAATAATAGTATTTTTTTGGTTTAATGTGATTTTCTAATTTTTTATTTCTATAATTTAGTTTTTAGTGCAATAATACTGAATTTTATTAATTTTCTCACAAATTATGGTATAAGATTGTTATTTTTTTATTGGGCCTTCAACATCAAGGGAAAAAATTGAATAGAAGAATATATGAATAATTAAATTTTATAGACTTAAATCAAAGCCCATAAATTGAATAGACCGATCAAACCAAAATTTGATTCAGTTTTAATTCGATTCGATTATGTATTTTGATTCAATTCGATCCAAATTTTTTATATAATTCGATTGATCAATTTAAGAGAAACTAAAACTGAATTGACCGAATGCTCACCCTTACCTGAGCACGCATATAATTCATAAAAAAAAATCCTTAACACATAAATTGAGTGAATTTTGATCAACACATGAACCAAATCAATTTAAATTGATCAAAAAACTAAACAAAATCAATTAAGTCATATTTTGCATAAACCAAGCCAAAACAATTAAAATTCTAAAATTAAATAAAAAAAAACCCATCCATACAATATATAGAGGTCAAACAATGAATATTTCAATATTGACATCAATATATCAATTATAATACATCAACATTTCTTTCCCTTTGTATAAAAAATAGCAATACATTAACATTCATATTCTCTCTGTCGTTACATATAAAGTGTTTTCAATTGAATTCACATATTAATAAAATTTATTATTTATTTGAAATTACAATAATTTTTAAATTTTGCCCCTAATATGTAAATTAATATTATAATGATAATAGGTAAAGCATACAATTAATATCTTTTATTATTTTTAAGATAATAAGAAAATTATCTAATTATTTAAAAATATCATGACACCTCTTGTATTTAAAAATAAAACAAACTTTTAGAAGACATTCTCAATAGAGAGAATAGAATACGAGTCACCTGTTAATTTTTTAAACTTCATATAATAAAAAAGATAATCTTTTACATCATCTCACAAACAACAACTTATAATAACATATTTTTTCTCACAATTATGGGTGAATTTTTTATTAATATAATAATGTTTTAATATATATATATATATATATATATTTAAAAAATATAACTTTTAGTCCACTTTTTCAATCATGATTTGATTTCTTAATTTTAACTCAAAATAATTTAATTTTTATGAGAAAAATGATAATAAAATCTCTTTGAATTATGTGAATAACATTTTAATTTTTTAAAATGTCATAATTTTTTTAAATTTATTAAGAATTTTTTTATCATTAAGAAATTAACATAAATGTCTAAATTACTCTTAATTCAAAATATCAATTACCATTCACAAATTTTATTTTAAGATTCACAACTTTTATTCTTAAAATTGTATGAATTCAACAATAATTCACAAGTGTTCATTTAAAATCTTGATATTTATTAAATGTTATAAATATTAATTATTATTTACAAGTTTATTTCAAGATTCACAACTTTTTTCTTAAAATTGCAAGAATTTAATAGTAATTTGTAAGTTTGAATTAAAGACAATTTAGTTATTTATATTAATTATTTGATAACAAAACAATTTTAAAAAAATTCAAAAAAATTATGATATTTTAAAGGATCAAAATTTCATTTACATGATTCAAAAAAATTTTATTGTTATTTTCTCTTCTTATAATTCCTGAATTCAAAATATTTTAATTGTTATAATTTATTGAATTGTAATGAGTTATAATAGTTCAGGAAATAAATTAATTATTGATAAAAAAATTTATAGATTAAAAATTATACTAGCCCATTTTTTTTTTATAAATATAAGATGTGAAATATTAACAAAATGTAAATAGTTAGATTAAATTTTTAAAAAAATGATAATAAAATATCTTTAAATTATATAAATGATAATTTAATCTATCAAAATGTTATAATATAAATGAAGTCTTTAGGGACTTTCTATCATCAAGGAATTAATATAAATGATCAAATTACTTTTAGTTCAAATATCAATTATCATTTACAAATTTTGTACTAAGATTCATAACTTTTTTTTTAAATTATAAAAATTCAATAGCAATTCATAAGTTTGTATTTGCAATCTTGATATTTCTTAAGTGTTGTAAATATCAATTGTTATCATAAGTTTTGTCACAATATTCACAACTTTTTTTTAAAATGATAAAAATTTAATAATAATTTATAAGTTCGCAATTAAAATTATAATATTTTTTAAGTGTTGTAAATATCAATTATCATTTATAAATTTTATTTTAAAATTCACAACTTTTTTTTCTTAAAATCGTAAGAATATAACAACAATTTGCATTTTGAAATCATAAATTAAGGATAATTTAATTATTTATGTTAATTTTATTAATAACAAATTTTTTTAAAAAAATTTAAAAAAAATTACAGCATTTTAAGAGATTCAAATGTTGTTTATATAATTTAAAAAAATTTTATTATTTTTTAAATTTTAAACGGAAAAAGAAAAAAAAAAAGAAAGAAAGAATGCAGCAGCCATATCTAATATTTGAACGCGAGAAAAAAGTGGGACCGTTGCCCTTGGCGCTGGCGAGTGTGTGCCTCTCTCACTCCAAAGCTGCTTTAGCCTGCTTGTCATTCTCTCTCCTCTGTTCACTGCTCAGTTTCTCACTCTCTCTCTTTCTCTCTCATCCTCAACCCAACCCAGGTACCTACTCTGCCCTACTCTATTATCTATCACTCACTCTACGTCTATCTGACTCACTCAGCTCTCTCTCTCTCATATAAATTTCTTATCACTCTCTTCTCTTTCCCTTGTGAGTGTGAACGTGATTGCAGATTTCCTTTCTCCAGATTTGGCCTCACAAATGGCCTACATGTGTGCTGACAGTGGCAATCTTATGGCGATTGCTCAGCAAGTCATTAAGCAGAAGGAGCAGCAAGAGCAGCAGCAGCAGCAGCATCAGCATCAGCATCATCAGAGCCATAATCACCACCACCACCACCACCACCACCACCAGAATCACCAGCAACAGCAACTTCTGGGGATTCATTCGATCGCTCTTCATCCATGGACGAATACTGCGCCTCTGGGTTATGGCCTCGCCGGAGCTGATTTCTCCGACCCTTTTCAGGTTGGGTCTGGTCCCGATGCCTCGGAGTCTGGTTTTCAGTTTCCTCATCTGGACCCCCACCACTCCACTGGGTTTAGGTTCTCCGATTTCACTGCTGATGCTGGCGGTGGCGCGTGTGGTGCTGCTGGTGAGTTTGATTCCGACGAGTGGATGGATAGCTTGATGGGCGGTGCTGGTGGCACTGGTGATTCAACGGATAGTTCCAATCTGCCTTCTGCGTGCGACGCGTGGCAGAACAATGCCGATTTTGGTCTTTACGCCTCCAACCCCTTCGCCACCTGCCCTACCCGACTCTCGCCTCCGTCGGACCTTAATCGGGTCATTTTCTCGTCGGAGCCTGCCACGTGGACCTCTCCGCCACCGCCATCTCCACCGACCTTAGTGAAAGAACCTGCTGAAACTAAACCAGCACCAGCTTCGCCGCCAACGGCGGAGCCTGCCGTTCGCCGAAACGACAGTGGCCACGGCGTTTCGTCGAGCGTCGCGGAAACTAGTGAGTCCACACATCCGCTTCTAAAAGCACTCATCGACTGTGCCGGACTGGCCGAGACCGAACCGGATCAGGCCGAAGAATCTCTAGTTCAGCTCAGCAAAACGGCGTCGCAGCACGGAGATCCTACTCAGAGAGTCACCTTCTTCTTCTGCGAAGCTTTACGCAGCAAAATCAAACCAGAAACAATGGAGGCTCCTACTTCTACTACTTCAGAGGAGGAGTTAACACTCTCGTACAAAGCTCTGAACGATGCGTGTCCTTATTCGAAGTTCGCTCATCTAACCGCGAATCAAGCTATACTGGAAGCTACCGAAGGAGCCACAAAGATTCACATAGTGGATTTTGGGATTGTTCAAGGTGTTCAATGGGCTGCTCTATTACAAGCATTCGCTACTCGATCTTCAGGGAAGCCTGCAAGCATTCGCATTTCTGGAATACCTGCGATGTCTCTGGGAACATCTCCTCGTGCTTCTTTGCTTGCCACAGGGAATCGTCTCTCTGAGTTCGCGAAGCTTCTGGACTTGAACTTCGAGTTCGAACCTATTCTAACTCCAATTCATGAGCTGAACCAGTCCAGCTTCGCTACTGATCCTGACGAGGCCTTGGCTGTGAACTTCATGCTTCAATTGTATAATCTGTTGGATGAGAGTAACGTTGCGGTGGAAACTGCACTTCGATTGGCTAAGTCTTTGAAACCTAGAATTGTTACTCTAGGAGAGTATGAAGCTAGCTTGACCAGAGTTGGATTCCTGAACCGGTTCAAGACTGCGTTGAGGTACTTCACAGCGATTTTCGAATCTTTGGAACCGAACTTGCCGCGAGACTCGCCTGATAGGATCCGAGTGGAGAGACTTCTGCTAGGCCGGAGAATTGCTAGCGTGGTTGGATCAAGGTCGCAGGGGACTGTAAGAGAACATATGGAAGATAAAGAACAGTGGAGGATTTTGATGGAAAGTTCTGGATTTGAATCTGTAAACCTCAGCCATTATGCAATTAGTCAAGCTAAGATTCTTCTATGGAATTACAACAGTACTCTTTATACATTGGTGGAATCTGAACCTGGGTTTTTGACTCTGGCTTGGAATGAAGTCCCTCTCCTGACTGTTTCTTCTTGGCGTTAAAAGATTATTCCTTATTTGCTTTGATTGGAAATGGGTTTCCACCTGGTTCTTTTTTCTCTGGCGTGGAACAACTAATTGTCTATATGCCATTGATGATCATGCTTGGTCCTTAGTTAAGTTATATACAGACTGATGTTATTGGAACTACAATACAAGCCATCTTTGAGGATTTATAGGAGGATTGCCAATATGGTGTGCTTTGTGCAGCTTGATCATAGTTCCACGCCTTTCTCATCTCTCCTTTCCAATTGATTTTCCTTTTGTAGTATTTTGATTTCATGTTCTGGTGTTCCTAGGTTTGAAGACTTGATAATTTAGTGGACAAGGGAATGCAAATGAAGAAATGGGAGGAAAGAAGTTTTCTCTCCAGTTGGTGTCTGTAACTCTGTAAATCTGAATTTGTTGTATGGATTTAATTTGGTCTTTAAATGTCAAAGGATTTTCATCTTTACTTTCTTTCTGATTGAGACTGAAACTATACTGGAAGTTATTCATAGCCCCTTCAAATCTTTACAAGTTTGAGTAGGATTATAGTCAAGTTGTGAGTTCTGTAAATGTATCTTCCCAGAGTTCCAAATCTGCAACATCGGTTCTTTCGCTTTACTCTGATCAATGGGTTCGATTTCTTCTCGCTCAATTGAATTCGTACTCAACAAAGAGTGTCACTTTTTTTTGTTTGAAGTTTAGCACCTAATCAATACCTTTGAACTATTTGCCCCTTTGATTTTATTTGATGACCTATATTGTGCCGTGTCCATGCAAATGGTTTGGTGATGCAGAATCCTTGGTCAGATGTTACAGAGTAAACTGCAGGACAAGTTTTTTACCTTTCAGTGAGACTGTGACTCACTTGTACTATTCTGTGTGGAAGGGGGAAAAGTATTTGCTCGGTCCTAGCATTGATTTTCCCTTCACACAGTTTGCAGAGACTTGGATCCTTCTTCATGAAAGTGTGGATTACTTTCTGGCCAGTTGCATGCTGCCTTGCAGACCAAGTAGTTGTGGCTTGAGTGTTCCATATTTGATACAACAACAACAACAACAACAACAAGCCTTTATCCCACTAGGTGGGGTCGGCTACATGGATTGCAAGACGCCATTGTGCTCTATCATTTATTAAGCTTTTAGAAATATTATTAATTAAGAGATCACGTTCAACAACTTCCAAGAGTGTTCTCTTAGGCCTTCCTCTACCTCTCTTAATCGGACTCAAAGTTATATGTTCCACTCTTCTCACTGGTGCCTCCCTTGGTCTTCTTTGTACATGCCCAAACCATCTCAACCGATTTTCTACCATTTTTTCCTCAATAGGTGCCACCCTCACTTTTTCACGTATGTGCTCATTTCGAATTTTATCTTTACGTGTATGTCCGCACATCCATCGTAACATTCTCATCTCTGCTACTCCAACTTTATGCTCTTGCTGTCCCGTTAGAGCCCAGCATTCACTACTATATAACATTGCCGGTCTGATAGCAGTACGATAAAACTTTCCTTTAAGTTTATTAGGCACCTTACGGTCACAAATAACTCCTTTAGCTTTTCTCCAATTAAACCACCCAGCTTGAATTCTATGTGAAATATCTCCACTGATTTCGCCATCATTTTGGATAATGGCTCCCAAATATCTAAACTTTTCCACTTGAGGTATAATTTGATCTCCCAATTTTACTTCCAAATTATTTTCGAATAGTCCTTTATCAAATTTACAATATAAATATTCCGTCTTACTTCTACTCAGACGAAAACCTTTCGACTCCAATGTCCTCCTCCATAACTCAAGTTTGCAATTAACCTCTTCTCTTGTCTCTGCTATAAGAACTATATCATCCGCGAAGAGCATACATTTCGGGATTTCCTCTTGAATATGTTCCGTCAAAACATTTAAAATCAAGTTGAACAAATAAGGACTCAGAGATGATCCCTGATGTAGCCCAATCTTTATAGGAAAATCCTTTGTTTGACCACTAGGCGTTCTTATACTAGTTTTTACCCCCTCATACATATCTTGTATGGCTTTAATATAAGCAATCCGTACTCCCTTTTTTTCCAACGCTTTCCAAAGCACTTCTCTTGGTATACGGTCATAAGCTTTTTCCAAATCAATAAAAACCATGTGTAGATCTTTATCTTTACAACGATACTTTTCCATTAATCCCCTTAGTAGATAAATCGCCTCTGTAGTTGATCTACCTGGCATAAAACCAAATTGATTCTCAGAAATACTTGTCTCCAATCTCAACCTATGCTCAATTACTTTCTCCCACAATTTCATTGTGTGGCTCATGAGTTTAATCCCTCTATAGTTAGTACAATTCTGAATATCTCCATATTTGATGTTTGTTAATTTTTTTAGGGCTTATAGTTAAAAACCTAAACAATTTATGTAAAATGAAAAATTAGAAACCTGACTCTATTATGGAGTGAAATGCCAAACTAGTATTCATTGCCATACTGTGACTGTCAACTTAGTACTATTTTCTGGGAGGGTAAAGTACACCCTTGCTCGGACCTGCTGTTACTTTCCTTCACACTATCTGCAGAAATTTTTGTTTCTTTTACTTTTTTCCATGAAAGTGTTGATTGCTTTCTTGCCAGTAGTGCTTGTCCTTCTCAGACCTATGGACCAAATTTAATGGCTTTGTTGGCTGTCTCTTTCATACTGCAAATCAAATTCCCTTTCTTTTTTAGAACAACATAGAGGTGTAAGAGAAGTAGGAAGAGCCAGCCCCTTTTGAGTCTCTGATACAGTTGGCTAAGATTGTGACAAAAAAAGACTATGAATGAAATTGCTGTTTCTGGTGTTCTGTGATTGTGACAATTCAAGTTGTGAAATGGAAAGTTATCTTATTTGAACCCCCTAAAATTAAAGTTGAAGGTGAAGAGATAGTGATATATAAGGAATGAAAATATTTATGGGCTTTTTTTTAATTTTTCTTTCTTTGTTTTTCTGAAATCCATTTCTTTTTCTGTTTTATCCTAGAAGTACTTTGTAAGCTTTTAACTTAGAGAGATAATGATATTTGAAAAATAATTCAGGAGTGAAGTAGAGAAGAAACAGAGAAAGTGAAGTGAATCTCAATTTTGTAAGATCAGCGTATGTGAAAAAAAGAAGGGTTTTCCTCATTAAATCCATCTTTTCTTCACTTTACCTCTAAATTACTTTGAGGGTTTACGAGATTTTAATCCATTTTGGCACAAGATTCAAATCTGCACTTTTTCCTTAGACTTGATTTCTGTTGAAGGGTCCCATAAATGTAGAGTATAGGTTACTAAACTAGTGACTGAAGCATCCTCTTCCTCATATTTTACTTGTAATTCATGACTCATCATTTACATGCACCATCCTCACCTAAAAGAATTCATTCAAAATAAACGCAAGGACTTGGTGAATTTTAGTTAGAAGTTTGAAACTGAAGTTTAGAAAACTTGGTTTATCCTCTCATGTTCTAACTCCTAATTTTTCTAATGTTGGGCTGGCTTGGATCAACATTAGTTCTAGTAGAAAAAGTTATGACTGTTCGACCATGAGGTCTTGAGTTTGAGTTTGTATAAATATAGAAAATATTTTTGAAAAAACTATTTCTTGGTTGAACCTAACATTGCTTAAATCTAATCTAATTAGATAGTCAAAAAAAAAAAATTAGGCTCATGCATGATTCATAACCTTACTATACATTTTTTGTCTCGCCAGTGCTTCGACCGGAAAACATTTTCCGTGCACCGTTTCTTAAACTAATATCCAAACATGTTGATATAAATTTTTAAACTGGGATACTTGTGGATAATTTGCAATCTGTAATCTTTAAGTAACTTAAAGACACATTTGTAGCTGCTCCACTTGCTGTTTACAAAATCAATAATAGGGAAATGAAGGTCTTGAAATTTGTATAATGTGTAGAGTTCATTTTAATAGTAAAATTCCGACGGAGAATAACATAACAAATTGAAAATATGTATCAGATTCAACTGTCTTTTGTGTGCGTTTTCTCCAATAATGCACTGAGATTAACGTTGGATTGTTCATTGTTATTGCCATATTATATGCAAATCACAGAAAAATTATGAGCAAGAGGAAATTTCTTGTTCATTAACTTTGGTGAAATTAACTTTAACCCAAATCTTATCTCTAAGGTCTTTCTTAGAATCTTCCTATGGAGGAAATCATTACTTCCTGTTTCCAGTTCTAGTTTTTCACGTTTTAAGGTAACTTTTTAAAGTTCTTCAACACTCTCTCTCTCTCACTCACTCACACACACACACACACACACACACACACACACACACACACACACACACACACAATATTGAAGAGTTCTTAGGACAAGTCTTTTTAAAATTTTTCTCTACCGTTTTTTTTTTAAATCTTGTAAGCACATTCGTGAGTTGATTTTATGTAACAAAATTAATTTAAAAAAAATTAATCTTTTAGTCCTCCAACTTTTAATTCACTTATAACTCAATCCCTTAATTATGACTCGCTTATTACTCAATCCCTCAACTTTTAAATCACTTACAAATTAATCCCTGAACTTTTGTTAATTTTTTTTTCACGTTAGCTTATATCTCACATCAATGAGCAAGAAGAGGGTATGTTAGAATAATATATGAGCATTTTTTTATCCCTCTTATTTGATAAGAAATGTTTTAAAAAAAATTAAAAAATAAGGATCGAATTATAGGTGAATCAAAAGTTGAGGAACTGAGTTGCAGAAAGTCATAGTTGAGGGACTGAGTTGCAGCGAATTATAGTTGAGAAACTAAGTTACAAGTGAGTTAAAAATTGAAGGATTAAAAGATTAATTTTTTTTAATTTTTAAATAACTTCAAGTGAAGTGTTGAGGAAAAAAAATGTAGGATTTACTTTTTGGAGACTCATTGTAATACAGTTAATGCTGTTAGGTTGATGAGAAAAAAGTTCACATTGGGGGGGGGGGGGCATATGTAAATATTTGATATTGACATCTCATAATTATATTCATCTACCATACTTCCCTACATTTCTCTTTCTCTTCGTAAATGCAAATGATCTGGATTGAAAGAGAGCTCTATCATTCGATTTTGGATATTTTTAATACGTCTTAATATTTTATTAGAACATTATAGGAAAAATGCAATTTTTAGTCCTTCTAATTTTTTTCAATTATCAATAATGTCATACTGCATTTAAATGTTTTCATTAAGATCAAATATACATCCAATATAATTATCTTTAATAGAATAATACATGTGTGTAAAAAAGATTAAAGACATGTTTGATTTTTGTTTTTGAAAAATACAATTTTTAGTCCTTCCAATTTTTTTCAATTATCAATAATGTAATACTACATTTTAAATGTTTTCATTAAGATCAAATATACATCCAATATGATTGTCTTTAATAAAGAATACATGTGCGTCAAAAAAGATTGAAGACATGTTGGATTTTTGTTTTCAAAAACTGTTTTTTTATTTTTAAAAAGAAAAAATTTAAAAACTTATTTGCATGAGTGCTGTGAATCCACTTGTTTTAAAAAATGTTCTCAATTTTTTTTTTTAAAATAGAAACGTCTTATTGTTATTTTCATTTTTTTTTTGTTTGTTTTCAAACTACATTACATTTGTTTGACAAAAAAAAACTATATTACATTTGATTATAAAAAACTACAATTACCTTAACCAATAATTATCATAAACCACTATCATTAATTATTGGTAACCATCACTATCAACTGATTTTTTAATTCTAAACAACTAAATAAATTTTCTTTTTGTTTTTTAAAATAATTTTAAAAACTGTATTGCAAAATAATTTTTAAAAACAAAAAGAACAAAAACCAAACAAGCCATAAGCCTCACATTTTTATTCATATTATTTTCTTATGGTATATATTATTTTTTTAAAAAAATTAAAAAATTGTGTTGCCATAAGACACTGAATTAGAAGCCTAATTCAATCAGAATTTCCAATTTGGGTGCTACGCTTATCATTGTCGACTTGTGGTAAAATCTATCTGCTTTAGATTTTTCAACTTGAACGTTTTTAGATAATAAATTCTCTTTCTATATTATTTATAGAATGACAAATAAAAAAGTATCTTTATTTTAAATTTAAATTATGCATTTAATAAAATAAAAAGGGATAATTAATTCGTAAGTCCTTATACTTTATTTAAAAAAAAATGGGTCCCTTATATTTCAATATGTTAAAAGCATCCACCTTCGTAGTTAAAATTCATTTTGACACTTTTAAAGTGAGATGATGTGACTGATAACACTATAATTTGGAGGATGCCTCTAACAAATCAAAGTATTAAGGGCCTAATTTAAAGAAAATAGTAAATTATAGAGACTTGATTCAAAATAGAAACAAACTATAAGGACTTATGAATTAATTTTCCTAAATAAACAAACTATTAAAATATAACAATAAGATAACATCAAATCCAAATTAATCCACAAGCATTCTCACAATCACCTCACTTGTCGAGAGGATAACGATGTTTAATACTCCCTCCTGTCTTTTTCATAAGGCCCTATTTAAGTATTAAGTTGGTATGGCAGGGATGAGACAAGCATTTTTGGAAATTACTTATAAATATTTCATTAATTTTTGTAAAGAGTCTTGTAGTAAGGACCAATAGATGGGGCTTTATAAATAAGACAAGAGGGAGTATTACTTTTTTTTTTTTTTATTCTATTGACTGGTAACGTAGAAAGCCACCACTCGCCTAGACTAATTTAGACCCCTATCCTGTGAGACTGTTATTACTAACAGCAGCCTCACGAGCATCTTGAAAATATTTTTGACATTTTTATTTAATGCAGCCGCATATTTGAGGAATCAATTCCAAAATCTCAGGATAAACTGATTCTACTTTCTTGACCAGTTGAACCAAGTGCCCTTGACAAAAGGAGTATCACTAAGCTGCTTCAAAACATTGACAAGATTGGATCGAGGAAGTGCAGAACAATCAACGACAAGAACAATAATGTCTATTAATTTAGGTGGTCCACTCCATGCATAACAGACAATAAGGACTAATCCAACTTAATAAATACATTATCTACTACGTTTCCGAAATGATACATATTACTACTACTCATCACTCAGTACCCAAAGAGATATGCTTTCAATCATGATAGGATTAACAGTACCATAATCACAAAGCTATCAGCACATAAAGCATGGATACCCTTCACATTAATGGAGGAGCCAAGTAAGAGAGATAGAGAGAGTAATGCAACCCACATGACATGGGTCCCACTACTCTCTCTAGTCTCTATCTTCTCTCAGTTATTGTAGAAGATCTATATTCATAAGAAGTCATTAAGTGACAAACCTTAGAGGCATTTGGCCTCAATCTCCTCCAGAGTAAGCCCCTTGGTTTCTGGCACCACAAAGAAAATGAATACAAGTGATGCCACGGCTATTCCACAAAATATGTAGAACAAAATTCCTGCTCCAACCAATGCCTGTGATAAGAAAAAAGACAGTCAGATAAAAACCATCTCAACTTATCTATTATATCAAATCTGTCATGCTGTATTAGAATATGGACTTGACACAATATGGACACGGTAAAATGACAAAGTTTAAATGTAATTTGAAATGTCACGTTTTAGATCATTAGTTTGACTTGACACAATGTTTTTGAAGTTTCTATGCTTGATAGTTATTAGGTCAGTTCAATAGTAAGTTTAAATATTTTTGTCTAGAGAAAATATGCCAATAGCATATATGGTACTGGCCACATCTTTAAGATTGACACGAGCTTGATGTTTTGGATTAAATCGGTCTTTCTCTTTCCTTAATCCCCTTGGTTACATGATGAGTGTTAGATGTCAAGATTAGCATGTGAGAGAATAATCTGTCATCTGACTCATCACGACGCATCTAGAAAACAGGTCTGCGGACTATACGATCTCCATAATCGCGTTTAGAAAAGTAAAGAGATTGAAGATCATCATCACCTTCAGTGGGGAGAAAGAAAATGTCACCAAGGCATTTGCACCAAAATTGACAAGTACTGCTAAACTTAGTCCTCGTCCTCTTAGTCGCAAGGGGAAAACCTCTGATATCATGAGCCATCCAATTGGACCAAAGGAAACCTGCAAAAAATGAACAAAGAATCACATTAAGCAATCTTATGCAAGCAAGACAAAAGGATTTTCTTATATCAGTGTGATATGACCAGACACAGAAAACAGAAAAGACACAGAAAAGTAGCTGAGATTGATGCTCCTCCTTTGAATACTTCACTGTCAAGCCTTCAACAGAGAACCACTCTGTTATTGGTTTCCTTCCATCCTTCTCCTGATCCTCTGTTTGGTTTATGTCATCTGATATATAGACTTTTCATATCCTGCAGCGTTGCCATCACATTTTCCACATGTCTTGCACACTTCCTCAACTTCTTCATTCTCCATCATGCAATTTTTTTTTTCCAATTCTTCTTGAGAGTTTCCCATTCCCCCCACCCAAAAAATAAAAAAATAAAAAATAAAAAAGATTGGACTACTTTGATACCAAAAACTGATGGAAACCAAGCTCCAATGGTATTCAAAATACTAAATAACCAGAAAACACAAGAACAAGCTCAAACATAGCACTTTCCTCAGGTATTCGAGAGACCAAAGACTCCACACACAAACCCGCTGATTTCCTACCTTTCACTAACCCCACATCCCCTACAATATATTCCCCAATGCCTCTCTCTCACTCACACACATCACACCTGACGGCCCATTTGTTATCGAGTTCCAAAACCAAATAAAAGTGTTGCAGCATTGTGTGAAAACCAAATCCCCTTGCCTGAATTCATGAAGTTGGCATATAATCTCAATAGGGTAGCAGTGTTCTCCATATAAGATTATGTTTTCTCGACAACTTGCATGATTTCTTTTATGGACCTGCCTGATATAAAGTTTATGCCAATTTAGGTCGTCATTCAGTTGATCAACCAAAACATAACAAGATTGTCTTCAGTAATAAGAATACTTGAGGACCATCAAAGATAATGTTCTAGATGTCCAGTAATCATGGCGTGAAAGTTCTAGGAAAAGAGTCAATGACAGGGCTGCGGCCCTCAGATGAGGAACACCATTCCTTGACATTCAGCACCATCACGAAGCCAAAAGAGATCATTAGAATATCTCGAGTCCTTGTGGCTCCCGATACCAAAAAATAAATCGCTAGCCTCTGAGAGGCTAGCTCTCTTCCTCTAGAACAATGTCATCTCAACTTCACATGTCCAGAACCCTAATACTCCCTGCCGGAAAGCCTCGTGCTATCTACCCCAGTAAAGTGGCAGCAGGTAAAGCAAGCCTAGCACTAACCCAAAAGTTAAACACAAAATCCATTCATGAATGGGACCTATATCACTCATAATATCTTGAGCATTGGGCTCCAATCTATCAAGAACAACATACAAGTTTGAGAAATAGACTACCAAGTCATGTCTGCAGCAATCAAAGGAGAAAACACGGCCACAAAATGTGCATATTTTCTGCTTGTATTCTCTGAAATTTTCCCCTGGTTTGGGATGCCTTACAGGTAAGAATTATGTTCCAGACTACTCTAGCATGTTCACACACACTAAAATGTCTGCAGCAATATAAGGATGAAATATGACCACTGGTAGGGATTTTGTTTTAGCTTCTCCATGGTGTTCACACACATGCATACACAACTCTGTGCAGTCCACACACACACATGCATCCACTTACAAACTTAATAACTTAGGGATTGCTTTTAATAGGCTGACTACCGAACTGGTACAACAGGTCAACCCAATTGAATACAGGTACAGTCTATCAATGCTTGCTAAATTTCTCTTCTAAAGTTCCTTTCTTTGATAGTGATCTATCTTTCTTCCATAATTCTGCATCACTTCTAGGAGAATTGTGACCCATTGGCATGCGAAATAAGCGCACACCATCATCATTTCCTTTATTTTTTTAAAATGGACAATATTCGTGAAGGTACACCGTAACTACATCATTGGACATTTTATATAAGGTACACCATAAGGTTCACTTTCTTTGATTTTAAGATTGCCAACACTTGTTTCAAGAAGAGAGATGAGCATCTCATCACCTACAAAAGTGGAGCCTCAAGGTCGCAGATTGATTTTCTTTTGGTTAGGAACACAGATAGAAAACTTTGTAAAAATTGTAAGGTGATCCCTGGAGATGCTGTAACGACACAACATAGGGTCCTAGTCCTTGATGTGTGTATTATGAGTAAAATCCAAAAACGTCGACAAGTAGTAACACCAAGGATTAGGTGGTGGCAATTAAAAGGTGAGAAGCAAGATATTTTCAAGCGAAATCTTTTGGATAAAGGAATTTGGGATTCTCAGGGAAGTGCTAACATCATATGGGAGGATATGGCTAAAAAGATACGGGAGGTTGCAAAAGTAGTTTTGGGAGAATCGAAAGGTTCTGGTCCGAGAGATAAGGAGTCTTGGTGGTAGAATAATAGTGTACAGGACAAAATCAAGTATAAGAAGAACTGTTTTAAAGCCATACATTTGTGTAACAATGAGGAAAATTGGGAGAGGTACCGTATGGCTAAGAAGGAAACTAAGAGAGCTGTGGGTGAAGCTCGTTCTAAAGCTTTTGAAGAATTTTATAAGAACCTTGAGACGAAGGAAGGAGAGCAAAATATTTATAAGATTGCCAAGAGTAGGGAAAGAAAATCAAGAGATCTAGAACAGGTAAGGTGTATTAAGAATGAAGAGGGAAGAATTTTAGTTACAGATGATGAAATTAAAAATAGATGGGAGACTTATTTTTTTAAACTTTTCAATGATGGAGAGGATTCATCTAGTAACTTGGAGGATTTCGTAACTGGTGAAGGAGAACAAAATTTGTCATTCTATCGAAAAATACGTGATAAGGAGGTAAAGGAAGCTCTTAAGAAAATGGCAAATGGTAGAGCTAACGGACCTGATTGTATATCTATCGAAGCGTGAAAATGTTTAGGTGAAGAAGGGGTGAGATGGTTAACTAAGTTATTTAATGTGATTTTACGGTCCAAGAAAATGCCTGATGAGTGGAGGAGAAGTACATTAATTCCTATTTATAAAAATAAAGGAGATATTCAGAATTGTACTAACTATAGAGGGATTAAACTCATGAGCCACACAATGAAATTGTGGGAGAAAGTAATTGAGCACAGGTTGAGATTGGAGACAAGTATTTCTGAGAATCAATTTGGTTTTATGCCAGGTAGATCAACTACAGAGGCGATTTATCTACTAAGGGGATTAATGGAAAAGTATCGTTGTAAAGATAAAGATCTACACATGGTTTTTATTGATTTGGAAAAAGCTTATGACAGTATACCAAGAGAAGTGCTTTGGAAAGCGTTGGAAAAAAAGGGAGTACGGATTGCTTATATTAAAGCCATACAAGATATGTATGAGAGGGTAAAAACTAGTATAAGAACGCTTAGTGGTCAAACAAAGGATTTTCCTATAAAGATTGGACTACATCAGGGATCATCTCTGAGTCCTTATTTGTTCAACTTGATTTTAAATGTTTTGACGGAACATATTCAAGAGGAAATCCTGAAATGTATGCTCTTCGCGGATGATATAGTTCTTATAGCAGAGACAAGAGAAGAGGTTAATTGCAAACTTGAGTTATGGAGGAGGACATTGGAGTCGAAAGGTTTTCGTCTGAGTAGAAGTAAGACGGAATATTTATATTGTAAATTTGATAAAGGACTATTCGAAAATAATTTGGAAGTGAAATTGGGAGATCAAATTATACCTCAAGTGGAAAAGTTTAGATATTTGGGAGCCATTATTCAAAATGATGGCGAAATCAGTGGAGATATTTCACATAGAATTCAAGCTGGGTGGTTTAATTGGAGAAAAGCTAAAGGAGTTATTTGTGACCGTAAGGTGCCTAATAAACTTAAAGGAAAGTTTTATCGTACTGCTATCAGACCGGCAATGTTATATAGTAGTGAATGCTAGGCTCTAACGGGACAGCAAGAGCATAAAGTTGGAGTAGCAGAGATGAGAATGTTACGATGGATGTGCGGACATACACGTAAAGATAAAATTCGAAATGAGCACATACGTGAAAAAGTGAGGGTGGCACCTATTGAGGAAAAAATGGTAGAAAATCGGTTGAGATGGTTTGGGCATGTACAAAGAAGACCAAGGGAGGCACCAGTAAGAAGAGTGGAACATATAACTTTGAGTCCGATTAAGAGAGGTAGAGGAAGGCCTAAGAGAACACTCTTGGAAGTTGTTGAACGTGATCTCTTAATTAATAATATTTCTAAAAGCTTAATAAATGATAGAGCACAATGGCGTCTTGCAATCCATGTAGCCGACCCCACCTAGTGGGATAAAGGCTTGTTGTTGTTGTTGTTGTAGGTCTCATCCATGAATCATGAACTAGCATCCCAAGGATTCAACTGTTTATATTTTATTAAACAACTTATATTTCTAAATCTTTGAATACATAAAAACCAGAGACACAAAAAACTAAATATTTTCCTCTTTATATCCCCTCTTATGGTCACTTCAGGCAGTTCTTATTACAAGGACTGTTCAGCGTCAAGGTGTTGTTTATACAAGGAAAATTATCCCATATCTCAGGCGACCCAGGAACTACCAAAAACAGCATCTTTACCAGTCTTTTCAGGTCATTGATTTCAACAAGTATTCATAAATCTTGGGTTATGCAATCCATATCTCCTCCTTGATTATGACAACAAACATTGAACTCGTTGAAAATAAAGCCAAAATATCTACAAGCAAAAAATCCTGGACTGAAAAATCATACAAAAAATCAGAAGGAAACTATTTAACCTGATAACAGCCCACGTACAACAGCAGACCAACTACAGCAACAGCTGATGCGTCATCCAAGAACGTGTAATACGAACCCAGAAGGAATAAAGAGACAATCTGCAATGCATACAGTTCATCAAATTTAAAGATTGATGTTAAAATTCCTGTTTTTTATTTTTTATGGAAGTTAATTTTGATGCCAATCATGCAAAAATGGCTGATAAGTGAATTGGTCTATTGATTTGATATAAAAATTAAAAAAATAGGCTCTGAGTAAATTGCCACTAAAACCAACCAACATTTAGAGATGGGTATTAACTTACCATCCCTGAAACTCCTACAAATAGTAGAGGTCTCCTTCCGATTCTATCAACAACAAAAACAGCAACTCCTGTCATGATCAACTACAACATAGAAAGATGAAGTTGCTGTCAAAAAGAATTTGTGAACATGATAGGAAAGTATTCTCATGGACTTAGTAAGAGGAAAAATAATAGAAAAAGGAAAAATGTTTTTAGAGCGTTCTTAGTGAATCAACAAACAATGTGAAGACATTTTTGGATCATTCTTTTACTTTTCTTTCTCTTGAGGAGAATGTGACTGATATGTTGCGTTGATAGATTGTGAATTTAACTTAAGCTTTCATATTGGTCTAAAAAATCTTATACTTTTGCCTAGATACATTGGAACACCCTCACATAATTTAAAACAAGAGCTCTATAAGTTAAGAAACTTAAAATGGATACTAAGAGAAAAGCAACATGAAATAAAAAAGGGAAAAAGTTCACTAATTACATTGTTTTGATTCTGCACTATCATTTTCAATTAGCTTTTGGGAAATTTTCAGTTAAATTTAATGTTTCTGAGGTAAGCTTCCCGCCCTTTCTATAGAACACAGTTATGATTGGCAGTTTTCAAGCTTTTTCCAGAGACAACACAATTTTCCAGGTTCAGTTGCCAAGCCCAATTTCTATAGCTAACTGCCTACTTCCCATCCAAAGTTAGCATGCCCCTACTGGTTTAATAATGGCATCTTCTCTGTTATTACTAATACCTTCATTAAAGTAGTCGCTAGTGAACCTCACTTCAGGCTATTTGAGGTCCTCCTCTCCACAAGGTCCACGAGTTCTTGACTCAAAAGCATCTTACCATATTTCTAGTAACAAGTATCTTTTCACTAATCTAAATAGTATTGTTCACTTCCTTGCCACCATTACTCATCTAATGGATCGCCCATAAAAATGCTAAAGGCATTGGCCTATCTCATCTCATTCATTCTATGCTTGTAGATGCCATTAACTATGTTCCAGAATGCCTGTTTAAATTGATATATCTCAGCAAATTGACTCACACCCTTCAATGTTCCATTACGTTTTCCTTCTCTTTCTATAGTTTCTACATAGTCAAACAATTCAAATTAGAATTTAGTATCCGCAAAGTACTAATAAATGTGAAATAAGGTAATAGCATTTAATTAAATTTACATATTATGAAAGCATAAACTTTACCTTCAATACACCAAGGAGAATTGATACACGAGTTGCATCTGATGCCGCAGAGAATCCCGCACTCTACCAAAATATAGGATTTCAGTGTTATTACATTTCATTAGCACCTCGGTTTTTACTACTTAGACCAAAGTTTCCTCAATCAAAATTAGCAAATTACCTTGAGGATTGTTGCTGCATAGTAGAGCACGCTTGGTTGCCCAGTGATCTGTCACGATTTACAATGTAAAAATGCAAACCTAGTGGTAGCTCTGATAATTTGCATTATTTGACTTTACAAACTGCAATACCTGTTGAAACAAGACCAATCCTACACCAATTGTAAGGGCTTTCAAGTATTTTCCCCTGAACATCTCTGCAATAGTAACTTCTTTTTCTTCACCCGCATAAGAAAGTTCTTCTAGAATCTCATCCACTTGCTGAAGAGCTGAATCACCAATAGCTGGACCCCGAAGTCGATACAAACAAGAAACTGCAGAATCTTTCAAACTCTGGGCATTCCCTTTTCCCTGTATACAGCGCAAGAGTATCCATCTAGGAGATGATGGGAGCCACCACATTCCAATTCCCATGATTATTGCCAAAGGACTACTAACTCCATACATATAGCGCCACCCCGCAACAGTGTCTACCAAAAGGCTACCTACTCCATACCCTGCCTGCACAAGATGATATGAAGCCAGTTCTAAATGCAGGTGTGCTCAGAACAGAAAATAATATGAAATATATTATTTACTCAGAATCCATAATACAACGTTACAACAATGTAAGGCAAATTTTAAGAAGCTTGTTGTCTTCATTTCATTTATAGATCCAACAAAATTGAATTCAAGAGGAAATATATAAGAACTTACAACCATCCCAAGTACTATGAAAAACTCTTTCAGTGAGATTAATCGACCACGAATTGGAGCTGGAGCAGTCTCTGCAATGTACATAGGAGCAGCATGCATAGCCTAAAAGAGACAAACTGGACATCATTTATATTGCTTACACTTCAGGGAGAAACTATAAAACTGTATTGATTAGATTTTATCCACAAAAATTCTCTAACAATTCCTTTATAATGCAGTGAAATCATTCTTCCATCTTGTTCTTTTTGTGCATGTCTACAGCAATGTTAATACTTCTGACATCCATAGAATTTATTTTTGTTTTAAAATAAGGAAATACAAATAACAACAATAACAAACCTCATCCGACTAATTGGGATCGGTTATATGAATTGTATGATGCCATTGTACTCTATCATTTACCAATCTTTTAAGAATGTGGTTAACTAAGAGGTATCGGTAGAACAAAAAAACTGAAGAGATGATACAATTACACATAGTCTGAGAGACATTATATTATGTGATAGCTCCAACATGCATAAGTCAGTAAAGCACATGCAGTGGCATAATTTGTTTTGATAGAATTACATAGGAAAGGGTGGCAATGCATGTACATCAATACATGGGCAAAAAAAATAACTGCAAAGCTTGAACCCTATCCAGCATGTAAGAGGTACACAGAAACTCTCACCTCCAGATTTGTTAAAAGGTTTCCTACCTTATCAAAACAAACAAATAGATACGAGGTAACATATATCATATCTGTTAAAAAAGCATACCAGTCCAATTCCTAGACCAAATACAAATCTTCCAATCACCAAAACAGCAAAATCAGGAGCAAATGCTTCTACAAGAGCTCCAACAAAATACAGTGATGCAGCCACAATCAACTCCCTTCTTCTTCCTTAAATAACACCAGTCATTTAACCTTTGTCAAGACATGAAAATATCCAAAACAATAGTTGACACATGACAAAATTTACCTAAGAAGTCAGCAACATTGAAGGCCAACACAGAGCCAATGAGCGCACCATACAATGATCCACTAGTCTGCAAAAACACCATAGAATGATTTATAACGAAACCAGAGTGCATTTTCCTGATCATTGTATTAAAAAAATATGAACATAATAAAGGATGAAAAGAATTAACGAAATTGCCATAACCAAAGACAGAAAATGTTCTGAATCTAACATAAACTTACCACAAGGCCAATTTCAACGGAAGACAAATCATACCATGATACTCCACTTAGTGTTGCAGACTGCAAAAAAGAGAAATGATAAGTAAGCCAAGCAAAGAACTGAAATATACAGCAGCTGCATTAATCAGCTTCCCAAGAAAATTTCAAGTGCAACAGTAAGTTCAACGAAAAAAAATAGAGTTAATAAGATGCAGTATTTCTACATATTAAACATCCTAATTTTGTTTATGATAAATTACAAGACAGCAACATATATTAAACAAGTTTCTATCATACACAAAGGACTGAATTGTTATTACAAAAAGCAAATAGATTTCAAAGAGGCTTCATTCTTTTTTTTTTTTTTTTTTGCGGGGGGGGGGGACCCCTAAGACTAAAATTTTCCAAGTAACTTATTCTGTCAATCTGTCTCACCCTTGGGTAACAACAGTAATCGCAAATCTTCTAAAGATCTACGCCATTGTTTTTCAGAAGATTTTTCCATGACAGACTATCTTTAGCCTTCCTGCTTAATGAATGAGAGAATTAATGCTTAGAAACATAATGTACCAAGCATACTTGGACTTTCAAACAGTTAAAGAAAGCGTGATCTCTATAGTTGTCCTGTTTACTGACAGTTTAAGCCTTTGGAACTACAGATCAATGAAGAAAATAGGTGCTCCGTATGAATAAATGTGTTATCACATGCCCGCATACCACCTCAAAAGGATTAAAGTAGAACTAAATGAAAATATTATAAAACATTTTATGTCTGTCTAGCAATGATGAAGATGACAGAGGAATGAAATTATTGGACTAAAAAATGCTTAATATCCTTTTTATCGTCTTTCTTATTTTTTTTATTTTTGACAGCATTGTGAATATGTAAAAATAAAACCCCTCGTGTATATGGATCATCTTTTCCCCACATACCTAAATGAAGTTCATGTGAAGCCAAAGCAACCAAATAAAGATTCTAAAATTTGATTTCAATGCTAATTATTTTGATTTATGATGATAATTTTATAATAACATGGAAATTAAAAAGAAGAAACAAGAGTATTAAAGATATACAGGATCTATTCATTCAAGCCTTCATTCATCTCTTGAATTGTAGCATGTGATCATAAGGGCGTACCTCAATGACAATTGTAGCACAAGATGTGGCACCAATGTCATAGCCATACAGTAGCCCTCCCAGAGCTGGAAAGAGAAATCTGAGAATTTCAAAACTCTGTTAGGTATAACTGTAGAAATCAAGCTTCCACTATCAGAAACTCGATATGAGCACTATATCAACATGACATCTATTTCATGAATTTAGTCAACCCAGTAGCATGAATGCATGCTAAATTGAGCATTTATATATTAAACAGTGACTTGAGTTTAGCCCCCCCGAAAAAAAAAGTATTAAGTAGTGACAGTGTACAAGCTCAAGGCACCATTTAATAATCCCTCAAAACACTATCTTGGGAACACAATTCTTATCATCGCCTCCGTCTTATTTATAACAGTTGCTTTGAGGAAAGATAACAAAATATTACAATTTCACAGAAATCCTAAGTACCAAACTAAACATGTTAAACTTCATTATCTAAATATATGGCTGAAATTGTTCAGAAGAGGACGCATAGGATTCTGAGAAGTGAGAATCAAGCACCTCTTCAGACATAAGAAGCAAAAATTATGCAGGATAAGATAAATTACCAAGTCCCCCCCCCCCAAAAAAAAAACTTATGACAGTGCAATGAGCTCCAGCCATTCTCAAATCTTAGTAGTTAAAACATTTTCAACCTTGGAAACACTAAAAGCATAAAAAGGCAGACTTTTTTTGGCACGAGGAAAGAAAAAATTTCAGCCCATCTAATCCTATACAATTTTTTATTGGATAATAATATATTATTAGGTAGAAAAAGAAGATAAACACAAATAAGGAGGATAACATACATTCCTGAACCCTAAACATAAACATTGGGCCTATGGGCTTTGAAAGTGCAAAATCTAACCTCTCTGCATATCAGGCAAGGAAGTTCCTCAAAAACAACATGCAGAATGTCATTTCTAAGAATAAGTAAAACTCTATATATGCTTATCTATATCATATAATAATATAAACTTGCACAGAAGGGGGTAATCTAATAAATAACACTTACGGGAGAATTGCAGCATAGATGGAATAATTTTCAGAACCATGAACACCATTAAGAAGAGGCTCTCTTGAACTCCCAGTCTCACCGGATGTCTTTCTTTTCTGTTGAAAGTCAGTGAATTTCAAATGTTATGAGTAGTGAAATAAATAGATTAGTATGGTTTATAGGAAAATAGCTTGTAAGCATATAAGCATGACTATGTGCATGACCATGCATCTGATTGCAGGCATTCAGCTTTTTTCCTTCATTTAACACACTCAGTCATATCAGTGCACAATGAGAGGAAGAAAATATTATTTCTTATCTTGATTTTATGATATAATTATCATTTGGGATTTAGGGTTAGTAATTGGAGTAGTTTAAGGTTTAACGTTTAATTATCCGTTCGATCAAAAAAACAGTTTAATTATCAGTAATCAGGGATTGGTGTTTGAGCCTGAGAATATGTTATCCCAAGGTAGTACTCAAGCATTTGCATTTGAGTCTTAGTAAGATTAACAGTGCCTAAAAAAGGAATAGTCGGTTTAGAAGATTAGACTCCCTAGATGATATTTTATCGTAGAAATCATTTCCTAATTGTTTGAGTTCAAGATATTTTTCTTCTACCTCTTTTCTCGTATTTTTCATTGCATATACACAAAAAAATGAGCTTAGCATTAGTAAATTCAATTCTCTTATTACTGCCAGCACAAAAACTCCCTCGAGATGCAGGGAGCCAACAAAGAACTCACATATGATACTACCCAAAGAAACCCAAAACGAAGTGGGTCAGGAAGAACAGAGGTCGCGAACCATTTGCACGTTTAATTTCCAACGCAATAACAAACAGAATCATGGGAAGAGGGGGGAACAACATACCAATTGCTCAAGTTGAGCATCAACTTGAGAACAAAAATGCCGAAATTCTTGAAGAGAAAAAGAAATTGCTTTTCAATGAACCTAGTAATTGTTTGGTATTCTTCTGTTTTCCATAACTTAATCAGAAACCAAAGGCAGTGATTCTCTCAAGCGTCTGCATACTACAGCGAAAGCAGATAAATCGGAGGCTTTAAGAGAGAGATAACCATACCGTAGGTTGATCAAGATCGGACGCCATTGCTTGGAATGGAAGGCTGAGCTAGAATTGTTACAAAACAACAATGAAAGCGAATTGAAGTGGAAGGATTACATTTATATGTAATACAAACGGGACATCCAATTATCCAATCATCATTGCAGTCAACATTCTCAAGTTTAAAAAATTACTAAAAAAAAAACCGCTTTTTTGGCAGCGAGAAAAGGAAACAAGGATTTATTTAAATAAGAATCTTTTAAAATATCAAATTCGCAAAGTCATTTCACAACGAAAGAGATTAAAAAATAACGCAAACTCAATTTTACAGGATATAAATAAAGAGAAGATTAAATAAGTGAAGTAGTAATAATTAAGAGAGTAAAAGATTAGGAGTGTTGGAGGGCGCCACGATTCACAGACGAAGTGCTGGCACATGGCGTTTAGTTCAAATTCAAACTGAAAATTGAAAACGACGCTTAGCAAACGGCAAAATTGAGTGCTTCACTAGCCAACAAGACGTGAAACAAAACTACATTTCATCTTCTTCTTCGCTAAGCAACTGGATCCAATTGGTAGTTGGAGGGAAATTCAAGTCGGTTGACATTTTTTCCCCACTACATCGAAATCTGACAAGCATGAAAAAAAATTAAAATAATAAAAAGATAAAAATTTTACTGTGATAAAACAAAATAAAATGTTGTGCTGCTAGCTAAGGCAAATTTAAAAACGTGAATTTTTTTATTTATATTTCAGGTTAAATAAAATTTTAATTATTTTGATTTTTATAGTCAATGTTTGTTAACATAAGTCTTTCTATTTTAGAATGGGATTTCTGCACTGTTTTTTAAATTTCACGAGCAAAATTGTACGATAATTTATTACATGATGGGTAGTGCAGCATGGTAAATGGGACCATGACCTTACTGAACAAATGTCTAGATTGCTATGGATTGGAAAAATATTTAGATAAATTGAGTCAATTATGTCATTTATGATCTGTTTAATTAAAATATTTTAAATAATTTAATAAGATTTTGTGTGATATTTTTTAAATTAATTTTATTATTATAACAGAATGCACATTTAATTTCTTACATATTCTCTCTCTACTATCATCAATATCAAAATTAATTTATATTTAATGCTATATAAATGTCATATTTTATTGAATATATCACAAATGATATAATGCACCCAATCTACTTAAATATTTTTTTATGAATTGAGAAATTTTGCATTATTTTTACAATTCATGTGTAAAATTATAACATACTTGAGTTAAGGATAGATTTGCACCTTAGCTCATTTATAAAAACTAACCAAAAAAAAAAACTACAATTTCACAAAATTGCTACGCATGGACAGTAAAATCGCTATTAGGTCTATTCTTTTACACCCACTCCATTCATTTAAAAATATAAGATATTTTTTAAAGAGTTGTATATTACATTTTTAAATCTTTTGAGATGTAATCATTATCTTTCTTTTAAAAGTGTCCTATTGATGAATGACTTTATATTTTAATAAAAATAAATATAAAAAAATATAATTAATTTAAAAGTAGGGAATTATTTTATTAAAAAATAAAATTTAATTAAAAATATTTTATATTTTTTAATAAAAAGAGTATCTTTCGTATTAAATGTGAATTACTCCTCTAATAAATATTTGAATCTTGATTTATGATGTTAGAAGAAACTATTCTGTTAGACCGAATTTTAGGTTAGCTTCTGCACTCCACATGCTAGCCCCCATTCAAGATGAGGCTTTCCTGTTACCTCACTGCACCAACTTTTTGGGGAGACAATGGAACATAATGGACAATTTTTCTTTTTTTTTTTTTAACCAGATGAAAATTAGATGAACATAATAGACAAATAAAATGACTAATTTGAGCCTTACTGCATCCCAATGTTTTATAATAGAATGAAACTGCTACTGTATCTGAGTGCTGAAATGTAAAAGTTCGAGCATAGCTCAGATAATATTTGATATTATTTTTTATCAGGTCCTCCTGAAATATCTTTCCCCATAGAAAATAGGGAGAAGAATTATTGCTTTCTCACTCCTTCAAGCATATTAAATAACGGAGTGGGTATTTTTTTTTTCTAATTTTTCTTGGCACTCTTGAAACATGAAACTTAAAAATAAGATTAAGAAGTGAATTATAATTTCTTAATGCATTGTTTGGTACTGAAAAAAACGAAAAAAAAATGAAAGAATACAAGAGAAAATAGAAGACTAGAATATATGTTTATATATATATATATATATATATATAAAGGACATGTATGAGTAAAATAGTAACTTTTTCCATATTTATTATAATCAATTAAATATTCACTATTAATTGAAATAAAATATAAAAGTTGAAAACCTCTCCCTTCCATCTAGCATTTCAAGGATCAAAATGTTGTATTTGATGAACATATTACAAATATTTTTGCCTAAAACTAAAATAAACAATAGTTGTTATATTTTATATCATGACTAAAAATATTTTCATTTTATTTAAAATAAAAAATAATTTTTGCCACAAAATTATTGACTAGATGTGAATTCCCATGTATTATATAAAAGTTAAAAATATATTACTAATTTATAAATAAGAAACATTTTTATAAATGTTATATCTTGTATAGTATATTAATTGTCTTTTTCTTACCAAACTTTCCATTTCCATGATAAACGTTTACACCTACTTCACTACTTGTACAGTTGCATATGTGGGCACTTTCTAACCAAGTTTGCTATTTGCTTTTCTAGTGTAAACTATAATTTTTCATTAAACTATTTCAGTACTTCTTTAATGCTCTTGAAATGTCATATTATCAATACTTACACTTTTTAACAGCAAATATTTTAAATGAAATAATTTTATTATCTAGGTGTGCATTATGATAGATAATAGATAATATAATATAGGTCTTTATAAAGGAGATAATTTAGACCAAACTTGACTCGCCAGCTCGAATAAACCCGAAAACTCATAAGTTCGAGCTTAAAAGTTTAGAATTTTTTAATTCCAAGCATATTCAGGCTGCCCAAATGAACTCAAAAAAATATGAGCTAAGTCTGAACTGACTAGCTCAAATAAGCCTAAAAACTCATAAGATCGAGCTTGAGAGTTTAATTTTTTTTTATTTCAGGCTTATTTAGTTCTCTTGAATAAACTCAAAAAAATTTGAGTCAAGCCCAAATACCCAATTTCTTTTATTTATAAATAAGATAAAAATTGAAAAAACATTTTTAAATAAAAATTGAAATTACAAAAATAAAAAATAATATAATATAATATTCAACAATTTAGGTATTTGAGCTATTTTGAACATATGAGAGGTTAGAGTCAAACTAAACTCTATAGGTATTTTTATATGTCAAGATATTTTTTAAGCATAACTTGAATTGAGTTTAATTCAAATAAGCTTAATCTACCTGAATTATCAACTTTGAGTCTTTATGACATCTCATTACAGTTGTAGAGTATAGCTACTCTAGGCTCTAGCAATGTTTTGTAAAAATATGGGTTAATTTTGTTTGATTTTGATGTTTTATTTTGAAGAATAAATAAATAAATAATATCCAAAATCTCAAATTAAAGATATTTATAAAGAATTTTAATTTTGAAATATTTTTGGAAATAAGTTAGACAAAATATTAACTTAAAATTTTGGGCTATAATTTTTTCCAATTTATTTAAATTTATTTTAAGATTCTTCAAAATAATTTCAAAAACTAAGATTAATTAACACTACTTGGATCGAATAAAAAATAAATTCAATTTTCCTTCAGTAATATTGTTTATTCAATTCCTACCAGAATATTGTTTATTCAATTAGTGTGGGGGAAAGAACATGTTGGAGAGGCTGTTACACATTACATCCAATAATGCCCGAATTTAATTTAGTAATATAAAAGTATCAAATAATCATGCCAAAATGGAAAAAGATAAAGTTTTTTAGTAAAAATATCTTCAATTTGATGTCACCTACTACAACTGTCCCCCACCATATATTACTTTAGTATATTATACTTTCTATTCAAAACAATTCTTAATTAAAACAAACCATATCTTCGCTTTTGTCTCTACGTAGAGATCCTTCAATGTCATTTTCCTGACCCTTGTCAATTATCGTTGGAGTCTCTAGATCATTCATTTTGACCCTTCAAAATTTGCAAGTGAAAAATACAGTCTTAAAAAACCAAGTTAGTGACAGTCTAATCCCAAAACATTCTAAAATTCCAATAAAATCCCACAAGTCCTTAATATAATGCTCGGTTAAAATGGAGGAAACAGGAGAGAAGGGAATTAATAATCCATCCCTTCAAATTCCCCCACTTTTCAAATAGAGGGATTATGAGGAAAGAAGAGAAGAAAAGGAAATCCAAACAAGGGAAAATAGTAACTCTCCTCCAAGTTGCTATAAGGGCAAAAGAAACTACTTAAATGCCTTTCCTAAATCACAAAAAAGGAGCAAATCCTTAGAAAACAGTTGCCTCAGATCTGTTATAATTGTGTATTTGGTCTGCCTCATAATAGAAGAACAAATCCTTTTGATGAATATTGGAAATATTTCAAGGTGATTTTGTCTACTTAGATGTCTCAGACAAGATCGAACTCTTTATAAAGATAACTGAATTTCACCAGTTAAATTTGAATACAACCCATTTATTCTCACAAGGTAAGAAAGAAGAAATATCCAAGATATCTTGCAGCTCAGTCACAGCTGAACTATGCTCCAAAGGTCAGCCTCAGGCTTTGGACTGCCATGACTGGTACCGGGTCCAGTCTCTCTGACCCGGATTAAGTGCATGTCCCTTGGAATGATAGATATACTGTTCACCTTCTCCAGACAAGTTCTCCTTGTGTTCAACACCATACCTTCTAGGTTTCAGCATGAGAAGCTGCGAAGAATCCATTTATTTATTATTTCAAGAGCAAGAATTTGGGATTCTTGGCCTTATGGCACCACCACAGTAGGAAAGTAATGAATTTACCTCATCTCCTGTGTGATCAGTTATGAAATGGAGCCAACCATGCCATTCAGGTGGAACCTGAGAAGCATTATACCTATCCTTCTCTGCATATTCGACCCACCTGTGTCTTCCTACAAGTTTTTAAGGAAACCACAATATGTAACAGTTCTTCGTAAAACTAATGAATTTACAAAATCTAATAAATTTGATTCATAAACTCGTTAAGAGATTATATGATCACAGAAATAGAAACACATGCATAGGTGAAAGAATACTAACGTTGTTTGTCTGTTGAGAGCCAGTTGCTTAAGTTCTTGAGTTGATTGTCGAGTTCTTTTATTAAAGTTGTTGATGAATCTTAATTTTTCTTGAGTAGGATTTTTTTTTTTTTGAATAAATTATTGAGTAGGATTTTATTTGTAACAAGCAGCAAGTTTATTAGCTTTATATTCATGGGTGTTGCGAGGCATTAAAGATTTTGGGAAGCATTTTAGGTTCATTAAAGAGTTACTACTAGTGCAACAAAAAACCTAATGCTTTGTAGTTATAACTAGTACAGTTGAGTTTGGTCCATCTTTTCCCAAACTTCTGCTCTCATATTTTCTCAACACTGCCCTGAACAAGGAAAGCCTTGGAAAGCTTTTAGGGAGTTGCTTGGAGTATGAACATGGTAAAAGGTACATGACTTTGTATGGTCATACAACTAGCATATACAGAGGATAAGGATCAGTGTCCAGTAGAAAATAGGTAAGTCTTTTAGCAATAAATTTTCTTTATTCCCTTCTCTCCCCACAATTTGCCATCACATTTTCTCAACACAGCTCTGTACAAGAGTCTATTTTGAAGCAGAAGATTAAAAGCCACAGCTTTCGGCATTACCGTTTCTTGTTTATTATACATCACAATCAGAGTACCGTTTCTTACTATTCACAGAAGCTCAAATACTAGAGGTTACATTTCAGAAATTTCAGCAGTGAGAAAATTATAATAATAGCTATATTAAACAAAATCATGTGTGCAGAGAAGAAACTAACCATATTGCATATCTTCAAGTCTCTCATAATACTTGTTACCAAATCTATCAACGCCAACAAGCCTTGCCCCAATATTATGGATCTTTGTTTGCCTGCATAAATTCAGAAAAGAGTCTGAAATCGGAATAGCAGAGGAAAAAGGACTGACAGAGTGTAAACCCCCTTCTAAAAAAATTTAAAAAAAAATTGAAAAATAAAAATGAATATCATTCGGGGCAGTTACGTTAATATTTTAGGAAACTAATTATTATAAAACATATAAACCTTCTGAAAGAAAACAAACCATACACATTCAGTCAACTCAACTTTCTATAACTGTTGGACTGACAACTCTCTCAGGAGCTTTTTTCTCTTTTGTATTGGGGATAAGAAGGAGATTCATACAATACCAATGATGTTCTTGTGTCAGTCCTTTCAGGCTCCAACAAATACAATTCTAGCTACATAAATGCACTCATTCAGAGTTTCCATTCCTTGGAATTAACATTGCCTGGTAAAAAAATGTTCTGTCAAATTCACATTGAAAAACGAAATAGTTGTTCTCTCCCATGAGTCTGAAGAACTTTTTTTGTAAAATCTTGTCTACTCAAAGTAATAATAAGTTTCTATTCAGACACAAACTAGAATAAAGATATTCTTCCCATCTCTCCTCCATTTCTTACTATCATTAGTATCAATTACACTCAGCAAAAACAATGCAGACATACAACTTAACTTTGGAGGGAGCTTCAAAATTACAATGGGCTTATCGAGATCTTATTCCCATACAGGGTAAGTGCAAACTTGGATCTTTGAAGAATTATTTATATGAATAAATAACAGAAGAGGCAAGAGTCCATGTTTTGTTATGGAAATTGTGAAAGGCGAAGGATAATAGTAATGCTTAGTATTTTGAAAAGGGCCAGCTAATGAATTTTTAAGACTCAACTGCTACAGACAAAAAGCAGGTTCCAAAGTAGAGGGCACAAGAAGTTTGAATGTTGGATCCAAACCAAACCAGAAGGCTCTTTCATTGAAAGCAGATTGTTGCTCTTCTTGTTGATGCCCCGAGAGCTAGTTTGGTGATGTGTGCTGCTGGATGGCACAAGAAGAGGCTAAAAATGGAGAACCAATCAAGACTGGTTCAAGAGGGTCTGTTGGGAATGGAAAGGGCATTTCAGAGGAGGTGGGGCAAAGTTCTGGTGTGCAGAATGAGAAAGATGTGGTTTTGACCGAAAAGAAAGCATAAACTAGGTTGTTATATCAGATTGTGAAATGGATATGATGTATTTTACAAAAATAGACTGCAAACAGCGTAAGGAAAGGAGTGAATTTGAGTTTGTTCCAGGGGAAACAATAGGGGATCATAGTAGCAGAGAAAAGGTCACAGTTGTTAAAAAATAATCAGATTCTAAGGCTGACGGGGCCCAACATTCTGATTTTTCTGATAATTCAGCTTTCAGTATTCAGATGATTTCAGATGAGGTTTAGTGAGGATGACCTTATTGATTTAAACTTCAATGCAGAGGAAGACTTATTAATTGAATGGATTGCTAATGAGTGTTTTCAAAGGGAAAAGAAGGCCGAGTATAGAAGAAGCACTGATGGAGATCTTTCTGAAACTTTTAACTGAATATAATACCAATGAAGCTGAAATTCATCTAGGATAAACTATTTGGAACATATCAGGGTAAATCTATTAGATAAAACATTACTTGAAACAGATTCTTAACTCATGACAGGAACTTCCTTGTCTACCCAGTGTCCTTGAAATACTCTTTGCTTGTCTTCCCTAGTGTGTTTTCATAAATCCTAAATCCAATGTTATGCTTTCTTATATGCATGTTGGACAGCTTGCAGGGGTGGCTTGTAGTAAGTAGCAGTGATCTTGAATGTGGCATCCTTCATTTCCGTATGGAATATGGATCATCATCATGTTTCTCCCTCATCTAGCATTTTGAAGCATAAGGCTCCTTGGAAAACAACGGTTTGGTCATTTAGTGGGGAAGGAAGACAACTGAGATCCACAAACTTTGCCTCACTAGCTTAGTCAATTGTCAGATAAATATTGGCAAGAGATAAAGGTAAAAATGCAACCTAGGACCTATGGGAGGAAAAGGTGGCTACCTCCATCAGCTATGGAGGTGGCCAAGGAGATAAGGACAAATCATGTAGCCATGAGAATCCTTATCTGGAATGTAATAGGATGGAAAACTGTTTAAATCATATGAAGCTCCAGGAGGTAGTTGATAGGCTACACCTGACATAGTTCCCTTTCAAGAAAAAGCAAGAAAATTCTGGATTAGAAGTATATGAGCAATCACTTCAAAGGTTGGGATTCATTCCTTCTGATTTTTCAGGTGGTCTTTTAGTTGTTTGGTTAACTTAGGTAGCCTCCAAAGTAGATGTTCAGATAGTCCCCCCCCCCCGGGGGTTAGTCTTCAAATTCCAGTGCTGAAAGTCGATAATGATTATAATATACCGACATCAATCTATGGTGCACACACACACACACACACACACACACACACACACACAGACACAGCAGAAAGGAAGGCGCCCAGACTAAAACACAGAGGCACAGATATGCATTCTAGAAACGTAAAACATAAATGCAACTACGTAAGATATGCAAAATAGACTACTTACAAGAGGTTTCCATCGCTAAGGCATCTCCTGGAGGTTCAAATGACAAGACAAAATCAGCACGATCCAAACTTCTTAAAATAACTTTGAAGGGGAAAAAAATTTAAAGTGCCCCATATAATTTCTAACAGCATCGGGCCATAACTTAAAATTAAATCTTCCCCATAATGTGAAGTGAATAGGTAGAGTTATTAAACAAATGACCAAAAGCAGAACTGAGATTTTTCACCCACATCACAGCATCTATCATACCAAAGACTTTTTCAATTAAGCCCCAAATTCTTGGAATCAGACATTTTTTCTTTGCAGAATTTGCCGGCGATTTCTGATGCAACGAAACAAATTCGGATATCAACTCGCAAAAGCAAAAGGAAAAAAAAAAACTTACAAGTAGCCTTCTTCCTTGAGGGTTCTAAGGAAGGCACTGAATCCCTTTTCTCTGATCGAGCTGATCACGCTCTTCACTACCGACGCCATTTCTCGTCGTCCCTTCCCTCTTCTCACTACTGGTTTCGTGAGGTTTCAGCTGGCTTCTTTGGGTGATTTGTTATGGGCTTATGGCTTCCATTTTTATTTTTATTTTATTTTTTTTTTGTGTTGCATTAACTACTTCATCGACTGGGAATATATCATAGATTAGGAATGGTGTTAGTTTTTCATTTTCGATCTTCTTTCAGAAAGAAAAAAAAAAAAAAAGATCTACATTCCGAAACATTTTAAGGGAAAAACAAGAAGGGTTAAAGGTCTTTAATTTCTCAATTTTACCTAAAGAATTATTAAACACCTTAAACTCAATTACAGATTAAATTTATCTTTTAATATTAAAAATTTACCATCTATTCAACATTATGCACTATCTTACAATTTTTTATTATAAAATATTTAAATTTAAGGTGCTTGGACTCTTCGATATAAAATTAAGAAGGAAAATTATGCTTAAACATGTATTTTATAATAAAAAATATTAAAAATATAATGTGAACCTTACTCATAGTAAAAAAACTATGAGTTAATGATAAAATAATGAGGAAGAGAATCTTTAACATTGAAAGATAAAATTAACAAAACTTAATTAACATAATTAAATTTATAATGTTCGTGTCCTTTCGATAAAGTTGAAAGGTAAAAATGTATCTTTAAGAAACAAAAAATTAAAATATACTCTCTTCGTTTAAAAATATAAGACATTTCTAATTGAATCTCATTTTCAATAAAATAGTTATCTACTTTTTAATTAACTCTATATTTTTATATTTATCCCTATTCAACACCCTACAATAAATATAAAATCATTATCAATAGGGGCACTTTTGAAAAAAAAACAATGATTACACTTTAAAAGACTAAAAATATCTTACATTTTTTCACATCTAATTTTTTAAAAAATGTCTTATATTTTTTAACATTTAACTCCTTAAAAAATACCTTATATTTTTTAACAAATGAAGTACAAAACTTTAGCAAGTTGCATGGAATTCCTCACCCTTAAAATATATAAAAGTAACATACCAAACCTTTTATTTTTTTTTTTACAATGGACTCCTCTAATATTATTTTTTGGTTATCTTTAACATGTCATGTTTAAAAAAAAAATACTTAACCCCTTATGTAGCATCTGGTGTAAGATAATAATAACAGTAAAATTGTGGATAAATTTTTTTAAAAAATGACTTGGCAACTTCTCTTAGTACGATAGTTAAAAAATAAAAGTAAAAAAGTTTGTGATAAAAAAAAGATTAAGAATGTTAATTTTAAAATTTTAAAGATGATGGAGTTATGTGAAACAACATCAATTTTGAGGAGAATTTTGTATATTTAACTTTTCTTGATGTAGTTTTTTCTGGTAAAGTTTTTACCCCGTTTAGGTGAAAATTTCTATAATTTATATCAAAATATCTAAATATTTTTAAAAGAGCGTTTTATGTGATATAATAATTTTAATCACATTAAAATAAGACTAGTTAGTTAATTAATTTTAGTTTGCATGTAGTCGAATTTTAAACACAATTTTTATTCAAAACTATTTTTTCAAAACAGTCAAATATTTTTTAAATTAAAAAATTAATAATTTAAATGTCAATAGATTAATATACACATGAATATAAAAACTCTAGTATTTGGCGGGTTTAGTTGATCCATTGATGGGTCTCATATATATTTTATCTATTTAAAAATATAAGATATTTTTAAAAAAAGTTGAATGTTTAAAAATGTTGGGCATTTTTAATCTTTCGAGGTGTAATTACTTTTTTTAAAGTGCTCCTATTAATCATGACTTTATATTTATTGTATGATATTTAATAGAAATAAATATAAAAAGATAGGATTAGTTTGAAATTAAGTAACTACTTTATTTGAGGTGAGATTTGGTTAAAAATATCTTACATTTTAAAAAAGGAGAGTATTTCTTATTTTTTTTGAAATATTTAAGCAAATGTAAATGTTGTGATATGAACTTAAAATGAAATTAATGTTAGAGTTACGGATCCAGAAATTATAAAATTTAAGGGTACCACACACATACACATATATAGTATCTATACGTGTGTGTGTGTATTTTATGAGGACATTAGATCTAATATTGTTAAATATTTGAAATCATTTATATACATTAAACATCTAAAATTGAGTGAAATAAACAAAAAATCGTGGGAATGAAGGTGGCTGTGAAAATGGATCGTGAAGAGTTGTTCAAAATTATGGCTGGATTGGGTGTATATGGTGATTGGAAATGTGCTAATTTATTGCATAAGCTTTCTGACCTACAGAAATTCAGCAAGTGACTTAGGTTTTTTCTTGCATTAAAAGTTATTTTTTCCCTTAACTTAATTCAAAAGATCATTAAACACCCTAAATTTAATCATGAGTAAATTTTGTCCCTCATCGTTAAAGATTTTCTTTATTGTCATTGTGTCATTTTCTCACCATCTCTTTATTGTTAGTAAACTTCACATTATACTTTTTAAATATTTTTTATCACAAAATATTTGAGTTGAGGGTGTTCACAAATCTTTTGGATAAAAGTTGAGCAGAAAAAAATTATTAACTCATTAAAAAATAATAAAAAATGATAGCAACTATTGACGATAAACAGACGTTAGGCATTTTTAACATCAGGATGATAAGAAAAAGAATTTTAACTTGGAGAAAAACAATTGACCCATAATGGAGTTTAAAATGTCAAATGATTCTCCTAGTAAAATTAAAAAGCAAAAATAACCTTTAATCTTTTTTTTTTAGGTGTGTTGCCAAGGTAAAAATCGGCAAACATTTTAGCATTGGCTAGAGTAAAGGGATGTGTCCAAATGGATGGTTTGTCATTTTTTTTTGTTTTTTATATCATGATATATACTCTCTCTATCTTAAATTATAAGACACTTTTAGACAAAATCTTACATATAAATAAACTTTATTAAATACACTTAACAACTTAATTTTTTCAAAACAAAAATATAAATTTTTAAAAATGTCATCATTTAATATATTAAAAAGAGAAGGGATAAAAATTTATCATAGAGAGAAAAATGATAATATTAAAATTGATATATTTAATAAAATTTTAATCTATCCAAAATTTTTTATATTTTGAAACAAAAAAATTATTTAAAAGTACTTTATAACTTAAGATGGAGGGAATATTTTTTTTTTCTACCATGATAATGATAAGTGTTTTAAAAAGTAGAAAGAGGCTTTAATTACTATACCTTGGAGTTAACGAGTTTGAGAATTCACAGAGGCACGACCTGGATATTTAAATTGTCAATTTTTAATTTACAATTAAATTTTTTATTATTATCAAAAAATATAAAATATAACATGTGGAATAAATAAAATTAAAAAATGTAGAAGACCCAAAACTTTTTGAAACTAAAATATATGATATCTCAATATAAAATCAACTAAAACTTAAAAGATTAACTAATAATTAACATTATATATATTTTAAAAAAATCAATGTATTATCTAGGTATTTAGCCAAATTCGATCAAGCTTGACTCAAAATTTTTGAAGCCTCTTTGGATTGGTCTAAATAAGCCTAAATATTAAAAATATATTTTATAATGCTTGGTTCTAAATTTTATCAAATTTATTTTGACTGGTTTAAATTACTAATTCTAAATTGATACAACATTGTAACACCATGCTTCAAGGTTGTAAAGACATCTATTTTAGTTGTATTCTAGGTTTTTTATTTTCTTTGGTAAGTTGTGGTATAGGCCAGAGGTTGCATTCTCTTGTGATTAATAACATTGTTTTTTTTTAAAAGACCTAAAAATGAAAATATTTTAAAATTAAAATGATATATGTAAATCCTTCTACTTTTCCTTTTAAAACTCAAATCTTTTTAAGCATGAGCTTGATGCATTGAGCATACTTTAATTTCCAGCTTTAATCACTCAAGTTATATATTAATTAATAAATATATAGATAAAAATTTATTATTTGTTATCCTAAAATATTTAATTTGGGATTAAGTTTTTTAAAATGAGAATGCTGGACATTTATTATATATTCATATTTTTTTATATAATATTCCCTCCTGCCCTATTTGTAGGACATCTTAAAATAATTTTTGATTTAAATATAGGACATTTTATAATATATAAACCACTTTTTTCAATTTAATAATTTTTAATTAGCGAAAAGATATTTAATGTAATTATATTATAGGAGAATCACATTCAATGAGCTCTCAAAAAAATTATTCACAGACAATAATTAATATATAATTAATTGTTGTTAAAATAGAAACATGAGTTGCTTTTTCTCTAATAGGATTTGTTGTTAGTTCTTATTTATAAATAATTTTCTTGAAGAGTCTTTAAATGAGATTCTCCTTTATATTATTATTTAAAGTTAAGAATAAGAATAAAAGTATACCCTTTTATCTCAATATATATAATATTTTTTAAAAGTTTATTTTATCATTAAATATAAAGGGCGTCATGATATTTTTAAATAATGGATAATTTAGCCCTTGTCTTGAAAAAAAAAAAGAGGTATTAATATACATGCCTTATGTATCACCTTCATAATATGAATTGACATTATTAGATGTAAAATTAAAAAATTATTGTGATTTAGTATTATTTCAACTAAATAATAATTTTTTATTAATATGTAAGATTCAATTAAAAACACCTTATATATAAAGATGGAAGGGGTATCTCTTTTTTTATGGTATTAAAAAAATTAAATTTTTTAAAATATTTAAAATAATTGAAAATGTCTAGAAATTCTTTTCATACAAAGTAATCTCTATTTTCATCTATTTATCATTTTATTTTATTTTTTTAATCAATAATTTTATTTCACTTAATGCTCGGAGTGATGGTTATTAATGGTTAATTAATTGTGTGACTCACCGAACCAAAGCCAATTGCAACAACAGATGATGTGGCAGATTGTCATTGGATAAGCATACATCATCAATTTTTGAGTTCGCAGGACACAAAAATCCGAGAGACCGAACGCGAGTTGCCGAAGTTGCTGATCACCAACGTTTGTCTGACAATTTCAAGAGTTGTTAGGTGTGGATTCTTTTCATGTGAAGATTTTGGATTTTCCTCTTACAATTGATTCATCAATTTTCGCAGCTGTATTGATCTTGCACGGTGATTTGTTTCTTAGTTTAGGGTTCATCCTCTTGGGATGCATTGGCAGAAAACTGGTGGTGGGATTTGAGTTTTTAGTTTATTTCAGCCTTACATACCGATCTAGCATCTGTCCTTTTCGTTGAAATATTCGGATTGCTCCTTCTGTTTTGTTTCTTGTATGATATATTTCTCGGGACATCTGAATGCGTCGTTCAATCGATTATACCGTTCATGTGGCGTCATTATTATTCTTTTCAAATTTAATGGGCCATTTTACTTATCGGTTTCTGTATTTTTGGTTGCTTACGTATCAATGACATAGTTGTTCTTGACGAAGGAGAGAGCATAAAATTTTTGTTAGAGGGAGGATAAATTTTATCTGTTTCAATTTTAGAGTATAAAGTAGTAAAATAAATTTTTTTACTTGACGAAGGAGTAGGGATCCATTTCTCTTCGTCCACGAACAGGCAATCCACGCTTGGTCGAGCACGCCGTCGGGCGCCGTCCGCCGTTGTCAGTCCTGCGTGGTTGTTCTCGGGCTACTGAAGAAGATTGGAACCTTAGGGCTCTCTCTACCCCCAAAATCCTGCGAGTATGATTAGTTCAATCTGACTTTGAATCTAGATTTGAACTTATTCCCCGCGTCATCTGTTCCTGCGTTGTTGTCAACCCTAGTGTCGGACGGCGTCACCGTTTCTTACTTTGTTTTTATTTTTTTATTTTAATTTGGCTTTGAATCTGGTCGTGTAATCGTTTGGATATTGACGCTTTTGAAAAAAGTTTGAAGGTAACCGTTTTATGTTGAGTTAGGACTTCTTACGCATATGGGTTTCCAGATGTTGATTAAATTGTTGCTGTTTCTGTGTGTATAGCAAAAATGATGAGGCTACAGTCGTATGCGGGGCTTAGTTTCATTGCAACTCTAGCTGTTACGTATCATGCATTCAACAGCAGAGGTCAATTTTATCCAGCAATGGTTTTTCTGTCAACTTCCAAGATCAGCTTGGTACTTCTTCTCAACATGGGTCTGGTCATTATGTGTCTTTTATGGCAATTAACAAAGAAGGTATTTCTTGGCACACTCCGAGAGGCAGAGGTTGAGAGGCTTAATGAGCAATCATGGAGGGAGGTTATGGAAATCCTTTTTGCCATCACCATTTTTAGGCAGGATTTCTCTGTTACATTCCTTGCTATGGTCACAGCACTGTTGTTGATCAAAGCTTTACATTGGTTGGCTCAGAAAAGAGTTGAATATATTGAGACCACTCCTACAGTGCCCTTGTTGTCTCACATTCGAATTGTGTCTTTTATGGGTTTCCTCCTCCTTCTGGATGGACTGTTTTTATATAGTTCCGTGAAGCATTTGATACTGTCATGGCAGGCTTCAGTTTCCCTCTTTTTTGCTTTTGAGTAAGCCTTCCTCTCTGTATTCTCCCTAAATTAGTTGCCAGTTGCCATATGCTTAATTTGAATTGAAAAATGCTTCACTTTATGTCAATTTTAAAGTTTTTGTATCTACATTGGTTGTGTCAAGATTAGAATGATGTATGGAGATTAAAAAGTATACCATCTTTAGCTGTTCTTAAGTCCAGCTAGTCCTTTTAAATATATAGAAATCTACAATATTGTTGAATTTTTGAATTCTTTGTCTGATAAAAAGCCATTTTACTGTAAGCAACCAATCATTATCTTTAATTGACCTTGGTTATAGGATTATTGATGTCTAGAAGTTATAAATTTCTTCTTTTGTTCTTTGATCAAGATCCTTTTTATCTGGGAAAATATTGGCATAGCAAAGAACAAATTATAAGGGAGGAGTATATATCTACAATAATAAAATTATAGTTGGTTGGCTCTGGGAAAAAAGTAATTGCTAGCATATAGAGTTAACCGGTCAACCATAACTCAGTGGTGGTTGGCTTAGTGGATAAGGAGTTGGAGGTATGCTCCTTACGTTTAGCAACTTGGTTTCAAACCCTGGGGCAAGTACCTAGGAGAATTTATTCTCTTACATGCACCAAGACAATGTTAAGGGTGCTCCTTTTTTATCGCTGGAGGTGAGCCTTAGTCTTGGATTGTATGCATTTCAGCCCAAGGATACCATAATCGTACAACCAAAACAAGTCAACCATTTTACTCTAATTACAAATTATAAGTTTACATTGATTATTTTATTGGGCTATGAAGTTTAAGTTGTTAATTGTTATTATTACCTTATCAAATAATAATAAAATACTTGATGATCAGATAAATCATGATTTTTAAATTGCTGCATGTTGATATTATTCCTATAAATTAATCAAGTTATGTGTCTGTGGATCTTATGTTAAATAATTAAATTACACTAAAAAAATTATAAAATGCCTATATATATATATGTGAATCACTTCACCTACTAGGAATCTATTTATCCTAACATGTGGTTGAACATTTCTGTTTATTTCTATCTATTTCTTGGGGATTTGTCTTTGACACTATCCATTTCTATCTCAGGTACATGATACTGGCAACAACAACAGTGTCAATTTTTGTAAAATATCTTTTCTACGTTAGCGACATGCTTATGGAAGGACAATGGGAAAGGAAACCAGTTTTCACATTCTACTTGGAACTCATCAGGGATTTGCTTCACTTGTCTATGTATATGTGTTTCTTCCTTGTGATTTTCATGTGAGTGATCAGTCTACTCTTGTTTTGCATATGCATTGTAGCCCTCATGAATCTTCCTAGAGTGTTTACATGGAGGAAGATGCAATTTAAAATATTAAAGGCTGGAATTGATGTTAGCGTTTTGGTTTACAAACATGAATGTTGGTTCAAGAATTGCACTTTGAAGGTATATTATGTCTGAAATCAGACAAACTAGCTGCTGGAGTTTTTTGTGCAGCACAGGCCCTCTGTAAATTATTATTTGGAAATTAATGGGTGAGAGAAACATATTTAGTTTTTTACAAAGCTGATAGAAATCAATCCTTTAAAATAGTAAGTTCCAGATTGAGTTGCAATGGCACTGAGATTTTCTTTAACGGTAACTTCCTTATTGGCGCTCCCCTAATCTCTAGTAACTGGTATATGTCATCTCCTTTTCAGATACTTTGAACAATAACCAAGGGAAGGTCCTTCTAAATTACTTAGCTAATTATAATGTTAGTTAAACTAATGGTTGCTGTGTTTGTCATGGAACTTGGCTTTTATCTTACTGCTTTATCATTTGTTCAGAGATATTATATAAGGTTATGGTCACCCGTCACCTACTGTTTTCTTCTATTGTTCTTTAGTAGTGAATGTTATTTTAAAATAGCTTGTCTAGCTTTTGGTTTACTTGCTTGTCCTGTTTTTGTTTTGATTTGATTGTATGTTTAGTCTTCACAGCTATTTGTTACCTACTAAGTGCTAACCTTAAATTGGCTTTGGTAGAAATTATGGTGTGCCTTTACACTTAATACGGGAGCTGTATGAGACATTTAGGAACTTCAAAGTTCGTGTTGCTGACTACATTCGCTATCGTAAGATTACTTCAAATATGAATGATCGGTTTCCAGATGCAACCCCTGAAGAGCTTAACGCGTTAGTTTTTAAAATGTTACACTTGTTAGTTTTGTAGTTAAGCTTATACAATAGTATTGATTTTTTTAAATGGGTATGCAGAAGTGATGCTACATGTATTATCTGTCGTGAAGAGATGACTACAGCCAAGAAACTTATATGTGGACATCTTTTTCATGTGCATTGCCTCCGATCATGGTTGGAGCGACAACATACTTGCCCTACCTGTAGAGCCTTGGTTGTACCACCTGAAAATGGGGCAACTACTGCTGGAGGGCAGCATGGATCACAGTCAGATCGACAGGGTAATCATATGAGAACAGATACTCTATGCGTAGTTTGTTAGCATATTAATGATTTCACTATGCCAAAATTGAAATTATACTATTTCTGAGGAAATAATGCCTTTAGTAACTAAAATGGAAAATGGGAAAAGTGAGGGTCATATAGTTTGATATCGGCAGATTAGTCCTCTTCGGATACGCCCCTTCCATACAAGCCCTCTTCGGATACGCCCCTTCCATGCAAGAACCAAACATTATCCTTTTTAAAGCATTTCAGTTTAGAAATTTTTTACTATACAGACTTTTTTTAAAGACTGGGATCATTTCTGTCCCATTTTCTTTTATATTTCTATACGAGTTATAAAATGGTGTATTGTGTCTGTTGAAGATTGAAATAATTTATTCAACTCTTAAAACCATGTTTTCTCTTTTCTTGGGACAGTCATGTTTTCTTACTTTTTGTTTAACGTGGTATCATTTTGAGTTTAACACTACCTGTTTAAATATTTATGAAATTATAAAATAACATGAATGAAGTAAAGATTGCAGCTTTGGATATAGCTGAACTTGATTGAGGCTGGATTATTATAACTTGGAACAGGAACAGGAACTAATACTGGAAACTCATCTCAAGCTGAAGGTGGCAGTGGGGTGGCTACTGATAATTTGAGTCGTCATCAAGCTAGACTCCAAGCTGCTGCTGCTGCTGCTGCAATGTATGAGAAGTCTTTTGTGTACCCATCACCATCTGCAACTTCTTTAGCATGGTATGGCAATATCTCTTTTTTCCTTTCACCCAATTTAAATATCAGTGATTTGCCCTCCACCTTTCTTTTTATATATATATATATATATATATCCTTAAACAGACTGATTCAGAAACAATGAATTTAACTGAAAACACATTGTGTGCCTGGGTTGTTCTTGTTGAAAAAAAAAGAAATTAGCAGGTGCTGCAAAAGGAATATATTATATATTTATATACACTTGGTATACTCTATTAATCTGTTATAAAGGAGTAGCTAACTGAGGCAACACTCTCGTATGTTTGCAAAGATGGCACATGAGCTTTTGGTTGAATCTGAGACAAACGTCTAATTTTTCAAAATTTTCTCTCTTTTTCCAGATCTAATCTTAAGCATTCTAGTATTTTCGAAAAGAAGTTTGAACACTGGTTACGTATGTGGAAGTTTTCTGTGACAGTACTGAAGCTATTAATATGGTTATTACCAGGATTGGCAATCAAAACCATCTGTTTGGTGGTGTTATTGAAATTGCTAGACTCTTCCTTGGAAGAGATTGGACTGTTTTTTTGATTTCGTATACAGGGAAGCAAACATTTGTGCTCACTTATTAGCACAATTATTTCATAGGTTTACTGGATTAGTGTTGATTTTTGTACCTATGATCATTCACCACCTCTTTATCAAAAGTTGGTGAATGATGATAGGAGAGTTGCTCTTTGTATTCATTAGTTTGTAATGTCTTCTATTAGTTTGGTTAATATACGTTCCATATTTATTTAAAAAAAAGAAAGAAATATTTTGAATTTTGAAATCCTTAACCCATGCTTCACCTGCAAAAGCATGAATAGAAGCTAGTTAAGTTTTAATTCTTTGATGATGATAAAATTTCTTTGGATTTGAAGGTTAAAAGGACCAGCTTTGCAATTTCGAGTCTTCTATTTTCTCAAAATTCAAACTGTCTTTAAATTCAGTACTTGTATCCAAATCTGTTCAGTAAAATGTGAGTGAATTTGATTAACGAGGCAACAATCAATTTCAAGGTCCAACTCATGTTTAAGTGCACTATAAAATTGATAACTTCAATTGCCTACAGGCTACAGCCTGTTAAACTATTTAATTGATTAATTGATAGGGTTTGTTCTCTATTTTGCAGCGCCCCTGGATATACTGTATATCCTCCTGTTCATAGACCTGCCGCTGAATCTACTAATACAGAGCTTAATGGAGAACATACTTCATGTGAACAAACACAACGACAATTTGTCATCCCTGGTGGACCAATGAATGTTTCCTTTCATCCAATGGGACCGTTTCTTATCCCTCCTTCTCTAACACATGTAGCAAACGTGAATTATGGAGAGGGATCTGGATCTGATCCGAATGGGCCAAACTCTCTTCTGGAAGCTCAAAGAACAATTCAATACCAGATTGAGGTACAGTTGCACTGAACTTCTTCAATGGTAACTTGTTTATCACTACCCTGCCATTGTAATCTCATTGTACTTCTGTAGAGTGGTCAAGTTTGGTAATTATGTTTGCCACCAAATGAGTATTTACACTGTTGCTTTTCTCAGCCACATCTGTCTAGTCGTAACATCGCTGATATTATGACTACTTTCTCGCAATCAGTCTTCTATAAGCATGTGTCATGTCACATGCACATATAAAATTAGTGGATGGCATTCCAGGATATATTAGATATAAACCATGAAGCATGATTCTAGATGGCATGTTGGTAAATGCCTGCATTTTTTTATTCAGGGTTTGTGAAAATTGAAGAGGTTTCGGAAACAGATGCGTCCCATGTATACATAATATTAAGTACACCTTAGTCCCTAACGTGGAAGTTTAACTCTTGTGTATTGAATTAAATCCGTGAATGAAGATTGAAATCCATCCCTGTTATAGTTATTCATGAAACTAATCTGTATTTTTTTTTTGGGGGTAAAATCAAAACAGATTCTGCAAAATCAGCTCCAGATTCTGCAGAACGCAAATGTAAATGAGGGCAAGTCGTCATCATCAATTAGCAAAGACAAGGAGGTTGCTTCCTCTTCATCTCTGCCTGATAATGGTCGTAATGAGGGGATTCAAGGCGGTACTCGGTAGTGTATAAAGTAAACTGTTTTGCTTATTTTGTGTCGTGGCTGTATAATAAAGGAGACTTTCAAATGTAGATATAGGAGAAGTAGAGTACGGCAATTATAGCATTGTAGGTCACATCATCGATTTGAGAATGCTTGAGGCTCGTCCTTTGTTTTGCTAATCTTCGTAATGCATAGTGCCTCCTAAAAAATCATTTAATGTTTCTGACATTTTATTTTTGGCAGGCTGTGTTATCGTAATTCAAGTATTTGGTTTATTTCATTTTCTTCTATTTTACAAGTCACTTTTATTTAATGTGCTTTACGAAAATTAAAGAAAATTTTAAAATTTATTAACTTTATTTTAAAATTTAATAAGTTATCTTTACTTTTAACAAAAATTGAAAGACTTATTTTTTGTAATTTTTTTTAGCATTTGATAAGGGTAAAAAGATAAATATAAACAAAAAATAGCGAAGTGTTTTATAAATGGGATAAAAATTAATTTGTTTTTTTGCCTTAGAATTAGAGGTGTGTGTATGACATCCGCTATTGAATATGTATGTAATAATTTATATGTAATTACATTAGTAGGTATGTAATTATTCAAAAGCGTGTATGTTGACAATATCTTTTCTAAGATTAAAATGTTTTTTTTTTCTCCAAAACCTGATAATAATTGTAATTATTGAAAATTGTTGTTCGGGATATTTTAATCTAAAATTTATAAAGTCTTTCACCAAGATGATAAAATAAAATTTACAAAGTCATCATTGTTTCAAGTCATTTTATTTTTTCTTTATCTTAGCATGATCCTAGTCAATATGCATTAAAATTAATTGTAAGAGCATCTACCTTTGGTTGGATTGAGAGAAAAATGGAGAAGAAAGAAAACTAGGAAAAAAAATTAAAAAAATGACAGTTAAGTTTTAAGATAATGAATTAATAATAGTTAAGTGCTCGACAAATTTTTTTGAAAAGTAAGTTGAAAATGTCGACCCAAATTATTGCAATTAAATATTAAATGTAACTGTTAAATCATAACAAAAATTTTTGTTTGTAACTGTTTGAATTAATATTTATAATTTATTTTTTTTAAAAAATTGCTCAGAGACTTGACTGATATTAATTTACTATTTTGGGATCTAACTATTTTTTTCAAAAAAAAATTTCCAAAAATAATAATTTCATCCCACTTCACTCTCCAACCAAAACAAGCCTAAAGGATCAATACATTCTAAAATTACTTTTCAAGAATTAAGGATCAAATTGAAAATACGTTTACGCATGAAAACGGTTACTATTTGATTACTAGAAAAGGAACACTCCTTTATTGCCATTGCCATTGCCAGAATTCCAACGTTGATTCGGCTGCTAGAGCCTTGCCATTGGTAGTGCTGACGGCCAATCCATCATTGGTGACTACCGGAGCTTCAACATATTGTAGTTCGTATTTTGACAAGTACTGTCTCTAGTTTTTATTATAAAATATTTTTAACTGTTTCATATATTTTAAAAAAAGTTAGATGTTTTCTTGTATTATAAAAAAAATGATATGTGCTTTTATTTTTATCCTTGAATTTAAATAATAATACAATTACATTAAATATTTTCACACTAATCAAGAAAAAAAATTAAAAAAATGGTTTAATTATTGAAAAGTGTTTTATATTTTAGATCAAAAATTATTTCTGTGTTTTATAAATAGAATTAGAGGGAGTAGTTCACATTTTAATAAGTTGCCATGTTGGAGGGGTCATAAGAGTTTTGTCAATAACTTCTAATTTGAACTTTAACAAGTTATAATTTACATTTTTACAAGCACTCTATAGCAGTGTCCTGTATTAGAATTTGGTATTCGATAGGTCAAACTGTTGCAGTGAAATTGTCAAGCATTGCGTTCAACTGCACACCTGGTTTATCAATTATTATTGAGAAGTCAAGTTTGAGTTGATCTGGTTTTTTGTATGGAAAAAGATCTTGCATAGGATAGAATTTAGATTAGAGAAGAAGTATATTAAAAAAAAGGACCTATATATTTATTGCTTCAAGATTTTGGATTAAAATATAATATTATGTCTATTTATATGTGTCTCTTTAGAACTGTCGGACCAAAATGTGTTTTTCTTCCTTTTCATGCTATCTCGTCCAACAATTACTAGATAAATAGTAGTATGGTGGTGTTGTTTCTCTAATAGTAGATTTAAACTATCTAAATTTGAGTTGAATGGTTTAAATTTTTTATTTTTATTTTTCTCATCAAACATTCAATTTTAATTTAATTTAAACATGCTTTTCTCCAATATTCTGTGTTAAAAATAAAAACATCAACTGCAAAATATTTTACATTTTAGTGTCAAATTTTAGAAATTTTGAAAAACCTTATTTAATCTTTAATTATTGATGCATGTAGTAGATATTCAATTTTCATTTTCCGTAATTTCTTACTGTTTATGATTAATTTCCAACTGTTCTGCCAGCTTTTAATATGAAGCATTTTAGCCTCTTAGAGCGAAGGATACTTGAGTAACTTTATTGTGTGTATCTAATTAACAAGGACTTTTTGTCCTTTATTGTAATTGTAAAATGTTATGGCCCTAAATCATAATTAAATTGGTGTGTTGATCCCGAAATGTTATTTCATGAACTAAAAGCAAATTTTTGTTTGAAATTTTTCATATAAAGATGAAATCATAGGTCCAGAAAGAAAATTGAAGGAATCTGAAAGGACTAATTAAGTGGGTCATGGCATAATTTGGCTTATTTACTGTTTATGCATCAAGACAAAAAATTAAAGATAGGATAATTGTGACTTTGAGGATAAAAAGGGGAGGCAGATTCAGACTTTACAATATTTTGTTCCTGAGATTTTGGACATATAACTTGATTGATTTGTCAAGCTGACCTTCAAAAGCATAAATTATTTAGTGAAGCTGTAGAAATAATTAAATAATACTTTCCACTTTTATAACATTTTCAAATTAAATTTAAGTAGTCTTCTAATAGTTAATTGGCGGATGTTTACATTTATTGACTTATGTATTTACAAAAGATTAAATTATAAGTAAACTCAAATTTTGAGTTATTTATACAAATAATCTTCTTAATGTGTAATTTTATCAATTTTACTGAATAATATTATTATACTTTATTATAATTGTTTGAACAATTAATTTGGATTTTAGAGAATAAATGAATTACTATTTCAGATGTAATAATTAATCCTTCTTGTTCTCACCCTATTTTGTCATTAATTAATCCCCCTTCTTAATTGCAACAAATTAATTAATTTTTATACAATATTTTACTATGGTGATTAATTTTTAGTGAAAGACAAAATTAAAAAGTCACATATATTTTTATAAGTTTAACATATCAACTACCATTCTTTAGAAATTGTAAAATTATTTAATTTTTTACTATAATTAGGATAAAAGGACTCTTTTTAGTCCTATTTATAATTATAATTTACTTCTAATATATTTTATCAAAATTAAAAAAATTAAAACTCATTAACTCTTTAAAAATTTTAAAAGTTTCCAACTTCATTCATATATTTAATAATTTACTTTTTTTTTCACCAACAGGATAAAAGAAATTGACCCTTTTTAAAAATTTAAAAAGTTTCTACCCTGATTCCCTCACTTCAGTAACGTACCTCTTTTCATCAATATTTAATGAGGGTAAAAGAAAATTTATAATAAAAAGTCAATGACAAACTTTATAAATAAGATTAATTTTTTTTTATTTTTACTTTATAAAGATAGTAGAGGGATTATGTCATAATTTAAAACCTCAAATTTTGAGAGTGCGGTTACCATGCAATATTTCTAATTTAATGTCAATTAACAATAATCACACATAAATCGAGAATATGAGTTGGCATATGAAAATGATTGCACAATGGAGGCACATCAAAGAACGTTACCTCCATAATTAGCAAAGTGAATTATTCTTCGTTCTCTTTTCTTTAGCACCGAAACCTTTGAGGGAATATACTTCATGCTCAAACAAAAAAGAGAGACATAACAACAACAACAATAGTTGGGTTTACCGAAGATGGACTTTATTCTTTTTAAGTAGCAATATAAATGAAAAAAAACTCATGTTAACAGCTGAAAAATAATTTTAATTTAACCTGCTAATACTCAAATCTAGCCTATAAGTATAAGATATTGGATAATTGTAGAGAGAGAGAGAGAGAGAGAGAGAGAGTGTGTGTGTGTGTGTGTTTTTTTTTTCCCGTCATATGATTGGAATGTGCCAAATATATCAAATGCTTTGAAAACTAGGTGAGAAAACTAGATTCTGTTTTGTATGGATGCATGAAGATTTTAAATATATTGGTTTAGCATGACATCACTTTGTTTTTAAAGTGATCTTTTAAATAATGATCCAACTTGATTGATATTATTCATTAATAGTGTTGGTGTGCTTGTGAGATGGAGAGATCAATTATGATAATCGAAGTTAAAGATAAATTCTTCTTAGTTTCTTTTTTAAAGTGTTAAATTCTTTTGAAAGTAATTAATGTTTAGAATTAGTGACACACAAAACATAGATAACTCTTGGTCGGAACAAACAACATAAAATTGAACGCGCGCGCGCGCACACAATATATATATATATATATATATATATATGCATACATATATATTATATTCCCTCCTCTACTTAATAGGGCATCTTTTAGAAGAATTTATTTAATTTTTTATATAAAACACTTGATAATGTATTAAATATGTTTTTTTAATATTACTCCTATTTAAACTCATTAACTATATAAAAGGGAATATAATACAAATTTAAAAATATTTCATTTAAATATGGATAAAATAAAAAAATTATTATATTTTCAGAAAAAAATAATGATTTAACATTCTTTTTCTTTGTTATGACTTCTGATGAGATAGTTAGAAATGTCTTATAGTTTGGGATATAGTCCCTATTATAAGATGCTTTTAAACAAAATTTTATATACCAATAAACTTTATTAAATATATTTAACAATCTTATTTTTTAAAACAAAAATATAAACATTTAAATATATCCCTAATTTAATATATTGAAAAGACAAAGGGATGATAATTAAATAGAAAAAGAGAAAGAGTAATATTAGAATAAGCCTATTAATGAAATATTAATTTTATCAAAGTCTCTAATATTTTGAGATGCCCAATTTCTTTATAAAATATCTTATAATTTAGGATAAAAGGAGTACACAATAAAGAAAATAAATAGATTCATACAATTCAATAATATGAGTGTGGGGCTATCTCATTCCTTAAACAAGTAATTGAGAGTTCAATTTTCAATGTGAGATTAATCTTTTGTACTAGAATAATATTCTATATAATCTCAATGTTAACATAAATACTTTATTGATAGGTGATATACAAATACTTTTATAAACACTTTTTTAAGCCCTTGAGGCATGCCCTAGGTAGTGGTAGAACTAAGATCTAAAGTGAGGTTAATAATTTTAACATTAACATTTTTTTAAAAACAATAATTTAAATAATTAAAAAATAATTATATCATGGCTAAAATTGTAATAACAAGATTTTATTTTAATAATTAAAATATTACATATCTAATAAATTTTCAATATAAATATTTTTTAATTAGTTCAATGAGGTGTAAAGTTGTAAAATTTACACATTATATTTGTAATTTTTATTAAAGTGAGGGGTGCATTTACACATCCCTAAGCTCTGTCGTTGGCTCTAGCTCAAATGACTACTCTAGCTCAAGTGACTACTGGGATCAACTCATCACCTAAACTTTTTAACTAACCAAGAAAAAAAGATTATTTTCCTAATCTCATAGGAAAAGTGTCATTCTATATTTGAGAACAAATTGACTATAAATAGTTATACCACACTCATGTATTATTGGACTACACGCAACATAAGGCCTGTGATAAAAATGAGTAAATAAATAAAGATATTGTCGTTGGAAAGTTGATACGCATCCCCCAGCTTGATTACTTTTCAAAAGGATAAAGCAAAACTTTAAACTGTAGCTACCAAACTCCAAATAATTACAAATGCGGAACACAAGAAACAGGAAATTAATTCGTGGAGAATAGAATTAAGCCACACAGCTTGTTAACTCCGAGATGATCACGTAATTATGTTAAGTGTTTTGGTTTTTACGATGATTAACAAAATCAAGAGTTTAATTGTTTAATTTACTAATTCTATTATAAATAATAATGATTGAGAGAAGAAAAGAAGAGAGGCACAACCTAGGAAAAATAAGAAAATGAGAGTAAGGGAGGGAGATTTCTTATTTTAATATATAAAATAGAACTAAGATATTCTCTATTTATAAAGAATAATGTATACAACCCAAGTCTAATAAAGAAGGGTTAAAGGATAATTTGATTTTTAAACTATAGGTCCAATAATATTTAGAGCCTTAAACTCATTTTTGATGCAATATTCTACTTCAACTTTTGAAAACGGCACAATGTAATTGTTATTGTTAATAAAAGTTAACTTTGACTATTAATTGATTAGAAAATAATAAAAAGACCTAAGAATGACAACTAAGGACTAAAAAAATTACAGAGAATAATTCAAAAATTACAAATAATGACCCAAAATATTACAAAAGAGGACCGAGTAAATTTTATTGATTTTTTTTTGTAATTTTTTAAGTCTTTTACTATCATTTTCTGATCGATCGATTGTTAAAGTTAATTTTTGTTAACAGTAGGAGTTACATTATATTGTATCATTTTTAAAAGTTGTGAAAAATTGCATAAAAATTGAGTTTAGGGTTTTAAATACTTCTAAACTTATAGTTTAGAGGTTAAATTGTTATTTAACCCTATAAAAGAATAAACAAATTGAAAATCAAAATAAATCTCTAGTGTCTCTCCATTTCTTGCTTACTATTTTCAGCCAATATATATGACAATCAATCTAGCAAAACTTGGAATTTAGCTAATTAAGTATGTCTCTCAGAGATCAACCAGTGGATATATTAACACAGGGATCGTTCATCAGAGTTTGTCATATATAGTACATATAAAAGATTCATTTTAGTCGATCCACCTTATTATCTAATTAAATTGTTAATTTTGTCTAAAAATAAAATATTTTTAATTTTATCCCTTATTAAAATAAAAAATTTTACATTTGCATTATATTCTCTTTCATAATTAATGAGTTTAAATAAGCTAATATTAAAAAATGTAATTAATATTCTATCAAGTTTATTTTATTAAAAATAAAAAAATATTTCAAAAAAAAAAAACACGTTATGACAAGGACAGAATGGAGTATCTATTATATCTTTATCATCGTTACTCGAAATAATTATATTTCTAAACTATATTGGTTCATATGTGTAACCATTAAAATATTATTTAGAAAATGACCAAGTAATATGCATCCATGTTATGAATATAAAAATTATAAAATAAGCGTGTATATTATAGATATGCTATATTTCATAATTATTTTATTTTTGTTTTTAAAGTTATAAACTAGAAAAAATGACAATAAAATTCTCTTGAATTATATAAATGATAATCTAATCTCTCAAAATGTCATAATTACATTGAAGTCCTTATAAACTTCTTTGTCAATAAATTTTAAAGTGAAAAGATCATTTTATCCGTATTGAAAATAACAAGCCCCACTTACAATTTTTGTTTAAGGAATAAAAATTTTTATTCTGTGAATTATAAGAATTGAATAAAAAATCATAACTTGTCAAGTGTAATTTTTTTTATTGAAAAAAAAATCCTCAATTATAGTTTTTACTTAAAGAATAACAATTTTTGTTCTGTAAATTGTAAGAGTTGAACAAAAAATTATAACTTATCAAGTGTAATTTCTATTATTGAAAAAAAGTTTTTAAAATAACAAACTCCATTCATAACTTTTATTTAAAAAATAATAACTTTTATTCAAAGAATTGCAATAATTGAACAAGAAATTATAATTTTTTAATAAAGGTAAAATAATTTTCTCAATTTAAAGTTTATTGACATAGAGTTTACTAAACGTTTTAGTAAAATTATGATATTTTAAGAGATCAAATTATCATTTATATAATTTGAGAGATTTTATTATCATTTTTTTGTAAACTATTATATATCAATTAACCTTCACTTGTTATTGGTTTTTTTTTATTTTAAATCAATAAATTTTTTATTTATATTTTTGTTATTGTCATTTATCTTTCTTTGCTTTTTTTTTCCACTTAAAATAGTACTCTCTTTGTTAGAAAATATAAGGCATTTTTTATAAAGTTGGATATTAAAAAATGTAAGGCATTTTTAATTTTTTGAGGTATAATCATTACCTTTTTTTTAAAAGTATTCCTATTGATAATAAATTTGTATTTGTTGTAGGGTGTTTAATATAAGTAAATATAAAAAGATAAGATTGGTTAGAAAGTAGGTAATTACTTTATTGAGGGATGAGATTCAGTTAAAAATGTTTTAATATAATTTATTAGATCACCATTTAACTATGGTTCAATGATTGATCAAAGCTGGTTAATTAACCACCGTTGATTGCTGGCGACTAGCCAGTAGCCACCATCGCCTACGTTTGTTAATCATCATTGGTCATCGTTGTCTACCAATGAGTCACTATCGTGAACCATTCTAGTCATTACCGTTTGTTATCAGTCATCACCCACTAGTTAAACACCGCCAACACCAAAAGCTACTATCATCATTCACTTCTAACTACTGCCTTCAACTGATAGTGGCAACTGCTAAGAAATGATGCACAGAAGCAATGTTTCTAAAAATCAAATCCCAATGAACTGAGATCAGTGAACCACATGTCCTTGATTCAACTGATTAAATTAATAATATAATAATTAAATAAAAAATAATATTTATATATACATACATACATATTTTTAAAAACCGGTCAATCATTTTAGATCTCAAGTTTTCAAAAATAGCTCAGGTCAAAGTGAGACAATTCAAGTTAATTGATAATATGGGTCAAATGATTAAACAAGAGTATTCAACTATTTATATCAATGTAGGTCTTAAAATAGTACTCCAACAATGGACATGGTTGATGGTGGCCTAGGACAACAGTGATGGCGCAGGGAAGGCGCAATGTCCAATAATGATTAGTAGCTTGAGATGACAAAACATGTTTTAAAAAATATAATGTTTAAACTAGTTAATTTTTTAATATTAAAAATATTTTGAATTGAATATAATCAAACATATATTTTTCTCTTGTTTTATTTAAAAAAATTTTAAAAATTGATCTATAAAATAATTTTCAAAATAAAAAATGGTAACAACAACAAGCAAGGCCTTAATACGTTTTAATGGTTAGGTTGATTTTTTTTTTTTTCCGTCTCCCCCGATACGTCCAAGAGTTTTGAAACTTTGACCATTGCCAACACATACTTTTATCATATTTGAGCTACCCAAAGGTATTATGGTTTTGACAGAATGACAGTATAATCCTAACAGCTTAGAGTAATGACATTGAAGTCCCAACAAAATTTTCTAGGAAAATAAGGTCATAAACATTGATTGAGACAGTTTATGAACATGAATCTAATTATAATTTATATATATTATTTAAAATTAAAATTTTAAATTTATAGTTATTTAAATTGATATTTGTGAGTTATCTTAAAATTTTTTTATCAAAGATTTAACTGTCATTAATTCAATCTCTTATACTTAATTATCATTCTCCTTACAATTTTTAAGCTAAAGTGCACCTCAAGTCTTAAAGACTTCATGTTGGTTATTTAATTTTATAAAGCATTTTTTAGTTATTTAACTTTAATACCATTTTGTTTCATCAACAAAAAAATAATCCTACATTAAATTTTTAAATATTGACAAAATATTATCAAATATTATTATATTAATTTTAATTTTTTTAAAATAATAATGATAAACACAAGAAGTAATTGTTTGAAACTAATGTTATTGTGGTTAAAAGACTGAAAAGGCTACTTTATAAAATTAAAAAATGACCAACTTAAAACTCTATATAAAATTATATGATCTAAAATACACTTTATTTTAAGTTTTAATGCCTGATATTTCCCTCTCACTTTCTCTTTCCATCCTTTCTGTATGCCAAAAGCACCAATACTTTTCACAAGAATATAGTAAAGTTTAAACATGCTAGCCTCCTCCAAATGATTATATATATACAGTGTCACATGTATCCACTCAACTTTGTAAAATTTACAAGTATGTATGACAATTTTTGAAAATTTGCACCCACTATCTCAATAATTTTGAGCCACTACTAAATTCAAAATAAAACACATTTGAGTTTTAGAAAAAGTTTAAGCCTTTAAAATTTTACTTAAATCTAATATATTTTAAGTTGTCAATCTATTAAATTTAAATTTATACTACAATTTTTTAGTCATATAATTTTATATTATCTTTCACAGTATTTTTAATTTTTATTATTTTATATTTTACGCCCCAATGATTTAGGTCCAGCGTCCATCACTGTTATATGTGTGTAGGTATAAAACCCAGCAAACCACCAGACAGAGATACTGGTGAAGCCAGAAAGCTTGTTACTCTGCAAGTTCTGTGAGAGAGAGAGAGAGAGAGAGAAGGCCACCATGGATTTGGGTAGTGAGGTGGAGAAGAAGATCAAATTTGACCCTAAAATGGAAAGGCCACAAGAATATGCTTTACACTGCGACTGGGTTTCCTTCAAGACCTTCTTCCACAACGAACCCAAAGCCCTCATCCAGACATTCGATCTCGCCGGAAACACCGCCATCCAGGTGGCCACCCGGTCCGACGACCCCGACCTCATCCGGCAACTCCTCGACATGCTTCCGGACGACAACGATCGCCGTCAAGCACTGAGGACGGGGAATGCTCACAAGAACACACTTCTCCATCAGGTCATTTTCTGCGACAATCTAGAGATGGTCGACACGGTGCTCAACTACGAGACGGACAAGAGGCTGAAGAAGATTGATGATGATGAAGATGATCTGTTGGAGCTGCTGAACGACCTCAGCGAAACGCCGGTGTACCGGGCCGCCAAGTACGGACGGCTGAGGATGTTGAAGCACATGGCCAGATTAGTAGACGATATCAAGAAGCATTTTCACAGACGACAGCCAAAGCTGGACATCACTTCCATTCTTCACATCGCTATAATTGGCCAACATTTTGGTATCTATATATTATTTGTTTTCTCTTACATATTCTTAGATCTTAGATTAAAAAAAAAAAACATTTTGGAGAATATATGGCGCCTACCATGCTCAAATCTGACTTTCTTCGAGGACTACTAAAAAGAAGGAGATAACAACAAATACGGACGGACAAGCGTTTATAATGCTACACTTATCTCTAATACTCAACCTTTTAATTATTTTTCCATTTATTTTAACATTAGATTATACTCATTATCTTTAAAAATATAAGATATTTTTTAAAAAATTAAATATTTAAAAATATAAAATATTTTTAGTTTTTTGAAGTGTAATCATTGCTTTTTTTTTAAAGTATTCCTATTAATAATGACTTTATATTTATTATAGGGTCTTTAATAAAGATAAATATAAAAAAAAAGAGTTAGTTAAAAAGTAGGTAACTACTTTATTAAAAAGTGAGATTCGGCTAAAAATGTTTTACATTTTTAAACATTTTTAAACAAAGGGAGTATTAAAATGAGAGACATTGTGACATTTTAGGGTGAAAGAATAAATTTTAGGGTGATATTTTAATTTAGGGTAGTATTTTCTGTAATTTTTTGGATTCTTATTTGTAATGGTGAGGTTTTTGCTGATTTTTTTAATAATTTTTGAGGTTTTTTCAGACATTTTTTTGATTAATGAATAATGAACTTTTATTAACAGTAAAAATTAAATTATATTTTTTTGAAAGTTGAAGTAAAATATTACAAAAAAATGAGTTGAAGATCCAAACATTCTAAAACCAATAGTTTAGGGGCTATTTTTTTTTCCTGATTTTTTTATGGTGATAAAATGATAGATTTTTGTATTTTTCTTTTTTTAACATTTTTGAAATAAAATAAATGAAAGCTGCATAATTTTAGGGTATTTTATTTATTTAAAAAACTAATAAAAAATACAGAGCCGCACCACTTCTTCACCACAGTAAAATATCAGCAGTGTCTAATTTTATATAAAAAGTAAGAAAAATAAATATGAAGAAGATTGAGGGGTGCAGATGTGGCACTGTGGTTATCGAAGAAGGAAGGGATAGAGAAAGTAGCGTTCGAGAACGATGGGAACAGATTGACGTGTCTTCAATTGCTTTCCAGAATGCCTTCTGTTTTCCGGAGCTATAATTCCCAGTCTGGTTTCATCGACAATCTCATTTATACTCGTACGTATGTATACTCTTTAGATTCTTTTAATTTTGTAGCTATTTATTAATATGTAATTTGGATGTACAGTTCTTCCAGACAAAGGTTATGATGATGATGATGAAGATGATGGATCTGTGAGAGGGAAGGGAGATTTAGAAACTGGAAAGAAAAACCTCAAGAAACACATCTCATCCTCACCTTCTGGTACATACCTCGCCACTCATCAGCAACTAATTAATAACAAAACTGGTTTCTGTTTGAAGTACTAATTAATCATCAGACCAAGTTCTTCATATGAATGCTACTATACATATATTGCAGTTTTCTCAAGGATTTACTACACTCTCTGGAAAATTGCCGCCAAAGGTCAGAGTCTTTGCTCCTTCATCATCATCATCATCACAATAATAATAATCATAATCATGTATGTTGTTCCTGCAATGTAATTAGTGAATTATGGGGAAAATTTCTTTAGGATCTAACTGTCATTCTCTTTTATAAAATTGTCATACCCAAGGTCCTTAAATTTCAAATAAAAAAAAATACCCTTATATCTAATCTGCAATACGGTTCACTTATAAATTTAAGCTGAGAAGAAGATGAATTTTAAATTATACTAATTAAAAACTCGTTCTTCAGATATATATGATCTCAACTCAAATTATAAGCTTATAACTAATATTAGTTATAATCATGTGGAATTTATAATTCAATTTCTAATCAGATATGATTTTTTTATAATTCACAAGCTCAATTATTTAATGTTTACATCTTATTTCATGAGATTTAAAATTCAAGAGTATTCTGGCCCCAAAAAAAAAATCAACAGTATTGTCAATTGATTAAGGACATTTTCGGCCATCTATCAGGTCTCGCCCCGGGGGGCAGGGGGAAATTTAAAACCCCATGTCACTAATAACAACTTCCAAACAAGGGGCCGAATTGTCACTTCCCTTCAATTCTTTTTAATTAAGTGTGAAATGTAGATAAGGGAAAATTACTAATTAAGAAAGACCAAATAGTCAAATTAATTATTTAGGAACAAAAAGAAGGAGATCAAAGCCTTCAAAGTGAATTAAGATTATATGAGAAAATACTTATACCAACAAGGAAAAATGACAATTAGATCCTAAAAAATTGAGTTAATGATAGTTCAGATCCGACAAAATTTTGTAAAGAAATTATAAATATTAATTTAAATAGTTACATTTAATATTTAAATATTTATTTACAATTAAAATTCTTAAATTTATGATTATTTAAACTGATATTTCCAACTTATTTTTGAAAAAATTTGTCAGAAATTTAAGTATCATTAATTTAAAGTTCTGCAACCTAACAGTGATTGTCCAAGTACATTTGCAGAATGGGATACAGTGAAAGAAATCTGGGAGAGAAAGAAGAAGCACATGCTAGCAGCGTTACTAGCAGACTTCTTAGTAAGCCGAGACAACTCATGGATGGACACCAAACACGGAGAACCTCGAACCGAGGTTGTCCTGCCGGTGATTCAACCGTCCAACATCGCCGCCACGAAGAAAGCCAAGCTCGAAAAGACACATTCGCTGGAGGGACCCATTCCCTGCAAGGAGTACACGCCATTGCTGCTGGCAGCCAGCACCGGCATTGTCGAGATAGTGAAGAAAATCATCGATCTTCATCCTGACGCCATCTCTCACGTCAGCCAGCACGACGAGCAGAACGTGCTTCACGTCGCCGTCAAGCACCGTCAGAAACAGATCTATAAGCTGCTCAAGAAATATGGAACTCTCAGACGGTTGGGATGTCAGATGGCGAATCAAGGTCGGACTCTGTTGCACCAGGTTGCGAGGATGGATTATTATGATGGAGGCAATCAACCTGGTGTTGTGTTTCAACTTCAGGACGAGTTACGTTGGTTCGAGGTAAGCATTGCTAATTACCCTTTTAGTGTGAATTTCCATAGTGATATCATTTGTTGGATCGCCCAGAAACAGGAGACAAGAGAAATGGGCGAAGGATATATATTTATGAGTCAATTTTTTATTATTTTATATTAATTATTAAACTTAACTTTATTTTATATTCAAGTCCCACGTCGTCTCTTATATTCAATTATATTGGAAAAACTTAATAATACTTGCGGTAGATTCGAACATGTTGGACATTTCCTTTCCGCTCCTCACATTAATTAAAACTCCAACAAGTGAGATTTATCTTATTTTCAATATTTAAGAATTTTGTAGAAAGAAAAATGTAGTTGCAATAATGACTCCAAGGTTCTAAGAAAATAATAATGTAAAACTAGAAAGTTAAATGATGGAATATAAATAAAATATTTTTATTTATCTTAATTAATTATTGTTATTATTTTAGTAGGATTGTTTGTGAAAAGATAATATTTAAAATATTCAATATCAATATTTTAAATATCATAGAAATATTTCAATCAAAAAATAATTTTATAGAAAGAGTAATGTACGTAGTTGCAATTATGACTAAGCTTGGAGGTTCTATGAAAATAATATACAACCAGAAAACTAAACGATGGAATATAAATAAAATATTATTATATTTATTTTAATTATTTATTATTATTATTATTATTATTATTATTATTATCTTTTAAAAATTAATATCCATTAGGATTTAATTATATTTTTAACAATATTTTTTTAAAATTATTTTAAATTTTATTTATTTTCAAATATGATATCTAAATTAATAATTAGAAATGTTTTTGTTATTTTTTTAATTTTAGATAGATTATGATTTGAGTTTGAATTTGATTTAGATTTTCTCCTCCTTTATATTCAGATTAGATTTAAGTATTGAATAACAAGTTTATATTTTCTTGGCCTTTTCTCTATCTTTCTTTTTCTTTTACGCCTTCCCATTTCACATACTTTTGTTTTATATTTTTGGATACAAGAAGGTTAACATATGATTATGGCATATGTATATATATATGCAGAGAGTCAAGAGGATAGTGCCTTGTCCTCACCAGTTGTATTGCAACGACCATAACTTAACCGCAAGAGAACTTTTTGATTTAGAGCATTTGGAAATGCTCAAGGAAGCCCAAGAATGGATCAAGGGGACAGCTCAGTCCTGCTCCGCCGTGTCGGTCCTTGTCGCCACCGTGGTCTTCGCCGCGGCCTACACCGTCCCAGGCGGCACCGACGACAACGGCGTCCCTGTCCTCCTCGACTCTCCGCTCTTCCTCTTCTTCACCATCATGGACGTCGTAGGGCTCGCAAGCTCTCTAATCTCAGTGATGATGTTCCTCTCAATCCTTACGTCGCCGTTTCAGATGCAAGAGTTCTATAAATCTCTGCCCAGAAAACTCACAATGGGCTTCACGTTGTTGTTCATATCGTTGACCACCACGTTGCTGGCTTTTGGGTCAACCATTTTGCTGACGATTAGGATGGAGAACAAGAGATGGAGTTCAAGTTTGATTTACAGTGCCACGTTCTTCCCTGTGACTCTTTTTGGGTTGACTCAATTTCCGATCATCATGGCCGTCAAGTATAGAATGAAGAGACTAAAGAAGACTATAAAGAAGGTGATTCCGAATGATGTCATTACCACCATATCCACCAAACCCAAGAAGAAAAGAGTTTATTCAAAATACGTATGAGCATCGGTCAAACGCTTAAATCTGATGTCTGATGCAAGAACATGGCGTGTTCAAAGGAGAGAGATTGGAGAACTGATCAACCTTTGTGTTTATCTCTGTCCTTGCAAACATCGTACCAACAGTATGGTCTGAAGCATTAATTAAATGTTTAAGTTATTGCATGTTCCTATAATTTCCATATCCTAATTTAATTTGGAGGCGTGCTGTGTTTCTTCGGATTAGAGTAATTGGTGTAATGTATGCAACTTCTTGTATAAAATCTACTGTATGAATGTATGCATGTTTGTTTGTTTATATATATAGCTTGTGCATCTATGGTATCATTTGCACGTTGTTTGATGATTATATTTTTCAAGTAATGTGTATTATTTTTGTGTAAATAAATGCCTGAATAATACTCATTCTTTATCATCAAATTTCATATGTGTATGTATATTTATGTATTGGACACCCTTGTTTGTTGTGTTTTAATACACGAAATAGTTTGTGTATTTGTTTTAATTTTATACTTTATATTGATATTGGTTGGGAATGAATAAAATGGAAATATTAAGATGGATGTACACGCATCCACAAAAAATAAAATTTATAATAAGCATATATATTAAAAAAAGTAAACATGACATTTATTAAATAAAAAATGGTAGTAAAAAATTGTTTTGAAATATTTTGAACATGTACATAAAAGATTGGGAGAGTTTTCAATAAGAAGAGTTAAACAAATAGTCTTGAGTTATGTAAAAAAAGGTTTACTTGTTAATAAAGTATAATGACGTGTAGTTCATTATGATAAACTCATCTAATAGGATAAGACTTATTGTTATAAATATTTTATTGATAATTGATTAGGGATGAATAACGACGAGGGCACGTTGTTATTATATTGATAATTGATAATTATCAGAAGATACATATTGGCTTTCTTTTGTAGAAATTGCAAGCATATAAAGTGTGCGTTTATGCGAGCCCGCGCGCGCGGTGCTGTGCTGAACATGTATTGTCAGATCTGAATCGTTTCACCATAAAGATTTTGCGGCAAATAAATTTACTTTAGTCTTAATACTTCATCAGTTAAAAAATATGGGGTATTTTTATATTAATTAAAGTACACTTTCAATAAATTAGTTAATTATTTTTAAATTAATACCATCTTTTTATGTTTTCCCTAATTGAATAAGATAAATGTCTTACTTAAAGATAAATGGCTGATTGTTTTATTTATTCAGGGTATTTTTTTAAAAAATTATAAATTACACACTGAAAAATTAAAATATCTTATATTTTTTAACATTCAATCTAAAAAAAATGCCATATAATTTTTAACAGAGGGAGTAACTTGTTTATCACTGCTCTCTGCCTACTACTAAATGGTTTCAATCAAATGAGAATTGAAGCATACTATTAGAAATCCAAATATGAGTGGACTTTAGTTAAAGTGGGGCAAACTCGATTGAGCTTTGAGATTTTGTTATTTGAGAAGTGGCGCCTTTCTATTATTCTTATCCATTTAACCTTTTTTTTTAATTTCCTTCATTTTTGAAGAGTTGCTGCTAAGGATGTGTTCACAGGTTTGATTTGGTTCTAAGAAAAAATTAGATCAAACCAAATCAATCGATTCACTATAATTTAAGATCTATTTTGCCTTTTCCTCTAATCAATTTCATTTTGTTTTTGTGAGGTTTGGTTTCAAGTTTGAACTTTTTTAATGAAATACTCTTCATAATCACTAATATATAATCATGTTTACTAATAATTTTTAACTATTAATTATTATTTGCAATAAAAAAATATTTTGAGCACAAAAGAATATTTTTTAAAATTAATTAGCATATTTAACTACTAAAAAGCAATGTATTGTTTTTACTAAATAACTAAATTTGGAGAAGAGAAAAAAAATTTGACAAGTTTATAAAAGTATATATAATAAATATAATAAGACTTTTAGGCCAAAAAAAATATAATAAGATTTGATACGGTTTAGTTCAGCTTCTAAAAGCAAAAACCTGAATCAAATTGAACCTATCAATGTATGTCCATTTGGTTCAGTCATTTAAATTGAACCTATCAGTCAAAAGAAAAACTAAATCAAACCTCATTTATAATCGGTTTGGATCGGTTAATGTCGGTTTGGTTTAGTGTGATCGGTTTGGATTGGTTTTAGATATCCTTAGATGCTGCTCATTCATAATATGAACTGTGACTTTTATGAGCCCATCTCTCTAGTAATTGACAAATTTTTATAAGAATAAAGTATCAAAAGCCTTTGGAGGTCTAAACAAATCTCCACTAGCTAATTCTTCAAGGGGAGAAGAAATAAAAGCCCAGATTAATTAGCATCTAGAGCATTCTTAGTGAAGTTCAACCTGCTCATCACACACAAGGCTCAGTAATAAAGTTGTTTGCATTGGGTACAGGGGAATCGTAGACAGAACATAGGGAATCAATGTATGTCAATCATAGCCGAGAACCTCAAGAGATCACTCAACTGAGTAATTCTAGTATCGTTTACATTGGCAGAGTTAAAAAACTCAGATCTTCACTTGATTGACATGCATGTTGACCAGAGGCACCACAAAATTTGTAAGCAAATCACAAGATCATCTGCAAAGAATGGTTGGAATAACGTGGGCCCATCCTTAATAAGTCAAATACAGCACCATGCACCACTATTGATTTTATCATAGCTCAAATGATCAAGTTTTTCAGTACAAATAACAAACAGGTAGAGAGATATTGAGTCACTTTGTCTCAAACCATATGAGGGGGAAAATTCCTCAATTTTGCAACCCTCCTAAAGAATATGCGTCTTTGAGGTGGAAAGGCAACTTCTTATGACATTATAACCAGTCATTAGGTATCCTCAATTCTTCCAAACATGCAAGCACAAAATCCTAGCGAATTGAATCATAAGCATTTTCAAGATCAATTTTGATCGCCATAAAACCTTTTTTTTCCCTTCATGTTCTCCAATGGTATTATCCAAGCTAACTCTTCTGGGAACAAAGCTACTTTGATTTGGAGATATATTATGGACAAGACAAACCCCTTGAATCTATGTGCAAGAATTTTCATAACAGCTTTATAGATAACCTTGCACAAATGGGATGAAAATCCTTAATAGTCTCATTATTCTCCCTTTTATGGAGCCAATAATTCAAGTTAAGCTCGACAAGTCAGTCCCAACCCTCCTAAAAAAAGCTAGAGTCAGGTTTGACTATATGAGATAAGAATACTTTAAGCCTGATCCAAATAAGTACAACTATTAAAATTACCGACTCTATATATATATAGAGTCGATAATTTAGGCCAAGTTCGAACCTCCCGAAAAATATTAAAATAGGGCTTGATTATATAATTTTTTTTTAAAAGGTAAGATACTTTAAACCTCATCTAAATAAGCTTAGCTTAAATTGAGTCAGGCTCGAATAAGCCTGCCTGTCCAAATTATGCGCTATACCCTTAGGAATGAGAGCATTAAGAGTACTATTAATGCTGGCAATAGAGTATTCCACTGACCCAAAAAGAAAAGGACATTAAGACCATTCAGGCCCGTAGATTTTAAGGCTCCCATATAAAAAATGGCTCATTTAATCTCAACAGCGTCCTCAGAAGTTTTTTTTCCCCCAGAAACAAACCAGTCATACTTTGCTTTTTGGGGCCATAAGATATTCTCTAGTAGTTGACATTAATGATATTATAATTGGTTTTTCGCAATCATCAAATTTCTTCCCATATCAAGTTGGATCTATCTTGTTTGGATGGAACCGATCCTCTTAGTTGGATTTTCTATTTATGAGTCTTGGGGTGCCCAGCGAATCACTATTAATATTAACGTGAATTAATCACAGCTTCCAACAGCAACTTAAACATACACTGTTTTGTTTACTGTTTAGTAAGGTAATGAAAACTAAACTGATACATTTTATTGAATCAATCAAGACATTTGTTTAACAGTTTATCAGTTCAATCGGGTGAGTTGATTTAGATTTTCATGCTATCTATTTACACATCAAAACAAAAAATATAAAATTAAATTAGTGTGACTTTAAGGATAAAATGGGTAGACAGAATCAGACTTCACAATATTGTGTTCTTTTGATTTTGGATATGTAACTTGAGTGATCAATTGAGCTCACCTTTAAAAGTTTAAATTATTCAGAAAAGAAGACCTTTTTACGAAAGGAAGTCCTTTAGAGAATAATGCAATTGAAGTGGAATATTCCCACTTTGATATGTTAGATTTGCTATTACTGCTTAATATTTTTATGATGGTACCCTTTTTTTTTGGCTTTAAAGAATTATTTAGAATTTTACCTACTACATATAAGTAAAAATAAATTTATTGATTTCTTTATGAAATTGCCTTATCTTTTCATATCAATACTCTAAATATTTTAGTGTTCTATATTTTTCCCTAAAATGACCTAATCGGTGAAGAAAATGATTCGGCCTGCGTATTGGAATTAAGTCAAGTTTCCTACATTATTGTCGAAATAAATGGTAATTCTGTTGAGAGAGAGAGAGAGAGAGAGAGAGAGAGAGAGAGAGAGAGAGAGAGAGAGAGAGAGAGGCTAATTTCTATAGATTGGAAAGTCAAAATAAAAAAGCAAACTTTAGACTAGCTAACCGAACCGAAATGATTCATTGTATTTGCACCAACACACCAAAGTCCAAACAAGAAACACGTGGAATCCAGATAGCTTATTAATCATTAAGGTGTGAATGATGAGACGTGGTTAAATCTGAGATCATGTGATTCATCATTTTGATGAAAACATAACAAAATCAAGAGTTTAATTTATTTTTTTAAAGATCCTTCTAAGAACAATATTAGTTGCAATTAAAGATCTTAAAATTATGAATTGTTAAAAAACAACCACAATTACCAATAAAAGTTGGTTTAGTTGGCCCATAACCCTTAAGATCATGTGGTTAAATCCTTCTACATATGAAAATCTTATTGGTGAGTGATATGTGAGTCCCTCTAAAAATGTTTTTTGAACTTGGAGGGATATCTTAACCTTGATGAGCCTTTGAGATCTAACTCAACTAAATTTTTCTCTTGTAAAAAAAAAATAGTGTAATTAATGTGATTTTTTTTAAATACCCTTATTAAATAAATTATTTTATATTTATTTTTAAGTAAAATACCCTATTAAATAAAGATAAATGTGAAAATATAGTGTTAGTTTAATGATATTTAACTAATTTATTGGGTTAAAATTTTATTAAAAATACCTTATATTTTTAATGGAGGGAGTAGTTGGGATTAAAATTTTTTAATTGAATTTTTTTAGCATTCATCTTCCATATTTTCAGTATTCATTTTTCACATTTTCAATAGATTCTTTAGCATTTTTTTATGCTCAATTTTTTATTTTTTCCAGTTATCACCTTGAATATTTTCAATATTAAAAACATCAAAGATAAATATTGACATCATTTAAGATGACTATTGAAAAAATTATGAAAAACCGAATACTGAAAATGTAGAAGATAAGTAATGAAAAAAATTAACTCAAAAAAATTTAATTCTTGTAAAGGGCTATGGTCCTTCTTTAAAATTTTAAAATTTCAAGATCCTTAACTGTAAATAATGTTTTTAAAAGGTCTTTAAATATCATTTTCAAAAATAATTGTGCGATTATTGAAATAATTCATAATTCATCTCAACAATATATTGAAGAAAATAGGTAGGAAGACATGATGAGTAAAATCAAGTAAACTACACACACACACACATTTGGTAATTAGGTAATTGGCGTGAAACTAGAGCTTTCGCTATTATCGACGCAATAATCTTGCTAGCTTACCAAAGCCAATCAGGCAATTAAGTTCATGCGTTGTCAAAAATATTTTTATCTTGTTTTAAGTTATGAGTTAGCTTGAAAATGTTTTGGTTTAACTGAAATTTTACTGACTTGTTAGTTAGATGTGAAACCCATGAGTTGTATATTTGACTTTAAAGTGAAAAAATTTCCTGAATATTCTTAAAGCAAATGGATATATAGGTAATTCTAGAACCCTTTTAGTCTTAATTAATTAAAAGGAGAATCACACTCAAGGACTCCTTAAAAAAATTATTCATAGAAAAGGATTAATACAAAACAGATTATTTTTAAAATGGGAACATAACTTGTTTTTTTTTTAAAATCAAACTTGTTATTAATCTTTGTTTGTGAATAATTTCATTGAGAGATTCTTGGATGTGATTCTCTCTCAATTAAAATATAAGATCTTTTATTTAGTATTAATTTTTTACCTTATAAATGTCATTTGCTTTGATATTTTCTAAATAGTAATCATGTCTTGTCTTTGATTACTTAAAGTTGAATTATACTAGTGATCGTATCGTTTTCTACTTTTCTTCACGAGATAATTAAATTGAAAACAAATTTTGGGAATATCTATGTTGGTTACCGACACTGGACTTTGTTTTATTGTTTCGCTTCAAAAAGTTGAAAAAAGTTGATCAATATAACTTTGTTAAAGGATATTCTCCCCCCCCCCCAAAAAAAAATTTATATGTAATGCATGCAATTTTTTTTTCAATATTTAAAAATATTATATTAGGCACCCTACTATTAAAAAAAAATTAATTTTAACCATTACTTGATCAAAAAAATTATAAAAAAAGATTTTAAAATTATAGGAAGGGACCTGTAAAATTGTAAATAAGTATTTAATAAGAAAATAAATTTTAATAAATAAGGACCCAAAAAAGGATAGTGATATTATCCCACATAACTAATTTGTGTGGGTGTATGTGTGATAGAAAATAGAAAATGTAGAATAACGTAGGGAATTAGAGATATCATGAATAATGGAAAAGCATATATAGAAGAGAGAGGATGGGAGCAAATTATATGGAGACAATAGGATAAATCCTCTTATATTTCTAAAACCTCAATACATTATTTAAAATATTTTATTATTCTAAAAACCAATAGGAAATTCTTTGTTTCAAAAGTTAAGTCCCAACTATATCTCTTAGTGTTAAGATATCTGCTCTCTCTATACATCTTTACGTGAAACAAATAATATCGTTACTAATATGTTTAAGATATATGTTTTTCAAGATACACATGTTGATTGTTTAATATGGTATAGGTGTATTTAATGATATTAACTTAATAAATATAAAAAATAAATTTTTTGATATGCAAAGAATTAATAATGGGTAGCGTATTATTCTACATTTTGTATTATTCATGACATTAAATCCTTTTTTTTTTGGTTGATTATTAATTCGTAACATTACATGATAAAAGATAAGTATAATACTATGTTCGTTTGTTTGTCCTTACCCAATTCATTCATAGTTGGTATTTTGTTAAAAGACAAGGGTATAACTCGTGTGTTTGTTTATACGTACGTACATACGTACATATATAATTAATTAGAGATAGAAAAATTAATTTGATAATAATATTATATTATTCAAAATTATTATTTCTTAAGATTAAAAGTTTTTCTCAAATGTATATAATGCATGTTGAGGAAAACACCTAGTTTTATACTTTCCCGTCTCAATTTATAAAATATTTATATTATAAAATTACACATATCAATAAAGCTCATTAAATATATTTTATAATTTTATTTTTTTAAAAAATATAAACTTTAAAAAATTCTTTAATTTAATAATATATTAGTTAAATAAAGAGAGAGAGAATAGTAACATTGAAAAAGCATAATTAATGATATATTATTTTTGTTAAATTGTCTTATATTTTGGAATATCAAATTTCTTCTAAAAGTATCTTATGAATTAAGATATAGGGAATATTATATATGTTAAAAATCTAAAATATTTAAACTATATATATATATATATATGAATCATTTCTACATATATACTCAAACAATCTTTTTGCTCAAATTCTATATAAAGTGGGATTTCTTTTCCACATTAATTCACTTGATTCCAACATGTTTTCGATATATGTGTTAAAAGAATAAATTTTAGAACTTTAGAGTTCAAATAGCAAAGTAAAAACTAAAACTGAGTAGAACCTAATTTTCACGTTAGTTTTTTTTTTTTGCCAACAATTTTCACGTTAATCAGATGTAATAATCATTATGTCGTAATAAAAAAAACTAAAATTCATAGTAAATAATACTTTGATAAAGAGGTCTCCAATTGGATGCCGTCTAAATGTAAAATAATACTTTGATAAAAGTTATCCCCAATTAGTGCGTCAATGCGAACATCATAAAGAATTGACAATAGACACTTATTGCGAATATGAGTTGGCTTTTGAAAATTACTTTCACAATGTAAAGATATTTTATTTTTCTTTTTTGGAGTGAATTATTCTTTTGCCTTAAAGGAAAATAAATTCCATTGTTAAATGTCTCCACTTTCTTTTTTTGGCCCTACTCATTCAAACAATTCAGATTTAATGTTTTATAAAGTAACTTCTTGACTTTTACAAATAAGCATAAATTACAGGAAAATAATTTTCTATGATCTAATAATTATTGAAGTTTTCCTGGTTTTAGAAATGAATAACAAATGATTTGAAAAAAAAAGTATTTTTAGACTCATATAAAGAATACCTCACGTTTCATTATAGAGATTGTCAATTCAATCAAACGGTTGCGAAGGATGTGGGCACAAATACAAATAAAACATTAAATGAAACCTCTATCTTTTGTTGTGTCTTACATCTTAATTAATGAAAAAACGTAACTTTAGGTTTCTATTTTTTGTTCAAGTTTTATTATAAATTCCTGTATTTTTTTTCTGATAGTTTAGATCTCTTCATGAGCAGTATTATAGGGATATAAAGCACCATATAATGACCCAAAACATTGAAAAAAATATAGAAATTTATAACAAAATTTAAGTAAAATGCAAGAACCTAAAATTATGTTTTTCTTTAATTAATTCAATAGTTTATATGGTTACGGAGGAATGATTGAAACACATTTTTATATATAACACCGGAAGCCCTTTAGGCTTTAACTCACCATTTCATCATACATGATTTTTTAAGTGCTATGAAATTCTACGACTATAATGTGTACACTGTACACTCACTGTATGAAAGGATTTGAGAGACTTATGAAATCTAGATACCAATATATCACCTTTATTATTTTAAGGAAAATATATCTGCAACTCCTTATAATTTCACTTAATTCTAAACTAAGTTTTTCTACGACTATAATGTGTACACTGGACACTCACTGTATGAAAGGATTTGAGAGACTTATGAAATCTAGATACCAATATATCACCTTCATTATTTTAAGGAAAATATATTCGCAACTCCTTATAATTTCACTTAATTTTAAACTAGGTTTTTAGAATTTATTTTGTTTTAATTAAGCTCCCATAATTTTATCACTTAATTTTTTTTGTCCCGAAAATTTAACATCCTTAAAATTTTTCCTTTAAAAAATATTTAAAACGTTTATATTTTTATTAAATGATTATATAACTTTAGAGTTAATTAAATAATTTTTATAATTCAAAATTTATATAATTAAGTTGTAAACAGTGTATTAAATCAATTTTTTTTATTTTGGACAAAAGTATTAAATTAAATTTTCTATAGAGTTCAAGAGTATTTTTGTTTTGTGAAATTTAATATTTTATTATTAATTTTAACCTTTAGTGGTTGGCATATATAATAGATCAAACTATAAGGGCTTGATTAAAATAAAATAAATAATAAGAACCTAAGTTAAATTTGAGCAAAATTATAAAGACATGTTGATTGATTTTCTCATCATTTTATTTCAGTATTATTTTATCAGCTCATTCCATTTGATTATCTTTCAACGACCAAATTAAATAACCTTAATATATATTATTGCTTTATACTATCATTTGTTGAAATAGAGCATTGTAACACCCTCAAAAATACAAACCGATTTTTCACAAATTATTAAAACCATTATCATGATAGAAAATTTTCTTACCATGATACATTCAAGACAATATACCACAGGTTTTAAAATATTTCAAAAAAGCAATTAGAACCATGAGGGACAGTCAGGATCCTCATGGCATGATATTTAAATTAGGTCATGAATCAAGAGAGACAAACATAATCCTCTTAGTCAAATAAATACTTTTAATAAAAAGGATTAGAGTTTACATGCTTCACAAAGAAGATATGTCCTAAGTTGGTACAAGATACATTGTATAAACTAAAATAAGAGGCAACGTAAAAGATGGTGTTTCATACACCATAGTTACACCTCTGGTGCTTTCTCGGCCGAACTCGCTCCTGTAAAAATATTAACCACGGGGAATGAGACTTAAAAGTCCCAGTAACTAAAAATTAATATGTAATGATGCATGCGATTGTAACTAATCATGCGATTGCTAAGTGGGCACACAAAACATTTAACCGAACAATATTTTCAAACAAACCGAACAAGTATTTAATTTGCATAACTGCACCTTATATCCTCCTTTCACCATGCTCGGACGCCAAATCACCCGGCCAAAGGTGAGTTGGACCAAGCGACACGCCACTCATTGGGTCCAATGAGGGCTTACCACGTGGTAATAATTAACCGAACAGAAATTCCCATTAACACCATACATTAAAATACCCTGACAAGTCATGCATCATTCAAATATCCAAACAGGAATATATCCGAATAATAATATCTCATCATGATAAACAAAAATAAATTTTTAACCCACTTGGCAATAATTTCAAACAAGTATATACAGTATTTATTTTTAATAATTCATAATTTTTTCAAATAACAAAACAACACATAACCATTCACAAACACACCCATCACAACACATTAATAATGTTTACCTTGTGTCTTGAATAACAAGTTCCCCTTCACAACTCCTTTTTCACCACTATCTTTGTCAATATAATCTACATAATTATTTCACAATACTATATATTAATTTTACATTAAAATAAATAACTCTAATTTAAAGAGTTAGAAAGTCTTAGATCTATAGTCCATATTAACACTAATTTAAGATTTATGCCTCATTTAACTTCCCAAATTCTTTTCTAAAATTCTCATACCCTAATGAACTATTTTTTTTTATCCTCAATTCACTTCTAGTATCACAATTTCATCCTTCTATATTCTAAAAATTCATCCAAAAATAAATTAAAAATTTTAAAATTATCCTGAAGCCTCAAATCACTTTTCTATAACCTCAAAAATACCTATTCATACTTAAATAAATATCTAATAATCAGAGGTTCATCCCTACATCTCAGATTCCGCATAAATTCAACCATATAGATCTAGATTTTAACTCAAAAATTCTTAAACATGAGTTTCAACCTCAAGAAAATATTCTATAATATTTATTATATCCCTAAGAGTTTCAACCTATATTTTTACTCCATCATATCATCAGATTAACTATCCTATAGAAAAATCTTAATCAGAATATTTACTCTATCCTACAAAATAATCATATCACTAGAAAGCTAATATTATTTAGAAAATAACTATAAAATTAATTTTGTAATTAAATAAATTTTTAAATGCTAATCTAAACAGGAAAGCTAGAACATACCTGAAGAAAAAGAAAATAATCCCCCCTTGCGAGAAAACGCCGAGTAACGTGAGAGGAAGAGAGAGAAATAATATAAAAATGGGATTGTGAGTCCCAAAATTATATTAAAAAAAATTATATGTTTGAATTTAATTATTCAAACCTTTAGGCCAAAAATTGCAATTTCTTCTAAATTACTTCTTAGCCTCTCATGCTTCCTAATGCACACACCCCCTTCTTTTTATACATGAAGGCACCTCTTCTCTTCCCTCATCTAATCAATGTGGGACTTAAAAACAACAACCTTTCACCATCTTTTTTTTTATTCCTTCTACTTTCTCTTTTTTTTAACACACATAAAAAAATTATTTATGTATTATATCTTAACTAAATATTGCTTATGTGGTTTTACATTTAAATTTTTAAATTCATAATTAAATACCTAACCATAATATTATTTTTAAATAACCTCAAATAATATAAATTCCTATTATTATCTTTTTTTTTTCAAAACCTAAATTCCACAATTTCTTTATTATATAAAAATCAGGATGTTACAAGCATCGTGAAAATTTACATAATTTTTATAGAATCATTTTCTATCCAATTTTATCAAATCATTTTTGGATGTTATCAGCCGGGGATCCAGTTGCTAGGAGTAACTCTTTCAACATGGTTTTTTTTTTTAAATCTATTCATAAGATTTGAATTCTTGTTTAAACGAATTTATATAAAGTTATATGGACAAGTGAGTCGCTTAATATGTGGAAAATACTCAAACAACAAAATAAAATGGTAGGAGTAATATATATTTATATGCCAATAACTATAATATATATTGACATATCTAATTTTTTTACAGCAAAAAAGAATAAAGCTTTTTCATTCTCCTTAACAAATGCCCCCTAATTTTTAATTTGAAGAAGAAGAAGAAAATGAGAGAGCTGGAATTTTTCATACAATATAAATATACAAATTATGAGGAGTAGAAGTTATTATTAAAACAAACAAAAAAGAATGAGATGTTATTATGGAGAGGTCAAGAAGGAAGCTAAAAATAAGGAGGGGAATAATTTTGAGCGTCAGAGACACATGGGGCTTGCCGGGGTGCCAAGAAGTGAAAGTGGAGTCACTTGCAGAAGGTACGTATTTGTAGCCGGTACCTATTCTTCTTCTTCGTACTCACAACAAATTAAATGACACTTGTCTTATTTTCATTTAAATCTCATAGCCATAGCTGAGACCAAATGATATAAATAACCCACCAGCAAATAAACTCGTGGAGATTAAAAGACACATAGCTTAAGCTAATCAGCGAGTTGTGATTGAGGGAGGAAGGCCATGGAAATGGAGAGCAGATCATCAGTGGAACCTAAAATGGAAGAACCACAGATACATGCTTTACGCAGAGACTGGGTCTCCTTCAAGAACTTCTTCAAGACCGCCGGCGATCCCCGGGATCTGATCCGGCCCTTCAATCTGGCCGGAAACACCGCGATTCATGTTGCGGCTCGATCGTCCGACGACCCCGGCCTCGTCCGGGAGCTTCTGGACATGCTTCCAGAAGACTCGTATCATCGCCGGCGAGCGTTGAGGGAAGGTGATGCTCACAAGAACACGCTTCTGCACCAAGTGGTTTTCTGCGAGCGAGCGAAAATGGTGGACGCCATGTTGGAGTACGAGACGGAAAGAAGCTGAAACAGGACGGCGATGGGAGTCTGTTGGAGCTGCGGAACGACCTCGGCGAACTCCGGTTTACAGAGCCGCCAAGTACGGCAAGCTCAGGATTTTGAAGCGCATGGAGCGATATGTAGATGATATGCAGAAACACTTCTATAGATACTCAGACCTCACTTCAATCCTTCACATCGCTATCATTGGCCGGCAATTTGGTATCCATCTATCAATCTATCTATCTATATACTTTGGTTTTTGATTGTGTGTAGTATTTTCTTAATAGAAATTAATTAATGAGTCTTGAAATTTACTTTTATTAAATAACTTAACAATATCTCTCTCAATGCCAGCTTTCCATATTAAAAATACCTCCACCACTAAGTCTTTATTTTTTACGCCCAGCCTAATTTCATGGGCATCAAATGATGTGAGGTACGAAAACTATCTGGTGCAATTTTGGCTTCAAATTAAATGTATGTGATGAAATAATGGGTTTACAAGTTCCAAGTGAAATTTAGCTTTGATATCACTTATTTAGAATGAGAGGAGCGATTGCCTGAGAAACGAGCAGGATTAGCAGAAGAATGCCACATATCGTAACTCAAAACTTTGTATTTTTTTAAATATTAAAATAATGACAATTAGATCTCTAATAAAATTTCTTAAAAATGGATCATTACACACAGGAATGTACTTACAAAAATGAAACTTAAATGCGTCTGATCTGTAACTTGAATCTTTTAAATTTGTAATTACCCAAATGGATGGATATTTTGATCTCTTTTCTTGATAAAAAAATTTATTATCGGAGACTTTTGCCATTATATATATTGTCCCTATATAATGCTTGTGCAGATGTAGCAGCGTGGTTAATGAGACAGAAAGGCATAGAGAAAGTAGCATTCGCAGACGTAGAGATCATGAATGAGGAAATAAAGCGTTTCAAGGGATGCAGCGATGAGAAGGGTGAAGAGAATGATTATAGATTGAGCTGTCTTCAACTGCTTTCAAGGATGCCTTCTGTTTTCAGGAGCTATAATTCCCAGGCGCCATTTCTGCACAACCTCCTTTATCTTTATATGTTATCTCTCAAAATTATGCTATTACCTTTCTTCTAATTTCGTAGTTTAAATTTAATCACTTAATGTATGTTGAGAGTAAATTTTCTAAAGTTGATATTCATGAATTTCTTTAAATTTTTGGACCACAATAGGATATCTTTTAAAAATCCTGCTTGATTCAAAATATGAGTATTAGCTAATTTTTATAATTGTTTTTTTAAATATATCCTTTATTTATCACTTTTCTTTTTGAAGAAAAATGATGCATTGATATTTCAATTTTCATTGTTAAGGCACTTATATAAGGTACTTAAAATATAAAATATTTGTCTAACCTTTAAAAAGGCAATAAATTTCATGAAATTTACAAATTCCGGACTTTAGATGATCTAGCATCCATTCCCTAATTTGTTTCATCAAAATATTACTTAATTAGGGTTAAAGAAAAAAAATAATCAACAATTTTTATTTCAAGAGCACTCATTATCCTTAAGTAAACAAAGGTATATATATGTAGAAGTGTCCATGAACTTGTTTTGCTGATTGCAATAATCTCTATCTTGTTAAATTTATTTGACATCTGTTGACATTGATGTCAAAAAAAGAAGAAGCAAATATAAGATATAAAAATATCCAAATTTTTTTTTGGAAACATTTGGTATCCTTAATTAAATCAACAATAGTATATGAATACTTATTAATTTTATAAAAGAGGCTTTTTTTTTGGGTAGACTATATAAAAGATAGCATATTATATATGCTTTAAGCGTGGGCTGCTTTTATATTTTAAGAGTGGGCTCTGGAAAGTGGAAGAATATGATGGGTGGTGGCTGAAAATTGAAAAAATGACTGGGGGTGTTTTGGTCAGCTCCAGAATTTTATTTCCACTCTTTTCTTTGAATTTTGATTTGTGATGATGAGCCAAATTCCTTCCAACTAATCAAAGAAATCTATGTAACATAACATATTTAGTAAGCAAAAAAAATGCTTTCTATAAAGAAAAACATTTTTTCATGTAACAGACTTTGCTTTATTTACCGACTCCTTTTCCATGTTCTTTTCATGAGAGCTATTACAAAGGGAGAATCACATTTAAAGATCTTTCAAAAAAATTATTCATAAATAATAACTATTTCATTCGAGAAAAAATAAGTGATGTTCCAATTTTAATAACAATCTATTTTGTATTAATCTCTGTCTATAAATAATTTTTTTGAGGGGTTTTAGATGCGATTCTCCCTGTTACAAACATGCACAAGCTAGTAATACGCTTCATCTTTGAAATGTAGCTACTTTTAACTTCTTCTTCTTCTTGGTTTTTTTTTTTTTTTTGGCTAGTTATAGCTAGAGTCTTTGGGTGAACAGGTCTTCCCAACAAAGGTTACGATGACGAAGATGAGGATGATGATGAAGATGGGTTTACGAGGGGGAATAATATTAAGGAAGATTTAGAAAGTGGGAAAAACAAGTTCAACAAACCCATCTCACCATCTCCAGGTACGTGCCTAGTACTCGTCAATACAATCTGTTTTCTGTAGTTTATTATGCTTAATTAATTATCACTTATCATCAACAAAACACGAACTTCTTCATATTAATTAAGTCTCCTATATATGTTGCAGTTTCTTCCAAGATCTATTATGCTTTCTGGAAACTTGTGGCCAAAGGTGAGCATCACGTTTCACTTTTGCAATTTTTACTGTATATATTAAAAAATAATAATAGTTGAAAGTCAAACAGGTAGGTAATTTTTTTTATTGACCTTCAAAACAGGGAGGTAACTACTCCAATTAACTAATTTTATAGATTTTAAGAAACGTTAGTTGATACTCTTAAATTTGTAAAAAAGACAATCAGCTACTGTTGTTCAAAATATAGGACACTTTGTTAAAAATCAATAGCATTAAATTCTTTTTTTGACAAGTTCTATTATTAATTACATTGTCGAGAGAGATTATATAAGAAAAAAAATTAGCCTTTGGTTTGAATGGAGAAAAAAATAAGAAGAAAATAATACTAGAGAAGACAGTAGCAAAAATATAAAAATTTACTATTTTTGTTAGTTTTCCCTCAAACCATTCTTTTTTAATTTTCCTCTTATTTTTCTCTCCATCCAAACTAAACACAGGTAACTAAGATGGATTGATTTTAACTAGAAGTATTGGAAAGTAGAGATAACTTTTTATTATTTTAGTGACACAGATCACTTTTAACTATTTTTCTTAATATTTATAAAGATAGTTTAAAAGTGTTCTATTCTGGTGTCATTACATAGTTCTAGATGTAATTCAAATATTTTTCTTGATATAATTATTAGGAATAATATAATTTAGTCGATCCTTAAATTTTCTTAGTTATCAATCAATTTAGTCCTTAAATTTTGACTCAATATAATTTAATTTTTGTAATTTATAATTGATTTAAAAAAACTATAAGAATTGAGTTGTATCAAGTTAGAAAACTATAAAGACAATTCAGTTATTTCAAATCAAAGTTCAGAAATTAGATTAATAATTGATGACAAGTCCAAGGACCAAATAAAGAATCGGAACTACTTTTCTTTGCTTAATATAAGATGCACCTAATACTTACTCTCTCTCTTAAAAAATACAAGACATTTTTAATTAAATTTTATTTCTAATAAATAAATTAATTATTTTTAAATTAATACTATCTTTACATATTTATTCCTATTTAATAGGGTGTTTCACTTAAAAATAAATATTAATTATTTATTAATTAAGGGCATTTGTATAAAAAACACATCAATTACACATTAAATTAAATACTAAAAATAGGGAGTACTAATTATTTACAAGAAAACTGTTGGTAAAAAAGTAATTATAAGAAAATTAAATGTGTGAATATCTGTAGAATGGGACAGTGTGAAAGAAATTTGGAAGAAGAAGAAGCAAAACATGCAAGCAAAGGAGGTAGCTGACTTCTCAGTGAACATAGATGACTCATGGACCAACACAAAACATGGAGATCCCCGAACAGAGGTTGTCTTGCCGGTGATTCAACCGTCCAATGTTGCTGCCACAAGGAAGGCCATGATCGACAAGACTAGCTCTGATGGGCCCCATGGCACAGGTGACATAACATTAATGGCAACGAAGCCTGAGGATGGTAATCATGAGCATGGTGACATAGAAGGAGCCCAATACTTCCAATCCAACGTACCTAAAGACCCATTGCAACATATTGGAGGTCCAATGACAAGAGCCCGAACCAAAGCTATGAAGCAAGCCTTGTTCAGTCTTGTGCAAGAAGTTCAAGAGCTTGGAGAGCATTGGGGCACTCCCCTCAAGTCCAAAGGAGAGCATCTATATGTGTATAATGTATTTAAGATCCAAACTCATGAAGAGTCAAGCCCAAGAGATGCAGACCTTAGCCCAATGCAAGGAAGACTACAAGTTGAGCCTCTTGCATGCAAGGAGACATGAAACCCTAGTAAAGAAGTCAAGAGTGGCGTGATTTCAAATCCTTTATGATCCCTTGATTGTCTCCTAAATTATTTCCTATTTTAATGGTCCTTTGATTTGATTTTCTATTTTGAGTCTAGTCAAAGGTTAGAATTAATTATAATATTAATTTCTAAATTTTGTAATCCCATAATTTTAGGATCACATCTCCTAAATTATGTGGCTAAATATTTTATCATTATTTCTCCTTTTAGTATTAGGAAATTAGGGTTTTAATTTTAGGAAATATTTTTCTATAAGCCTATATAAATTAGGCATGCTCCCTATTGTAAACAACACAGAAGTTGAATGAAATTATTCATTTTAGAGTTTATAACTCTTGTGAGCCTTAGTGCTTTGTGGTGGTATCCCGTGTGAGAAACCGACGTGATCAAGAGCGTGATCAACTCTTGTGGTGTCTTCGAAGGTTGAGGTTCCTAGAGGCAGGTGCTCTAGAGGATCTTCTCCTTGATCATTATCCTATTGTTTACTTCATACCTTTCTTTATTTCCGTCATAAATTTCGTCCCTTTCTTTTTTTTGTTCTTGTGTTTTTATTGTTTCAGGGTTCTGTCCCTAAACTAGCACGATTCTGCTTCCGCGTCCCTATCAGATTGGCATCAGAGCTTTGGTTGCTAGTTTTGGTTTAAATTCTTGTCCTTCCTTCTTCTTTTTCATCTTGAGTTATTTTTTTTTGTGATCATCTCTTATCTACCCCATCTACTTCTATCTTTTGGTTTTTCTCTTCTTCATCTTTGTGACTTTTTATCTTATGTGAGTTTTCATTTTATTAGCCTTCTAAAAAAAAAAGAAAAAAAATACCTAGAAATTCGTGCAAAAAAAAAAAGGCAAAAAAAAAGTGTTAGTGTGTTGAGAAAAAAAAAGAGAAAAAAAAATCCGAAAATTCAAAAAAAAAATTTACAAAAAAATATATTGCTGTGAGTTATGACTGTAGAAAAAGGCTATTCTTGAACTCCAAGTCACCAAGAGGTTACTTAAAGAGAAAAGTCAACTTGGGTGATAAGAAAGTCTTTTACGTTGATCACTTTCTTATTTTTTATTTTTGGTAGCACTTTTCAAATTCTCTACTCTCTTATTTGCTATTTGTGCTACTCTCTTATTTTATTTAGTTTTTTTTATTTTTGTCTTTGAGTATTTGACTCTTTGACTTTTATTTCTTTCTTTCTTATTTTTTGTTGTCACGTGTGGTTTTTCCTTTAACAAGCTTAATTTTATTTGAAAATTTTGCTTTCCTATTTGTTTCAAAATTGCAAAAAAAAAAATCCTCTTTTCACCTTGTGCTTGTTTTCTAGTTTCCTTAATTTAGAAGATATTCACTTGATTGTTCCTTAGTTTCTTGATTTGTGGGTTTCACCATTGGATTCTATCCACAAGCTTAGTGAGTGGTAAAAGGCAAGTGTGTTTTTCATTATTAAAAAAAAAAAGAAAGCCATTACTTTTTTTTTTGTGAATCACGAGTGACTTTATCTTGAGAGTAAACACGTGAGTTTGTGTGTGTGAGGACCTATTTTTATCTTATATGGTTTCTAGTGCTTCTGTGAACATGAGTAACAAGGATGAATCCCCTAGTATTGATATGAACTCTGTTTTAGAACTTATCAAAACACAGTTGCAGCAGTTTCGCTTGGAACTTGATCATAGGTTCCATAAAGAGGATAAAGATGAGCCGGAGACTTCCTCTTCTAAAGGAAAGAAGCATAAGATCCCCAGCGATGATGAGGAGTATGAAGAACCCCCTTCTCCTAAGGGAAAGAAATCCTCAAAGCGTGGTGTTGACTTACCGGACCAAAAAGTAAAGTATCCTTCATTCAAGGGTAGTAACAATCCAGAAAAATACCTTGATTGGGAAATGAAGATGGACCAAATCTTCATGACTCTTGATTTGTCTGAGTCAAGGAAGGTAAAAACTGCTTCTTTGAATTTCACTGACTATGCTGTTTATTGGTGGCAAGATTTACAGTACAAAAGAAGCCAACTTGGGAAAAAGCCTATTAAAACGTGGGAGAAGCTTAAAAGGTACTTGAGAAAGGCTTATGTCCCCAGCTACTACTATACAGAGCTGAATAGAAAATTGAGAATGTTTTCTCAAGGATCTATGACAGTGGAGGAGTATGTGCATGAGTTGAATATCTTGAAGTTTCGTGCAAACATTCAAGAAAATGAACGTGAAGCAATGTCAAGAATTATGGATGGCTTGAGGCCAGAGTTGAGAGATAAGCTTGACTTGTACACTTTTGTGGACAAGGAAGAGCTCATACACAAGGCTATAAAGTTGGAGCAGAGAAATAAGAACAAACGTTCCAAGTCCTCTTGGAAAGACTCCAAGACAACTCCTAAATGGAAGGATTCCAAAGCCAAAGATACATCCCAGGCCAAGGAAGAAATAAAGACCAAGTATGAGGGTAAAACTTCTAACCCTAAACCTTCTTCTTATTCATCTAACACTTCTCCTATTAAGTGTTTCAAATGTCATGGTGTGGGCCACATGGCGAGAGATTGTAGCAATAAAAGGGTTATGATCTTGAGAGATGATGGTGGCTATGATAGTGTGCATGAAAGTGATAAAGATGATGCTGATAATGTTGATGATGATTCTACCTCCCATGAATCAAATGATGAGCTTGAATGCAATGGTGTAGTTGACTCTATCTTGGTGGCAAGAAGAGCTCTCAATATTCAACCAAAGGAGGATGATGAACATGAGCAACGCGAGCATATTTTTCACACTAGATGCTTCATCAAAGAGAAAGTGTGTAGCATGGTAATTGATGGTGGTAGTTGCACTAACGTCGCTAGCACTTTACTTGTAGATAAATTATCTTTACCTTTAATTCCACACCTAAGCCCTACAAATTGCAATGGTTGAATGATTCTGCTGAAATTAGGGTTTCTAAGCAAGTGTTGATTACTTTCTCTGTTGGAGTTTATACTTGTGATGTATTATGTGATGTAGCCCCTATGCTTGCTGGACACTTGTTATTAGGTAGGCCTTGGCAGTTTGATAGTAAGGCTACTCATGATGGTTTTAGAAATTGTTACAAGGTGCCTTTTAAAGGCAAGACTGTTGTATTAAATCCTCTTAGGCCCATCCAAGCCTATGAAGATCAACTAAAGATTACTCAAGATTACAAGCAAAGGAGAGATCTCCTTGATTGTGGCATGAGTGAGAGAAAAAGAAAGAGAGTATTACTTTACTTGAAAATCAATCAAAAGAGAGGAAAAAGAGTGGTGAGAAGGTGAGAAAAGAAAAAAATAGAATGGTGGGAGTGAAGGAAAATAGTGAAAAAAAATATTATTGTGTGGGAAAAGTAAGATTCAAGAGGCTTTGATGAGTGAGCAAGCTCTTATTGTAATTCCCAAGAATATTTATTTTTCTACTAATACTTTTGACCCCACTTTGCCTTCTAGTGTTGTCTCTTTGTTGCAGGATTATAGAGATCTATTCCCTGATGAAATTCCTGATGGACTTCCTCCCTTAAGAGGAATTGAGCATAGGATAGATTTCTTGCCTGGAGCTGCTATTCCAAACAAGCCTGCTTATAGGGCTAACCCTGAAGAGACTAAGGAGATCCAGCGCCAAGTAGAGGAATTGATGATGAAAGGCTTTGTGCGTGAGAGCCTTAGCCCTTGTGCTGTCCCTGTATCTTGGTGCCAAAAAAAGACGGATCTTGGAGGATGTGTGTTGATTGTAGAGCAATCAACAAAATCACTGTAAAGTATCGTTACCCTATCCCTAGACTTGATGATATGCTTGATGAATTACATGGTGCTTCTATCTTTTCTAAAATTGATCTTAGAAGTGGTTATCATCAAATTCGTATGAAAGAGGGTGATGAATGGAAAACTGCCTTTAAAACTAAATTTGGATTATACGAATGGTTAGTTATGCCTTTTGGTTTGACTAATGCTCCTAGCACTTTTATGGCATTAATGAATCATGTTTTTAGAAAGTTTATAGGCAAGTTTGTTGTGGTTTACTTTGATGATATTTTGATTTATAGTAAATCTTTGACTGATCATATGAATCATCTTAAAAATGTGTTTGACATCTTGAGGGAATATAAATTATATGCTAATTTTCAAAAGTGTTTCTTTTGTATGGACTCTGTTATCTTTTTGGGATTTGTTGTTGGATCACAGGGAATTCGTGTAGATGAGGAGAAAGTTAAGGCTATTCGTGAATGGCCAACCCCTAAGAATGCAAGTGAAGTGAGAAGCTTCCATGGCTTAGCAAGCTTCTATAGGAGATTTGTTAGGGATTTCTCTAGCATTGCTGCCCCTCTTAATGAACTTGTTAAGAAGAATGCGACCTTTAAATGGGATAAAACACAAGAAAGGGCCTTCCAAACCCTAAAGGATAAATTGACTAATGCCCCTTTACTTGTTTTGCCTAATTTCTCTAAAGCATTTGAAATTCAATGTGATGCTTCTGGTATTGGTATAGGTGCTGTTTTAATGCAGGATTCTAAGCCCATAGCTTACTTCAGTGAAAAGCTTCACGGCGCAGCTTTGAATTATTCCACCTATGACAAAGAGCTTTATGCTCTAAAGAGGGCCTTAGAAACATGGCAACATTATTTATGGCCCAAGGAATTCATCATTCATTCTGATCATGAAAGTTTAAAATTTCTCAAGTCTCAAGGTAAGTTAAACAAGAGACATGCTCGCTGGATGGAATTTATTGAAACCTTTCCTTATGTGATTAAGCATAAGCAAGGTAAAGAAAATATCGTTGCTGATGCCTTATCTCGAAGGTATACATTACTTTCCTATGTGCATGCTCAATTGCTTGGTTTTGAGATTCTAAAAGATCTTTATAAAACTGATCCTGATTTTGAAAATATTTGGAAATCTTGTGAAAATCATGGATCTGGTGATTTCTTTAAATTTGATGGATTTCTTTTTAAGAAAAATAAATTATGCATTCCTATTTGTTCTATGCGTGAGTTGCTTACTAAGGAAGCACATAGTGGTGGTTTGATGGGACACTTTGGTGTAGATAAAACTTTGGCTATTTTGTCTGATCATTTCTTTTGGCCTCACATGCGGAAAGATGTCATATCTGTTTGTGATAAATGCATTAAATGTAGACAGGCAAAATCTAAGATCCAACCTCATGGACTTTACTCTCCTTTACCCGTCCCCTCTCACCCTTGGGAACATATCTCTATGGATTTTGTAATTGGATTGCCTAAATCTTCTGCAGGCAAAGATTCCATATTTGTTGTTGTTGATAGGTTCTCTAAGATGGCACACTTTATTGCTTGTGCTAAGACTAATGATGCTGTTAACATTGCTGACTTATTCTTTAAAGAGATTGTTCGTTTGCATGGTTTACCTAAGACTATTGTGAGTGACAGAGATGTGAAGTTTCTTAGTCATTTCTGGCGTACCCTATGGCATAAATTAGGGACTAAGTTACTTTTTTCCACTACTGCCCATCCACAAACTGATGGTCAAACTGAGGTAGTTAACAGAACTATGACTACATTATTAAGAGCAATAATTCAGAAGAATTTGAAGAATTGGGTGAATTGTTTACCTCATATTGAATTTGCTTACAACAGGGCTGTTCATTCTTCTACTTCTTATTCTCCATTTGAAATTGTTTATGGTTTCAATCCATTATCTCCTATTGATATTTTACCTTTGCCTTTCTCTGAGCATGCTAACACTGATGGCAAGGAAAAAGCTAAGTTTGTGCAGGACTTACATGCTAAGGTTAAAGCAAATATAGAGCGAAAGAATGAGCAATATGCCAAGCAAGCTAATAAAGGCAGGAGACGTGTGATCTTTGAGCCTGGAGATTGGGTTTGGTTACATTTAAGGAAAGAGAGATTTCCTAATCAAAGGAAGTCCAAACTTCAAGCTCGAGGAGATGGACCTTTTCAAGTTTTGGAAAGAATTAATGATAATGCTTACAAGATTGATTTGCCTAGCTCTTATGGCAATGTTAGTGCCACATTTAATGTTTCTGATTTATCTTTATATGATTCTGCAGATTCGAGGACGAATCCTTTCCAACTGGGAGGGAATGATGGGCCCCATGGCACAGGTGACATAACATTAATGGCAACGAAGCTTGAGGATGGTAATCATGAGCATGGTGACATAGAAGGAGCCCAATACTTCCAATCCAACGTACCTAAAGACCCATTGCAACATATTGGAGGTCCAATGACAAGAGCCCGAACCAAAGCTATGAAGCAAGCCTTGTTCAGTCTTGTGCAAGAAGTTCAAGAGCTTGGAGAGCATTGGGGCACTCCCCTCAAGTCCAAAGGAGAGCATCTATATGTGTATAATGTATTTAAGATCCAAACTCATGAAGAGTCAAGCCCAAGAGATGCAGACCTTAGCCCAATGCAAGGAAGACTACAAGTTGAGCCTCTTGCATGCAAGGAGACATGAAACCCTAGTAAAGAAGTCAAGAGTGGTGTGATTTCAAATCCTTTATGATCCCTTGATTGTCTCCTAAATTATTTCCTATTTTAATGGTCCTTTGATTTGATTTTCTATTTTGAGTCTAGTCAAAGGTTAGAATTAATTATAATATTAATTTCTAAATTTTGTAATCCCATAATTTTAGGATCACATCTCCTAAATTATGTGGCTAAATATTTTATCATTATTTCTCCTTTTAGTATTAGGAAATTAGGGTTTTAATTTTAGGAAATATTTTTCTATAAGCCTATATAAATTAGGCATGCTCCCTATTGTAAACAACACAGAAGTTGAATGAAATTATTCATTTTAGAGTTTATAACTCTTGTGAGCCTTAGTGCTTTGTGGTGGTATCCCGTGTGAGAAACCGACGTGATCAAGAGCGTGATCAACTCTTGTGGTGTCTTCGAAGGTTGAGGTTCCTAGAGGCAGGTGCTCTAGAGGATCTTCTCCTTGATCATTATCCTATTGTTTACTTCATACCTTTCTTTATTTCCGTCATAAATTTCGTCCCTTTCTTTTTTTTGTTCTTGTGTTTTTGTTGTTTCAGGGTTCTGTCCCTAAACTAGCACGATTCTGCTTCCGCGTCCCTATCAAGCTCCTTCCTCAAACACGTCAAATGTAATGACTACACGCTATTGCTTTTGGAAGCCAGCACTGGCATCGTTGAGATCATCGAGATAATCATTGACGTTCATCCAGACGCCGTCTCCCACGTTAGCCAACACGACGAGCAGAACGTGCTTCACGTCGCGGTCAAGCATCGTCAGAAGAAGATCTATAAGCTCCTTAAGAAATATAAAGTCCACAGAGGCTTGGGATCTTAGATCGCTACCCATAATCGCACTCTGTTGCACCAAGTTGCGAGGATGGACTATTACGATGGAGGAAACCAACTTGGTGTCGTCTTTCAACTTCAAGAAGAGATCCGTTGGTTCGAGGTAATTATTAACCAAACCTTTGGTTGATCTGTGTTGTTGGAGTTTAACTATCAGCCGTGAAATGTCTGTGGCACAAAAGACCCATAAATTCAATATTTTTATGGTGTTGCCTTCCATTGGTTCGAAATTGTTAGGTTCTGCAAGAAATAGAAATGACTTTGAGCATTGAGGCTTTGAGGTTAGACCAAATATTTTAACATGTCTATAAATGTGATGAGATAGCATTATAGGCTAGGTGGAGATATCACTACCATGGAAAAAAGTACATATGAATGAGATTGATACTATATTTCAATTCAAAATCATAAATATTGAGTCTGGATCTTGGGACTTTTGCAGATATAATTCACCTTATAAAACTAAACTAACCAAACAGCTTAATATTTATTATATTTTGCATAGTTGAATTATTATATTTGTCAATAATATACCCCATGTAATTTTTCAAATTTTCAATGATAAATTTTTTGTATTTCAAATGTGAATCGGCCATACTTTCAAATTTTTAAAAATTTGATCCATATTTTGTTAACATAGGATTTTTCTGGGCCAATAAGCCAATTTACCCAAGTCTTTTTTAGTTATATGTGAATTTCTTTCTTCCCATCCAAATATTTAAGAATTTCTGTATATATTGGAATTGCAATCATCACCAGCTTCTAAACAAGAAAAAGTAATATATCTCATGAAGCTAATTTACGCGCGCACACACAAAAGAGCTAACTATTATTGCATATGTATGTATTTGCAAAGAGTGAAGAAGATAGTACCTTGTCCTTACCAGTTGTTTTGTAATGACGATAAGTTAACAGCAAGAGAGCTTTTTGATTTAGAACACTTAGAAATGCTCAAGGAAGCCCAAGAGTGGATCAAGGGGACAGCTTAGTCCTGCTCCGCCGTGTTAGTCCTCATCGCCACTGTGGTCTTCGCAGCGGCCTACACTGTCCCAGGTGGCACCGACAACCATGGCATCCCTGTCTTCCTCAACTCTCCTCTCTTCCTCTTCTTCACCATCATGGACGTCGTAGGGCTCGCAAGCTCACTGGTCTCAGTAATGCTGTTCCTCTCAATCCTTACGTCACCGTTTCAAATGCAAGAGTTCTATAAATCTCTGCCTATAAAACTCACAATGGGCTTCACGTTGTTGTTCATATCGTCGACGACGATGATGCTGGCTTTCGGGTCAACCATTTTGCTGACGATTAGGATGGAGAACAAGAAATGGAGTTCAAGTTTGATTTACAGTGTCATGTTCTTCCCTGTGACTCTGTTTGGGCTGACTCAATTTCCCATTGTCATGGCCTTGAAGCATAGAATGAAGAGGCGATGGAAGAATCTCAAGAAGATTATCCCAAATGACGTAATTACCACCATGTCCACAATGCCTACCTGCAAAAGAGATCATTCAAAATACTTATAAGTAAATATATATATATATATATATATACATATATATATATATATATGGAGATATGCTTAAGCTTAATTTGGTGCTTTGGATTGGCTTGGTGTAACTTTATAAGTTTGTTGTGTTAAGTCTCTGGGTACGTGGCTTGTGTTATAGTATCATTTCCATGTTTTTTTGATAATTATGTCTTTCTAATAAGGTGGATTTTTGTGAATTTGGTCATGGTGAGTAGTGCAAGTACACTTAATTAAGGAGTGTCCCATGCGGCTTATTAACAATTGTTTGATTAATTGAACAACTTTAGAAATTTTGTCATATAATACTTATAAATAATCAAAATTTAAATTTTGGAGGGGGACAATATATGTGGGGAATGTTCTGATCATGAGACTTGTTTTGAATATTTGGGAAAAAATTTATCTTGAGAATTTTCAAATACTAATAAAATCTAACTGATTGTAATTGAAAGACTCATTAAGTGAGTGTATTTAGGTCACTCACCTAATTCAAATCCAATTTTTGTGCAATTAAATGTCATAATACTTTCTTGGGATCATAATATAAGTCATTATTAATTAATTTATGTTTTTCAAAAAGAAGTTAGTTAAAATCTTGACTTTTAAAAATTTTTGATATCTTTCCAATCAATAAATGTAACATATGGCTTGTTCAAAATACCTTCATTATTAATTACTCCCTCCATTTCTATTTGTAAGAGAAAAAAACTGTATTATACAATTTAAAAAAGCTAATTAATCATAATAATTATATCTGAAAATAAAAAAATTAGACTAAAATATCCTATATTAATCAACATAAGCACACATTAATTATTTTTGTTAATATAAATTACGAGGGGTGATTTAGAAATATATACTAAATGCTTATTGAAATAGGTTATTTTGATTATATAAAAAAATAAGTAAAATGTGATAGTTTTGCTACAAATAGAAACAGAGGAGTTCTCAATAAAGTAAGGGTGTAATTGAAAATATATATATATATATATATATATATAACATCTACCTAATGTCTTATATCTTGGACTAAATAATATAGAAAATTACTTATATTATAATTTAGAGGGAGTACTCATTTACATTTTCATCAAATTTCATGTACATATGTGCATGAAATTTTATTCTTTTTTGATAGGATGTGAAATTTTATTCTTGTATTACATGAAATTTTAAAAACGATATATATTTTTCATGTTTAATTATAAATTTTATATTTTATCTTGATTTGAATTTTTTTCTGTAACTATTTAATCGGGTCAGGTTCAAACTATTGTTGAATCTAATTAAAAATAGTTCTCCTAAATACTATTTTTTTTTTTTTTTTGTATTCACATGAAGTGGAACCAACTGAGGATTAAGTATGGTGAGACTATTCGCCGATCGTGGACCCCTGGTCATAGCAGCCGACGTCCAAGATGAACTGGGTCAACAAGTCGCCGCTTCCATAGCTTCCGCGGCAACGCTAGAATACTAGAACCATTAATCCAGCATCCTGGATCTTGATTTGAATGGACTCGACAACATCATGGCTATAAACTTTTGAGGTGTCGTTGCGACAATCAAAGCACGCCACTTGTACAATGGTTGAAAGGAAGATTTGCCACCATTGTTGGGCTTGTTCTGGGACTGCTGCAGTCTGTGTTTTGGGAGCTAAGGATTTTATGGGATTAGGGTGAATTGCGTCTCTCCTTTTGGAAGATTTGCCACTATTGTTTGAGTCTTTTCCCTTCTCCCTGTTGCATGAATAATTAGGCGAAATTGAATCGAGAAAGACCGTGAGATGGAGTAGATGGGTTTGCATTGGCAAGAGGGGTTGCCACTAAGATGGTCAAAAGGTCATATTTCACACCTTTGAAGCCAAGTCAAAAAATTTTTGGGACCCACATATTGCCACATCATTAGATAACTAGGGAAGTTCACAGCTGGGTGATAAAAGGACATTTTTGGACCTTAAAAAATTACTTCAAGAATAAAATTGCCTCACTTAAGAGTATAAGGAGTCCAGCGCTCTTAAAAAATAAGTACATATATAAAATTGAACCTTAACCCATTTTAATTTGGAGCATATATTTATTATTTTCTTATTTTATATTTTAATTCCTTATTGTTAATTGCAAAATTATCCACATTTTGGGAATCAAGGTCCTCATGCCTACAGAAGCCAAATTCAAGGGCCACTAGTTTGGCGGGAGGCTTGCATTTGAAGTGTATAACACTTGTGAGAATGATTGTTTAGCTAAACATATATTTTCTCTAGTCTTATTTATAAGTCACTTTTAATATGTTTTATAAAAATTAAGAAAAATCTCAAACATCATTAACTTTGTCTTAAAATTTAATAAGTTTTCATCTTTACCTCTAATAAATGTACTTAAATTTCATTAGTAATATTTTTATTTAAAACATTTAATAAGGGCAAAAATATAAAGAGGAGTATTGAGAATTGATAAGTGCCCTATAAATAAAACTAAATTTTTTCTTCTCTCTCTCCTTTATAAATAGAACCAGAGGAGTAACCTTCAAGATTGTTGAAAAATTTAATTTGACATGTTAAACTTTGTTACAGTATGTTTGGTTCATTAATTTACTATTCATGATCTTGTATGATGCAACAATTCAGGACTTCAGCAGCATTAATTTGATTAGGCATGTGGATATTTTATATTTTTTTTTCTCTTTTTGCTTTGTGCAATAATGTCTAAATATTGAATGTGAGAATTTTCTGTAGCATTCTTATATTCATTCACTTATATTTAATTGTAACTTGTAAGAATTAACCTATGACGACCAAATCTACTTATCACCCTACAACTTTTGTTCGTACATTTCAAAAACGGAACTAATATGTAATAATACCTTTCAAAGACAAACTAAAAATAAATCATACATAAGAAAAGATTATTAATAAAAAAGTTTGGTGCAAAAATATAATGTAACTATCTTGTTATATACTCAAATTTATTAATAATTGAGTTCACGTTACCCTCATAAAAATATTTTTTAATAACAATAATTAATAACCAATGATAGAAGTTTTTTTGGGAGAGCTGTGGCCCAAGAATACTCGAATATGATCAAATGAAATAGCCATATAAAAAACATTAAAAATTTAAGTTTGTTTAGTTTTGTTCTTATTTTTTTGTTTTCAAATACTGTTTATAAATAAATTTTTTAAAAAATTATTTTTCAAAATAAAACAAAATAAAAATTCGCATAATTATATTAATTTGAAAATAATTTTAGAGTTAAAGAAAAAAAGAACAACAGTGATGGTTGACAGTAATTAATAATGATGATCTATGGTAATGGTTGGTATAGTTTATTACAATGATCAAATTATGTATTGTGGTTTAAAAATGAAAAAGAAAAAAAAACAGCTCTAAACTTTTTCCATTTCTTTGTTTTGAAAAACAAAAAAAAGTTTTGAAAACATTTAAATCTAAAATAATTAACCAAACAAACTTGTTTATTTTTCTTTTTTAAAAATAGAAAACAATTTTTTAAAAAAGAAAATAAATATGCTTTTTTTTTTGTTTTATTTCTAGACAATTCTTCTCCATTGTGGTCGACCGGTGGATCCAAATCGGAGACAGCTTCTGATGATTCACATGACGTATGCTCGACAGTTGAATGATCTGCGCAAAGTCATGCTTAGCAATTAGCCTTTGTTTCCTAGCTTCATTCATATTATGTTTTTACTATGTGGAAAAAGTAATCTTCTTCGTTTCTAAACTATTTATTGGATCAACGGTTTACTTTAATTGAGATTAGAAGTAAGCAAGAGAACAATCACAAATGTTCGTTGATATATGGCCAGGAACTAAGACAAGGATTCGGCCAGTGACTTTATAACCTAGTGATATATAAGCTCATCTATAAATGAGAGGTTGTGGGTTTGATATCGCTAATAATCTTAAACTGTTAGTGCTTGCCTCACTAATTAAAAAAAAAAAAAAGCATGAATTCATAATCACTCAATAACTACCTTGAGATGTTAAAAAAACAAAAAATTACTAAATGAATGAATGGATTTAAATAATTGAAATTTGAAATCAAGGATTTAGACTATACAAATTTTGCATGTGTTTTCATCACCAACTTCAAAGATAGTTAACTATACAAATTCCAAAAACTAAATTAGAAAAGTTGAAGGAAAGAAGAAAGAAGGAAAATTGTATTTATTTTCTCACTTCCAATTAATATTTTAAAAATCGGACTGGACGACAAACTAAAAAGGTGAATGGATCATAGTTCTTATAGTTTAACTGATTACAATAGTTGAACCAGTAATATAACAATTAAATAAAAATAATATTTAAATGAAAAACATAGGTCAAAACAGTCCAATCATTCTGAGTCCCGGGTTTTTATCTAAGTCTTCAAAAATCACCTGAGTCAAAGCGAGTCAACCTGGGTCAATTGCCAGAACGAGCCAAATTATTGAATAATAGCTTTCTTCTTTGAGTGACAATCCAACCGTCTGAGCTAGTCCAAGTCTGAAAACACTGCTTCCAAGTTCCAATAGAAGAAAATTGATAAACAAAAAAAAAACAAAAATTGAAGGAGAAGAAGGACAACACGTTAGATACATGTTCGTTGATGGTCATCTAATCAAACCAGTAGTGATCCGACCAACGAGAGGTATATATTAGATGGCCACCAACAAACACATATCCATGGTTGCTCTATATATAATACATTGTTGAACAAGGAGGAGGAGGAGGAGGAGGAGGAGCTCTTTTTTCAAATTCAAATGAAAAATGAAAAACCAAAGTTGGGTTTAAATAATAAGAGGCCTTTAATTCTATGAAAAGGGCATATGCTGAGGTTTATTCTTTTGGGAGCACATTGATTCTTCTAAATTCTAATATACTTTGTTTTCACGTCTCTTCTTCATTTTAGAATATAAAATAATATAAAATGTAAGGAAGGTTTGGTGGCCTAACTTTGTTGGTCATATTGCCTATTTGATGATGTTTGGTTTTCATGGACGAACAAAAAAGTCAAATATGTCGACTTAGTGACTGGTGAAGAAGAGTTAGAAGCTCTACTTTCTCTCTAGTTTCTTGAAGAGAAGGTTCATCTTCTTCCTTGATTCCTAGACTTGTTCTCCACCATCTGGTTTTGACCCATGAATACAAAGCCTCTACTTGATCCTAATTTCATTTTCTCAGCCCCTTCATCCCATGAAGAGATCATGAATCCTCCTGCATCTAAAGAAGAGATTGATTTACTAATAAGAAACATTTCAAAGCCAGACAATGAGATGTCTGACAAGGGTCCATAAATACAACAAAAGTTAGTAGTTTAGACTTAACATGACAGGCCTACTACATCTAAGAATCATCATGATTAACCAATAGACTCCAACAACTAATACAAATCAAAACAAATCAGCATCATTTCAAGGGATTAAAGTTCCTACATCTTACAAAGATTTGCTGATAGTTTACAATGGATGCTATGGGATGGATACAAGGAGAGATACAAGTCATAGAAATGAAGCTCTTGCCAAGGAATTGGATCAAGAACGTTCACCATCTGAAAGAACAAAAAATGGATTAGACCTAGCTCTCCAGATCTCTAATGAAAAATGGAAAAAAAATGTTTGCCTTGGATGGATGCTATAGTCATCAATACTCTAGGTTTATATCTCAATCCTAAATCTATCAAGCCTAGGTTAGTAAAGATGTGGCAACCAAAAGATTTTGAATTAAAAGATCTTGTCAATAGCTACTACATTATTAGAACTAAGGATCAATTTGCTTATGGTAAAATACTCAATATAATGGTGGCCCTTGGACAATCTTTGGTCACTGTATCCTTAGGCAACACTATTGTCCTAGTTTCATCTAAATTCTAATATTTTAGGTTAAACTGCTCTATGGATTAGACTCATTAATATCCCAATATAATGCTATGATAAAAAGATAGTTTGGAGATTAGGAAATTGCATAGGAAAAACACTAAAATTGGACTCCAATTCGCTATCTGAATCTAATTTCAAAGATGAGCAAGGGAAGATAGAAAGGGAAAAATTTGTGAGGAATAGTGTTGAAGAAGTGGATCTAAAAAAAAAAAAAAAAGGTTCCCAAGCTTCTAACCAAGAATGAACTTTATAACGTGGAATACAAAAGTTTGAATTTGATTTGCTTTGGATGTGGTTGTTACGGACATAGGAAAAACAACTGCCCTCACCATTCAAAGAACAAAAATGAGGATGTAAACAAAAATGTGAAAAATTATAACAAATGCTTATTGAGATATGTGATTTTACTTGTAAATAAAAAATAAATAACAAGTGGCAGTTGATAAAGAAAAACAAGTAACAATTTCTCTTATGGAGAAAGTACGTTTTATTAGAGTTAAGAAAAACTTTAAAACTCATTAATTTTTTTTAAAAAATTTAAAAAGTTTTCATCTTGATCTTTATACTTCATTAATGTGTACTTTCTCTTCCCAACATTTAATGGGAATAAACAAATGTTGGACAAAAAATTAATGATAAGCCTTATAAATAAAACTTCACAAATTCTTTCATTTTTTACTTTATAAATAGAATCCAAGGGACTGTCATAATTTAAAACCTTAAATTTGGAGAGTGTGGTTACTATGCAATATTTTTAACTAAATGTTACTCCCTCCATCCTTATATATAAAATATTTTTAACCAAATTATACAAACTAATAAAAGTTGATTATTTAATTAAAAGCATAGCAACATTTTAATTTTGCCCTTATTTATTATAAATAAAAAATGAATTTTTTTAAAGTAAATTAATGAGAGTACCTATCTTTTTTTCTTTTCAATTTATTAAGGATATAATGGTCCATTCATTAAAAATATAATAACAGCCTCTTACAAATAGGGACAAAAAAAATTCTAGAAGACCTCTTATATATAAGGACCAAGGGAGTAGTAGTTAACAATAATCACACATAAATTGAGAATATGAGTTGGCTATGGAAATGATTGAAGTTACCTGCATGATGAGCAAAGTGAATTATTCTTCATGCTCTTTTCTTTTAGCAACGAATCCATTAAGGGAATATACTTCACGCTCCAATCAAAATTAAAAGACTCCTATTTTGTATGGGTGCATGAAGATTTTTTTTTTTTGAACGAAAAAGACTTTATTTTGAGTAATAGAAGAGTTCAATATTGTTTATGGTTATTCTAGGAAAAAGTTCATTCTATCAATTATCATATTGGTTCAGCATGACTTCCCTTTATTTTTAAAGTGATCTTTAAAATAATGACCCAACTTGATCGATATTCACTAATAGTGTTATTGTGCTTGTGAGATGGAGAGATCAATTATGATAATTGATGTATGAAGATAAATTCTTCTTAGTTTCTTTTTTAAAGTATTGAATTCTACTTTGAAAGTAATTATGTTTAGAATAAGTGATACACAAACAATCGATAGAGAACTCTTGGTCGGAACAAACAATATAAAATTGAACACAAACAATACACACACAACACACACACTCTCCTTATTATTCAATCCTTAATATAAGACACTTAGTATGATATTAATTATTCTCTCTGTTAAAAAATATAAGATATTTTTAACTGAATCTCACTCTCTAATAAAATAGTTACATATTTTCAAATGAACTCTATCTTTTCATATTTACCCCTATTAAACACCCTACAATAAATATAAAATCATTATCAATAGGGGACTTAAAAAAAAAGGCAATGATTATATTTCAAAAGACTAAAAATGCTTTACATTTTTGAACATTCAACTCTTCAAAAAATGCCTTACATTTTTTAATGAAAAAAGTATATTTTTTTTAATATTACCCCTATTAAAACTTATTAACTATAAGAGAAAGTGTAATGCATATTTAAAATTATTTTATTTAAATATGGGTAAAATTAAAAGTTTATTATATTTTCAGACAAAATTAGTTACTAAACCTCCTTTTTCTTGGTTTTGATGAGGTAATTAGAGATATCTTATAATAGAAATTGAAAGGAATATATATATAATACTCTCTCTGTCTCAAATTATATTTAAAAAAAATCTCATATACCAATAAAAATTTATTAAGTACACTCAATAACCTTTTTTTTTTAAATAAAAATATAAACTTCAAAAAATATCCTTCATTTAATAATATATTAAAAAGAGAGAGGGACAATAACTAAATACATAGAGGGAAAGGACAACATTGGAATAAGTTTATTAATGAAATATTCATCTTTGCAAAGTCTTTTATATTTTGAAATGTCGAATCTTTATCAAAAGTATCTTATAATTTAGGATAGAAGGAATATACAATAAAGAAAATAAATGGGTTCATACAATTTAATAATGTGAGTGTGGGGCTATTTCATTCCTTAAAGAAGTGATTGAGAATTTGATTCCCAATGTATCTTGAGGGAGATTAATCTTTTCGACTAGTAACACTTTGTTAGTATACCTTGAGGGAGATTATTCTATATTATATCTCAATGTCGATATGAATACTTTGTTAGTGGCTTTGAATACTTTTGCAAGTGTTTTTTTTAGCTCCAAAAGCACGCTCTAGCTAGGTAGTGGTGAAGCTAGGATCTAGAACTAAGGTTGCAAGATAATTTAATTTAAAAATTATTAGCTTTCAAAATAATTTAAATAATTAAAAATAATAATTGCACTAAGATTAAAATTGTAATAACATACCAATAGGTTGATCATCATTTTTCTTTTTAGAAAATTATATCAAACATGTTAATATGATCTTTTATTGTAGATATATTTTTCATATCTTATTTCAATTATTAAAATATTATATAGTTAATAAGATTTTAAATTTAAATATTTTTTATTTAGTTCAAAAGGTGTAAAATATTAAGAATATGAGGTGTAAAATTGCAAAATTTACACACAATAATATTTGAAATATTTTTTAAAGAGGGTGTTTGCACACTCTTTCCCATACAAGCTTGAGCCTAGGTGAGTATGGGAGCCAACTCATCATGTAAACTTTTTAATTAATCAAGAAAAAAAGAATATTTTCCCAATCTAACAGGAAAAATTGTCATTCTAGATTTCATAACTACTTGACTATGAATAGTTAATATCACGCTCATGTAGCATTGGACTGCACTCAACATAAGGCTAGTAGTGGAAAAAAAAAATAAAGATATTGTTTTTGGAAAGTTGATACGCATCCCCATACGTTGGTTACATTTTCAAAAGAATGAAGTAAAACTTTACACTGTAGCTACCAAACTCCAAACAATTACACATTTGGAACACGCCAAACAAGAAATTAATTCGTGGAGAATTAAGCCACAGCTTAATTGTTAACTCCGAAATGTTCACGTAATTATGTGAAGTGTTTTGGTTTATATGATAATTAATAAAATCAAGGGTTTAATTGTTTAATTTACTATTTCTATTATAAAGAGAAACCACCTTGGAAAAATAAGAGAATGAGAACAAGGGAGAAAGCTTTATTGTTTGCGTATGTAAAGTACAATTAATATACTCTCTATTCATAAAGAATAATGTATATAACCTAAGTTTTATAAAGAAAGGTTAAAAGATAATTTGGCCCCTATATTATAAGTTCAGAAACATTTATAATTTTAAATTTATTTTTATACAATGTTTAAAAACGATATAATGTAACTCTTATCATTAACAGAAGTAAACTATAATCATTACTTGACCAAAAAGTAATATAAAATAATCAAAAAAGTTAAAGAAAGGAGCTAAAAATTACAAAAAATGATTCAAGAAATTACAAAAAAATGACCTAGTTAAGTTTTATTGGTCTTTTTTTTATAATTTT